>NW_025945615.1:0-586714 GCF_000764305.2 Hyalella azteca | reverse complement strand
GTATTCGACAATGCGATAGTTCTTAAAATCGCGTATAAATAATTTTGCATAGGCTATCCGAGACATACAAATAATCTTTAACAAATCTACGGGCGAACACTTTGCAACTCCGGGCACGATAGGCACGTAAGTTAACGATCCACAATGACTCATCAAGGCCCCGTATATATACGCATTTTAGATTCGCTTCGGTGAGCCGATCTACTGAAGATATTCTTATCATTCCAAAGAGTATACAGAGGGGTTTGGGGAGATCTATGGCTCAGGTTAGTGCATGTAAAGAGAGAAGGGCGGCAGAGAAGGATTCATAAGGTTAAGGGTTAACGTTAGGAGTTAGGGGTTAACAGGGTTGTATGATGCATGCCGTCCGATATGAGAAAGGGTTAACAGAGTTTGTTTCGGCGCATTTCCTTCTGACTCGGAAAAGGGTTAGGGTTTAGAGAGAGCCGAGTCATGACCATCACAGAGTTGGTTCCGTTCACTTCTCGACCAAAGAGCTCGATTTTCATGCTCCTTATATTAGTTATATATGCTCCTGAAGAAGAGGTCTCTATATGTCAGCAGTTTTCATGTACACACCCAATTTCCAACTGTTGCTCTCACGCTCGCTTCTTGGTTTGGCACCACACTGGACACTGCCATGCTGGTCTCAAATTTCACTCTACCAGACATCCCCTCCACCTAAATACAAAGTCTATTCAATGACTGCGGCTATCATGCATGGCTTACTCGTTCTCTATCTGTTTGCATCAATTTCTAATCTGAAAAAGTTTAAACCTTTCATTGTACAGTTGCATTGACTTGCCAATGTCTAATTTAAATTATTTTCTCACTGACAATTTCAATTCAGCAAAGATCGAGTATACTTATGTGTCTGTTTTGCATACTTCCTCTCGACTAAATCGATATAAGTATAAGCTGAACGTACATCTTGATAATTACAACGCTGTTTTTTGTACGCTTCGAAAAAACTGTACTTTTTCGGTGAAGTTGAGCGGCCGTCGAAACTCAGGTGGCATAAACCAGCTTTTTAAGTCCAGCAACTGCGGTGATAAAACAAAGCAAATCCAGCAGCCACCTTCACGGCCATAACTTGGCCGTATCTTGCCGTACTTATCCAGATTTTCTGCTCAGTTTTTGAGAGCTCAGGATCCGGGCAGAAGATTTTATTTAAAGGCAAGTCGAGGAAAAAATTCCTGTGACAAAAAAGCGCTGAGAGCGAAAAATTGATCATCAAAGCCCCGTAAAGTGGGAAATTATATCGAGGGAAGGCAGGGACCTGGCGCTCTTACGAGGGAAGGCAGGCAATTTGATCTATTCGTACAATCGTGCAGAATATGTCGGATGTTGTCTGTTTTTCTTCAATTTCTCACAAATAGTTTTGCGATATTCACCTCTTAGTTAATTATTTTTCAATTGATGGAGTTTTTACCTTCTGCTTAATTGAATCTTGAGTGACTGCTTTAAGACTGATAACTGTTTTCTTATATCTTATATAGAATACTACCAGGAAAATTAAACCTCAACCAAATCAAGATAAGACAAAATTTAATTTGATTTATTTAAAAATCACAACGCACACCCACGCTGTTCGATTAAACCTTTAATCCAATTCAGGTTACAAATTACATTCTCCATCAGTGTAACATCTTGAACACTATTGCGCCCTTTTGGACGAGCCGCTTTACATAAAAAAAGCTACTTATAAAGGGCTCCTTACCTTATCAAATATAATCAATATAATCATCGGAGATAAACGTGGCCTTTGAATTCCCATTCGTTGGCCGCTTACAAGCCGCCTCAAATTTTCAATGGCAAAGCTCTAGTAACTTGATTACTTGAACGACCAATACGAGTAATTAGATTTCCGCCACAAGCCAATCACATTGTAACCTCGGCCTACATTTTTATATTCTAGGCCTACATTTTTTAAGGCAAGGCAAATTTTTTTCATAGGACACGGAATGTTGTTAGGGTGTGAATTCCATCGACTGCGCCGAATTTTTAACAATTTCTCATAGGATAAATAATAAATGCACATTTTTATTGTGTGCTAATGTTGAGTATAAGTATACAAGAAGTATACCTACATCCTGTCGGGTCGGGATAATACCTGGACCTGAAATTTCATGTTGACTTAGCGGCAACTTTGTGAGACATTGTGAAACAGGAGACTTGATAAAAAATTTAAATTGTTTCCTGGTGGAATAGGAGTTACTACATATTACAATATTACATATTAGTAATCCCCGATTACAATCGGGGATTAGGAGTTATTTCACGGGGGTTAATATTGTTTTTGCTCTTCTTTAATCCCCATCGCTCCAGCTGTGTATTATTACGTTGCTGATTTAAGTCCGGTATATCTACTGTATATGTCAATGAATGTCGTAATTGTCATCTCTTCATGGCACCGCTGGGATTGCGTGTTAGCTATTGTTAATATTGACTTTAAAGGGTCCAAGCGATGCTCGGGGAAGTATACCGAGAGTAAATAATATACGTAACGAGAATCAATATTTCTCATATTAATAATTAATAGCTAGAGGAATCGACATATTTTTGTATGGTAATAATCATTTGATAGGCCAAATTAACTCCCGTGTGGTCTAGTGGCTAGGATACGCGGCTCTCACCCGCGAGGCCCGGGTTCGATTCCCGGCACGGGAAAACCTTTTTGATAATAAATGAGGATTGTTAATACGTGCATTTTGAAGTAATACGTTGATTCGTCTCCCAAGTAAGTGGTTCTACTGCAGTCAGGAACAGATACTCCTGGAGGGAGTAAGTGAAATAGAAATTAGCCTCGAGAAATTTATGATTTTTCTAGGCGATGATTTGTCCACTTTACACTTACTAAGTCGGCTGGAGTTACTTTGTAACTTGAAAATTTCTTATTCCGTTTTTTCTAATATGGTCGGTTCACAGTCATAGGCACTTATTTAACAGAATGCAGTAACAAACATAGAAAGAAACAAATCTCACGTGCCCATAACCTCGTATCTTTAAGTGAACTCATTGACGTTGACATTTATTTCGCAAGTATTTACTCATCAGCGCATCAGAGACATTCCGAGTCAATCGCAACACATGGTTGAATTAATACATATATTAATTAATCCAACCATGACCGCAACCGCAATTGTCCGAGACGTGAATTCAAATATGTTTTTAGAAAAAGACATAATCGTTGCATCAAATAGGCAGGAAAAACCATTGAATTTTTGATTATTCAGCAGTTATAAGCTATTAAAATTGTTTTGACATGATGCAAAGTCATTATAATTTTATTGCATTCCAGAGATTCCCACTTTTAAATGGTCCAGTGCTCCTCTAATTGAACAGTTTTCTTTCGTTCACGTATTTTCCTTGGTGTCTTGGTTTTGCGGAGAAGAAAAGAGGAGGTAAATATTGAAATGTTTCTGGCTCTCCGACGTAACTCTTTAGCGTTTAGTTGTACATTTCTGTCGCCTTTCGTTACTCGTAAAGCGGTATGGGATAATGGGTGTTTTTTTCTCGTGGTATTCGAAGCTCAATTCAATCGGCCCTCAATATATTGGAAGTACTATGTAGTCAATTTTGTCCTTATATCTTGTTGATAATAAAAGGTAGGAACGTCTCAATTCTCAAAGGTACCGATGACACGTTGGTAGTCGGTACTATGGTCGCGAAATTATTCACAAAAGTGGCTTGAGGCTTCTAATAAAACGGACACTTTTTCCTTATTAAATTACTGCACGAATTACTTTTTTGAGCTAATGATTGGCGGAACTACACCTCTCACCTCCTACATGTATCTGTGCATATTAATAAATAACTTTAATCACTGACTGCATTTTATGATTATTATCAAAGAATATTTCCTACATGTACGAGAACTGCGATATCGCCTCTTTGAATTAAACACTTCTCATGTTCTCAAAGAATTGATATGTTATACAACTATTTCTCTGTGTATGCATCAATTTATTAAACCAGTCGGGCAGTGGCAGTTGTAGGCACATGTGCCAACTTCAGAGCTAGAGGTAGTTACTAGGCTAGTTAGGCTAGCTAGCCTAGTACAGTAGGTACTACCGTAGGGCGTAGGCTACTAGCTTGAGAGTTGAGATCAACTCCTGATTCCTTTACATTGATCAACATTTGCAGTCTGTCTCCAGCTTGGGAAAAGTCCCTACTTTTTTCTGAAATATCGCAACTCTAATAATCATACAGGCTAGCTAAATTCAGTAGGTATGAAATCTCATGACATGGTGACAAACTAAATACTTTTTAGAATCAGATCAATTCTAATTTCCTTATTTACTCAAGATTTAATCCAATTTCTTACGTATGATAATGCTGGTATGGCTAATATTGGGGCCCAATATTAGGTGGAACATGGAAATGATGTAATTCTAACATAGCTATAGTGCTCAAAGGTATTTGTGGGCAGAGACGGAGTCATGTAATCTCCCAGTGGTATCCATGATACTTAACTGGTCTACTTATAGGACACAAAAATTAACTATAGGGACGGAGAGTCTAAAAAACTCTGCTTTGGCCTCTTGCCACACAGCCACTATATATGTCTTGTGGCTCTAACGTCATTTATTTTTGTCTGATTGAAAGAAATTGCTGTTTGCACTTTGCAAACGTGTCATTTAAAAAAATGTTCAAATTCTGCAATCTGCAGTACTTCAACCGTTCAATGCTCCCGCCAAAATATCCTGCAGAACATAATGGTAATGAGTAAAACCAAAATGTTTTGTTGAAAATCATTTAGTTGAGGTCATGTCAGTTGTCACTTGTCAGTGTGGTCACTGGTCAGACTGCATTATTATGTGTTCAATGGCCACTAAAGTAAAGACAAATATTACTGTTGCTGTTTCTAGGGTGAAAATAGAGATTTGGAGTAACATGTGCATAGCCACAGGACATTGTAAATAAGTTTGCAGCTTGTAAATAACTTCATGGCCAAGAAATGAAATTCATGGCTCAAAGAAATTAAATCACAGCTGGCAAATCTATACAAAAACGGCTAGAAAAAATCCAGTTGCCGCTCACCCAGTAGATATATTTCATGCCTGTTAGTCTCTCTGCATAACTCTCTTGGTGTCAAGTCTCTCTGACTTGACACCAAGACTAAGTGTTCTGGCCATCTCAAGGCAATCTAACAGTTGACCAAACTGGTATTCTTTATTTGAATTTTTTCCTTTCATTTGTGTTTAAATATTTCTGAATGGAATGAGAATAACTACCACTAATTGAGGTGTGGCACTTGTTGCTCCCACTCGACTCGAGTGGTTGATGCTCCCAGACTGCCCAGGTGAGTGGTTGCTGGTTGGTGCCCCCATCAGGGCAACAGGTGAGTGGTTTACATATGCCCCTAGCCTCCAGGTGAGTGGTTAGTGTGTCCAGGTGTGAGGTTGGTGTCCCCAGGTGTGTGGATAGTACTCCCAGGTGAGTGGTCAGTGCTCTTGGTGAGTGATTGGTATCCCCAGTGTGACTGCTCTGGAGTGGGACTCTGTATCATTCCTCCTAGACTAGAGCTCTAGGGGTGAAGCAGAGAAAATCAATGAAGAGCCAGAGTGTCAAGAGAACCATAGATAAGGGTTATGCCTTAAAGCCCTTCTGACCCAGAAGTTATGGATTTGACCCTAAACTCTTTATATACCTAGCATATAGGCTATGGGATCAAAAGAGCACCTTGTTTGCTTGCTTCAACATCCTTCTGTTGAAACATGAATAACTGAAATTCCAATGGCTGCTTTTCACTCTCTCACTGTGGCATGGTTCTCCTTCCTGAGTACAAAGCCTTTTCTACCATTTAACCATACATTCATGATTTCATCATCCCTAAAATGTGATCTATACTCACAGCCCTCCAAACCTAGAAAGATGCATGTCTGTTTCTACCTAATTTCCTAATACAGATTGGTCCCTAATGACTCTTAAATCCCTATTCAATCTTTAATGCACAGATTTTTTCCCACTTCATAGCTACCATTTTTATGCTAAAGGCATACTCACTCAAATGACTCAATGCTTTGCTATTTGTCAGGTTTCTAAAAAAATGGGTTGAGAAATTTTTTACCATTGTTTGTTCAATATATAAATTTTTTTTAATTTCTCAAATTAGTTTTTTCTTTCATAGAATTTCCTCCTCATGAGCAAGATTGGAAAATTCATATTCATTAAGGAAATCTTGTAATTCAATCATGCACTTTTTCAGCCATTATGTTAAAGATAATTAATTTGGTGTGGATCTTCTGCCTATAAAAATGGTGGAATGCTCTCCTAACACTTCAGAAAGTAGATAGTATATTCCATGCCTGCACAAGTGTTGCTAGGCAAAATTCCTTTCCAAAATCATTGTCACCAATTCCACTGTTACCACTTGACATCAAATTGTTCTTCAATATAAGCTGCATAATTTCTTTGTTGACCTTTTATGTGCGCAAGATTTAGATCTGTGACATGTTGAAAATTTTCACACAAGAAAATTCTGAGAAAGGAATAATGCTTCCCTCTAATAATTTTATGGTGCATATGTGCCANTCACACAGCAAACGGAATTCGAACACGTGGATGACGGCATTACGTATCAGTAGAATTTGAAGCGCGGACGGAATATGCCTCACCACGTGCCAAATATTGCCACACACAGTGACGGAATAAAGGGATTTGGTAGGTTTGCATCCTAAAGGCTTTTACATAAATATGGCAACATTTTGTGACGTTTCATCGTTGCCGACGCGTAGTACGGTGTTTCGAGAGTCACCTAAAGCAAACAGAACTTGAGTAACCCATACGGTTATTTTTTATAGTTTTTCATTTCTCGATGCGTCCTTAATGTGACGGAATATACCGCGTTTACCCTATAAGCCGCATAAGTCCTTTGTTGACCTTTTATGTGCACAAGATTTAGATCTGTCACACGTTGAAAATTTTCACACGAGAAAATTTTGAGAAAGGAATAATGCTTCCCTCTAATAATTTTATGGTGCATACATGCCACTGCAGATATTACATACAACAGTATGTGCATCAGTGCATACAATTTCTCACATTTATTTGAACAACTTGCAGCTTTTTATGCAGTGATCATTACTAACTACATTTTAGGTAATATAGTAATCACTGATCTGCATGATTTTTTTAAATTTTCTTTTATTCATATACTTTATATGAAATATAATCAAAATTTTTCATTTCAGGTTGTGTAAGGTGCTACTTTCAGAATGACCATCTATAATATGTACATGTTTGACCGCAATGGAACATTGCTTCATTATGCTGAGTGGCACCGCAATAAAGAAGCTGGAATGTCACGCACGGAGGTCAGTACTATTATTATTCAGTGTTTAGATGACAAGAAAGATTTATTTTCATTGAAGAATGTGTATTGAAGGTATCAATGTGTATATCTTAATTATATTTTACATGCAGCTTCACTTTATGTCTCACATTGTTACTTTGATTTGTTGATTTTTTCATTGATGAGATCATTATTTTATATTGAATTCTAAAGTTTAGTAGGTTTGTTTTAAATTTTTGTCTTGTGGATTTTGAGCTTTGCAGTACATTTTATCTGTAAGTGTTACATTTGAGATTTACTTGTGTGAGTTAGATTGAATTTTGACCAATTTCAAGATTGAAACCCTATGAGTAATTATGATTGCCAAGTGATTTATCAATCTGTATAATTTAGCAAATTGCCAAATTGAAAGAATGGGATGAAAAAGCCCATGTTTTCTAAGACTTGATACTACCTCAACCTTTTAGCAGGCAAGTTACTTGATATGCCATGTGTTTGATGCTATATTATCATTTCTCTGCCTATCTCAAAACATGTGCCCATCCCATCACTCCCTGCCATGCCCAGGAATTAAAAGATGTACATATAAATGAAAGTTTTGATATGGGGAGTGAAATTGACACTCTTTCCACATTTTTTGAAAAGTCAGAAGAGGCAATATCAATTTAATTGATTTAAAGTAGCTTCAGAAAATCAAATTAAATTGCAGCTTGGTAGTTTCCCTTTGAATATGAATTGATAAAAAATGTTAACTTCATTTAGCGTGGTGACCGCTTCTTATAGAACTTCAGCTGCAATTTACTTCAATATCATGCAAAATTTTGAAAAGCCACTATGAGTATATTAATTTATAATTCTCAATACTTTCTTGTAGTGGCTCTAGAAATTCAAATATAGTAGTACTACTGTCATTTTCAAAATCCAATTTCAAGTCTTGTAAAACCATCACCAGCTTGATAATGAAAATTGTATTTTCGAAACGTTGCAATATATTAAAATGTCATTTGGAAACCTGCTTTTTGATCTCCTGGCGCCAGCAAGAAATTTGGTTTGACTCGTTGAAAAAACAAACAAGAAGATTATTAATAAAAAGCATGCTCTGGTCTTCAATCAAACTTGCATAAAAGAAAATATTCAGCTGAACTACACCAAAATTTAAATATCTGCATATTTCTATGCTTCCTTGTGAAAGGGTTTTAACATTGTATTCATCCTAGAATGAGAATTTAATAATGGAATTCATGAGTACTATAATTTTATTTAGGTACATATTTTTTTTTTACAGGAGGCCAAGCTCATGTACGGCATGATTTTTTCCCTCAAGTCATTCGTGTCTAAGGTCAGTATGTTTCTTATATGATTTTTCTGTATTTAGAACATACAAGAGAAGAATAGTCAACATATGCCTGAACTTTTCTTGTTAAATTTAAAAGTCAAATCTGTAATATTAGATATTCACTGGGAGGCAGAATGATAGCCTGCAGTGGGTTTTTGTTAAAAGATTCATTTTCAATATAAATATGAATTTGGATTTCTCCCTCTTGAATATTCACATATCTATAGGTACCAATTTTTGGTTTCTGTATTATGTATCATATAACAGTGAAACTCTGTACAATTTATTTCTATAATTTCCATGTACAGGCAACTCATTCTATCATAGTTTTTACATTTTGCTCAAGTTTACAACATTTCACAGGTTTCTCCCCTTGACATCAAGGATGGTTATCTGCACTACAGCACCAACAAGTACAGATTGCACTTGTATGAGACACCATCCAGGTTACGAATTGTGCTAAACACTGACCTGCTAGTACAGAATGTCAAAGAACTTCTGCACCTCATATTCTCTCAGGTTAGTAGCTCCAGAATATAAAAATATATCTCAGTACTCACTGCAGTGAGTGACAGAGAGCGCATTTTCTCGTCGACGAAAACGTAAAGTCACGGACGGACAGACAGATTTGGGTTTTTCTTTATGCTGATATGTTGAAGCATAACCGCCATAGTACGAGTTCAAACTTTCTCTGTAAAATTTTCAGTCATCTCTTTGTTTATTCCAGTTTTTAAGTGATCTTCTTCACCAGGTGTACGTGGAGTACGTAGTGCACAACCCTGAGTGTGCCCTGGGGCAGCCCATACAAAGTCAGCTGTTTGCAACGCGCCTAGACGAGATCGTGAAGCAACATCCTGGATTTGCAGTGCGCAGTGTGTAAAGTTGCAGTGCGCCGTGTGTAAAGTTGCAGTGTATACTGTATAGTCATCACAGCAATCGGATTCGACAGTTTTGGCAAGTATTCATACTTTTTCATTGTACTCTTTGATGAGCAAATTGTTCAGACATGATCTTTAAAGAATTCCTTGGTAAGTACCTTCATCTGACGTAAATATTTGGAAACTAATATGGTCGAACATTTAATTATGACACTGAAATTGGAATAGTCTGAATATAGTGTTGGAATAGTGAATATAGTGTATAGTGACTGAATAGTGTCTGAATATGACACTATTATTCTTTAATATCTATTGTCAACTTTTCTTCTGTCAAACATCGCATGAGTTCAACATTTTCTGGGATTATTACTTAATTCTTTTAGTTAATCAGTAGATCTATCGTTCCGTTTCTTAGCCTTATTTATTTATTCTTTCTCCCAGCCTTTATTGGTCAGGGTTAATTTCTACACGGCTTTGAATTTACCCGATCATAATCTGCTGTGGAATGCTCCTTTAGTACGGGAATACAAATAATGTCAGCTAGTTTAATGAGTGAATAGCGACAAAACAAAGGCTGTTTTACCTACTTTGTGTTGGTATGCGGACCACTGCGCATGCTCGTGCCGATCTCATTGCTTGATAGGATGTAATGTTATCTTCCATGAGGTCACCACAGCTTAGCTACGTATCATTTCTTCTTATGTTCTGATTGGCCGTTTTTCTTTGATACGAGGTACTATTCCAGAGTTAAACATGCGAACTGGTACTCATATATAAATATGGAATTTATTTATAAGTGATGTGCGTGAATCCTTTATTGTTAGAACATGATGATTACTGACTAGCTAGAGAAGACGTCGGATGTTTTTTGCTTCGAATCGACCAAGTAATAGTTGCCAACCTGTAAAAATTTGTCACCCAATTCAACAACACTTCAACACTCCTTGGATATCACCCATTCCATTTGTTTTATGCTCTATTGAATATATGAAGCTTTTGCATGGTGATTCACTCCTTATTGTATATTCCATAGTATTATCAATAGAACAATAGATACTGTACGTGGTATTTCAAATGACTTGCATGTGCACTCTAAATCTGCCTTAAATTACAGTTCTTTAGTATCATAGGACTGACATTGTAAAGGGTTCTTTTGTTTGTCGTAGTCCTAATTGATATTTCATGTAACGAGTTGTTTGTTTTTGTACAGTTTCTACTGGGAATTGTTTCTTTAACAGTTAAGTTGACATATTGCGAACAAAAACTACATGGAAGGCTACGCTGCTCGTGTTTTAATTGAGAAACCTATTGCCTATTGACAACGTATTGTATTTTATTAACTAGAAAACGTGTTGATAAGTATTTATTATACATTGTTAAGTTTTGTTTACAATTTAATATTTTTGTAATTCATATTTGTTTGATTAACCTATCGTGGGCTGCTAGTTTTCCAATGGTCGTTTTTTTTACTAAATTCAAAATATAATAGAAAACCATATGATTATTGTTCAGTATTCCTCGATGAATGAATTCTCACACGTATTAATGCTAATGAATATATTGCGACTATGCAAAGATTCCGTGTTGGCAGACAGCTATGGTTGAAAAAGATTTGGTTTTGTATATGAATTTGTTATTTGTGTACTGTTACTCAGAAAGCGCTGTACAATTCGGGCAGTTTTTACTAAAAATTTTTTATCCACCCTCAAGGTTTCATTTGATAATGTCGATTTTCTGACGTCATACTGCTCAAGTAACTCGCCCTAAAATTCTGCGTTATGGAAGGAAGATAATGGTTAGCATTATTGCCGAGATTCAAGGGTTATGACAATTAACATGGTTCACCCTAAATATTTTCTGTGATTTGTTTCAGTAGAAAACTTAGCTGAGAAACGCAAATTATATGTCTAGTTTGTTGCGCTGTTGCTTAGGATTGTCGATCCCTACACTACACACAATTTGAGATTCCCGTCATCTCAAATCCTTACATAATACTTACTAAACTGATAGAAAATTGATTGTAGAAAGATCAGTTCAACTCATTCATAATTCTGAACTACCTCAGGGCTCAGTCCCTTTCAGCTTCTGTTTCGAAATTTGACAAAAGATGTTAGCTTGTACAGGGTCCGCCATATTTATGGCAACGCATGTTTTTTTGTTATTTCTCAATGAAACAATCAGGTGTATTGTTTTTTTTTTTATTGGATGAGCTAGTAGCCAATAATCACCTAAACAATTCTCAGACATATTTAATCAATATGACCACCCTTATTTGAAAAAAAATAAATTAATTAATCAATTCTAAATTCTAATTAAAGACATATAATAGTTAATGACGGCCTCCAATCTACGCGGGAAAGCTTCGCAGGAGACACGCAGCATTGCTTGAGGGATCAAGTCCCATTCTCGTGTCAATTTAGACTTCAAACTATCCAAAGAACCATGAGGTGTTCTGCAGACCCTATTCCCTAAAATCGCCCACACAGTAAAGTCGGGAGGATTAAAATCAGGGCTTCTCGAGGGCCATTCATTTTTGCTAGTGAACGCTGGGATGTGACCCTGAATCCAGTTTTGGGTCATGTTTGAGCCATTTTGGATATAACCGCTTCGTATATTCTTTACATTGTTATTCTCTATGTAACACAAGAACTTTTCTGCTGTAAAATATATGCTAGACCCCCACTCTGGCTTCATTAGATTTTCTCCTTGTGAATAAATTTCTTTATTCTAGGGAAGCTCGTTAAGTTTCACTGACTAAGTAGCATCAGTAATGGATTAAAATTAACACTTTTATTAATTTTTTTGGATTAGGTTTTATACAGAAGTGCACATTGGCAATAAATCACTACCTCACGTTGAGTTGATAACAGCCAAAGATGTTTATAAAGTAATTTTTCATATTGAATGTAAAACAGAGATTCATATTAAGAATGAAAAACAGATGTCCGACAGGCAATGAATACGTGTGTGTAACGTCTTTAATTCCTTACATGTGGCATGTATACATCAACACTGATTACTAACATCTCTACATTCCATTGCCAGGTTTTCCGGGCGGAACTATGCACATCTAAACCGATCTTGACCTCATTGAAACGACGTTATTAATTGACATAACCTTCCTGCGAGCGCTTCAGGAATTTTTTCTGTTTAAATTTTATTCATCGAGTTAAAGGCTGATCGATTCGGTGATTTTAGCATCTGTTAACACGCTTAACCTTATCGAATCGAAACCGATCTTCATCTAATTAACAACGAAGATATATATTCTCAATTCATTCTTGCGAACGGATAAAAAATCCAATAACCATCGCAATACCGTATTGTAAATAAATAGCTTCGTTATTAATTACGTGAAGATCGTTTTTTTTACCAAGTTTTGCCTGTAAAACCTGCTATGAGAATTCGCCCCACAGGGATGCGAGCGGTATTAGTGACAAGGATGTTTGGAGTCATAAGTCGAAATCGGCCATTCTTCACCAGACAATACGTAAAATTCGAATTATATTCTTGATGGTAATTGTTAATTCTATGTTGTATGGAAAATGCAATTTTTATTCTGGATGGCAATTGTTAATTCTATGTTGTATGGAAAATGTAAATTTTATTCTGGATGGTAAATGTTCTATGCTGTATGGTAAATGCTGCTGCCACAATGCAGCTTGGCCTATGCAATGGTATATCGCTTTTTATCATGGTTCTTTATTTACAGAGTGAATATCTCAACATCATGCTTTTGCTTCTTTTGAATGGTAATTTGATGATGATTAAATTGGTGATGCATAAAGGATGCAAGATTTTTTGAAGAGTGCATTTGTTACAGTGAATTTTTTTCAACAGGTACGTACGCGGGACCTTGTCAATGATGAATTCATCGGATGAGAATTGTTTCCACGTTACAATCGTAACTTTTCTGACATGTGATGATGACGCATGCTGGTGCCATATAATGTGACGCATGCTGTTTCTATGATGTTCTTGATATCCACTTCTACAATACGTGGTGGCCTAATGAGTAAGATCAGCGATATTCTAGCAGTTAGTTGCGGTATCGAAACCTGCAGCTAGCTGTTAGAATTCTTCGGTGTCTGGAAACTGCGACAGGCAAAGCATAGCTCAATCTTTAATGCTGAGACCACTGTGCTATATTATTTAACGCTGTGGAGCATATGTTAGTGCTAAACTCTAATTTCAAGGCTGTCCTTATGCATAGACAATGCAATAGCCTAGCTGTACCAATTCGCCAATTGCGCCATTGACTTGCTGGCCTAATGACAGCCCACTCTTGTTAAAATATTGTTCTTACAAATTTGTATATTTTTAGTTTTTCTGGTGAAATTTAAGCTAGAAGGTGTTTATTTTGATAAATTTTATTGATCATTCTTTGTTCCAAGTTCAAAATCAATCAGCTGCTTAGTTGCTGTTTGTATTGAAAGATTCTGAAATTGCCCAATGCATTTTGCAATATCGGTAAAAATTGGAAAATTTTTACTTAACTTTTCTCGCAAGTGATGCTTCTTGATTTAATTGGACGATATTAATAAGGCTGCAATGGCTTCCCAGAACATGTCCGGTACGGCTTCGGCTCAAATATGCGCGACTAATTTGCTAACTTGGAAAGGTAATCCATTGACGCAGAACTTCGCCGAAAATCCTACATTTTTCAAGTAACTTCGCCTCGGATTTGATTTAATGGCTATCTCGTAGGAGTCTTCTCATATGAATCCTTTCGCGTTTTCAGGGGAAATTTTCCTGAGTTCCTCACCACAAAGTTCGCGTTTTCTCACTGCAGTCTCTGTTCTGGAGTTGAAATGTCGTGTAGGCAGTATTCTTTGATCTTCTCCTTCTTTCCGACTCGTGCGAGCTACCGACTTACCGACTTAGTTTAGCAACATATAGTATAGGAGTTCAAGTTCTGTTGCAGTTCATCGTCTCCAAAAGATGTTAACGTCAACTCTTTGTCGTCATTTGAGACCTGCCGCCTCTCGATGCTGTTGATTATTTTTTTTTAAACTGGTCGACTGATAAACTAAAACGTACTTTGTGTTATGATAGGGAACTTCAACTTAGTTTGTCGATGAATAATTATAATCATTTTCCTTAGGTTCAAGATAGGTTTATGATTGAATGTTATTTGTTAACGTTGAATCATCACACTTCTACCATTGCCAACTCCCATAGCGCCTACATCGTCATTTAAAAAAATGTTTTGGCTCTCTTGTACAGTTTGATTTCCTCAGCCATAGGTGTCGTGTCAAGATTTATTAAACCAATTTTACACTGTAAAGATGCTGGAACCTTCCGATATGTGCAAATGTTTACATGCTTCTTCAAGAAATATCTAAAATTTCAATTGAGAATCTGAAGAAATACATATACTGTACGCGGCATTTCACTTGCATGTGCACTTTAATCTGTTCTAAATTAAAGTTCTCGAGTACCGGTACGTAGGTGCAAAGGACTGACATTGTAAAGAGTTCTTTTGTTTGTCGTAGTATTAATTGATATTAACTAACATTAATATTGAGAGGTATCGGGAAACGTAATTTGATTGCATGTCTTCGTTTTTATTCGACCAATATTAGCCAACATGTATTCTTTTCTACTATTCTTAGCAATTGGTGATTTATCAGCTATTTAACTTTTAGGCCTCATCCTTATTTTCATCCCACTTCTATTCTATTACATGTTTTGGTCATAATGACATAATGAGAGGCTTACGTTTAATTCATTCTAATGAGATGCCTCAAAGTATTTTTTTTTTCTACAAACGGAGCCTTATGCGAGGTAACATCTGTTAGAGAATTAACCAGTTAGATAGCCAATTAATTAAAATTTGTCTAAGGTCTCGGGTTTGGCCATTTAAAGATACACTTTCATTAGCACTCACTGCGAGCTGGTGACGTTACTTACGTGCAGGTGAAGTCTTCGAACTCAGACTGTTATCAAATGTTATTCAAAATCTGGCCCATTTATTCAATGTGGCTGAACTCAGTCCTCGAGTCAGCACTTCCGACTCATAATTGAAATTTGTAGAAAGTTATAATGGATTTCATGCGATACCAACGAGACGACTAGCGTGGCGCCGCAGCTTTTGTCGGGCGATCTGTGCCAGGGAACGTTGATGTGCGTCAGATTAATTTAATTTAAACCCTAGCTTGTATTTATTTCCAGTGTTCCAGCTATGATAGATGTTCTATTTGTGATGCTGTCACTTTGAAATTGATAATGTAACACTTGCGTGCAAACTCTTGACGCGCACATTCACTCGCAAACGCTGGTCTCATTAATTGATTCGCAAACGCATTTTTCATTCGAATGCACACGCTGGACTCGTTCGGTCGCACATGCAAATTTTTTACGACACAAATACTCATTTATTTAAAAAATATTCTTATGTATTTCTAGAGCATATTCTGTATTATTGATGTTACGCAATTACCAGCTTTATTTGCCACTCTGAAAATAATATTACATTGAATATTTATTTGCGAGTTTATTCCTTATCACCAAACTGGAGATCCCAGAATTTTTTTATACTGGTGAGGTGATTCGTCTTCCATGTCATTAATATCACATAATTTAATATGGTGAAATTTCGAAGGTCTTCGTCCACGGTCCTGATGATGCGCCACCTTCATTAATTAATCGTGGTCCCCAAGCCGTGGTCAGGCAGGTTGTCTCCGTTGCCGTAGGTCAAGGCTAAGTATATCGTGTAGGTATATCAGTTGGGCAAGCTTATACATGATGCTGTTGATGTCTTGCTGCTAAAAGTGCAAAGGAGACTGACGTTTGAGGATTGTACTCAGTAACAAGTATATACGTCTTCCAAAGGTCTTAAGATTACACTTCGCGTCTCAGCTCTATCGGCACGGAATTGAAAATCCTCACTCCCGCTACGGAAAGGTACATCCAGCCGAACCGAACTCTAACTTCAGCTCAGTTGTTTGGTGCAGGTATGCTGCGCCGCCTACTTCTCGTCTCACTATGGTCTGTCACTATTCTCGCCTACTTCTCGTCTCACTATTGTCAGTCACTATTCTGAAGGCCTCGGTTCTTAAGTTATGGCCTAATCCGGCTATCACTTACCACGCGCGCCGGATGACATGCCTCAATCTTAGTCCTTGGTTTTCTTAGTATTTGTTTGGGACATAGCAGTCCCAGGCCACGATGGATCGCCGCCTCTGATTATCGTTCATCCGCCCTCATTTGGGCCACCTGATGCACGATGCTGTTGCTTGCTTCTCGCCGCTGGTTGTGTTGCAGGGGAGGTCGATCAGTGATTGTGCCCAGGATCCTTCGCCTCTCCAAGGAGTCGTCAGTCACAGGTGTCTATTTTAGCCTATACAAAGTAACTTATAACGCATCACGCTGATTCTCAACGTGAACTCTGAAGCTTCAAGCTTATGCTTCAACGTGAACTCTGAAGCTTAATTCATTGCAATTGAAACTGCATGTTTGCTGACAAGTCCCAGATAAATCTATGATATTTGTTATGGATGCTAGGTAAATTTGTAATTGACTACAGCGTTATGATATGATGTTTAGAGTTGACTGAATGGGAGTAATTGCGTATAAAACACATCAAAATTGCTGTTCTAGATTAGGCTCCGCAGTCGGGGAAGTCATCTTATTCATAATAAGATGACCTCAGTTTAACCACTGTTTTTCAATTTGAGCTTGAATTCATTTTTGATGCCCTAGTTCATCGAATCGAAATTTCGGCGGACTTGAACACACAAATGCTTTCGGACTCGTGGCCTACACGGTTGCTGTGAAGTTTCCAAAAGTTTTATATGGTGTGTCCAACTGTCCATATTTCTTCGTCTGGTTGGGCTTACCGTTTGTTCTCAACAGTTTAGGTCGCTGCTCCTGCGATCGATTTGTTTGTTCACGAGTGACTAACTTAGTCGTGGACAAATGGTTGCGGTCTCTATTAGTCAGGAACATGGCTGCGAGCAAGACAATAAATGTTGGCGTTCACCGGCCAAAAGTATCAATTGTAAACTCAGTCTGTGGCTTCGAAAAAGCTCTTCATTCTACGACGTTATGCCAAGTCAAGTTCGGGCATTCAATTTACTGAAAAAGTGAGAACTTCCAATTTAGATTATCCTAAAATGGGTTAAACATATTGAAATTGATAAACGTAGCCCCCATTTAGTACGGGTCTCGTTGCCACTTGCCAGTGCCATTACGGAGAGATAAATATTCGTTTTACTGTTTTTGAATCTACGACTGTCTCAATTTTGTTAGTTTCTAATAATGACTTGTGTTTTCTTGTATTGTTTCCGCACGAAATACTTCCTATCTATGAGCGTCATTCGTTCACGCATAAGTTGAGCGCATGTTAAAACCTAAATTGTTCAAAGAAAAATAAAGCTCTGAATAGAGTTTGTGGTCGAAAATCTCGTAAGAATTTAGTGGGCTTCAGAAAGTCTAGACGCTTTTATAGTACCGGCTTACCGACTTGTTCGTTCCTCCAAGATATCGTTGCTGAAAAATCGCTTATTACCTGGCACTGCCTTCTGCTACTCTGAGAAACATCTTAACTGATGACTCAGGTTTCCGGTGCTAGACAAAAAATCTCCTCTTGCCCCTGAAGTTCTCTCGATCTGGCCAATAGGATTCGCCCGAGTCGCTTATTCGAAACAAAGTTGGATGCCAGGCTCGGCGAGAGTCTCCCAAAGTTGTGCGCACGACTCTCCTCAATCGAAACTTTTTGCATTTGGCAACTTGTGCGCCATCACAAATAAGTGGTCGTCCGAGAAATTTCATTCCCATTGTTCCTATTCTCTATCTTGTTGACGTCTTGTATAATAAGATACCGACGTTAGCAGTTGCTCGGTCGAGTCATTACTAGTAATTTTAGTAATACTCTTCCATTATATGCAATTTAGTTAGTAAGTGATGATATGTATTAACTAATTAGCTACATTTTAAGTACAGTAGAAGTATTTTATTTCTAATTTGTCCTTTGTATTTGTTATACTATATTTCAGGAGACCTAAAATGACTTTTGGAGACGATTTAATTTATATCATAAACCGATTTAGAACGAAAACATTTTTCAATTATAGGACTTGGCACGTTTAGGTCGAAATGCAACTCATAACTGCACTTATAATTCCGTTGTTTTTGTTATTGTATTTTTGCGGTTAATGATGAAGACAATCGACGCACAATAATTTATTTGATATTAATTTGGCGGTACCTAGAGGGGCATATTATACTACACACATGTATCACAGTTTACATACAAAATGTTACAAAAGAGAGTATCATTAATAAACGAAATGGCTGAATAAGAGGACGCGCATTTCATCTCACTTCAAATTAATGCATATTTACAATGGCCATTCTAATATTAACTAAGCATCTTGGTTCCCGATTACGTCACGGAGTTTTATTTAGTTCCTCCTCCTGACCGATCGATTACTACATTCTTCTTCAGTATATAATTCCAGGGAGATATAAAACGTTTTACTAATTGATAGTATTAGATAAATTTTAGTTTTTTTCCATAAACATGCAATTTATAATAGAATTCACACATGCAGCTATTAAATAGTTGTCTCGTCAGTTTTTTGCGGATTTGAATTTTTCACCTGTCAAAAAGTCAACTTTATCCACCACAGAGAAGTAATAAAAATTATGAAGATGCAAGTCATTTCACTGTACCGGCACTTCCATTTATAGATTTACGTTCCTCATTTTGGATTACAAAAGACTATAATTGAAAGTGAGTTTTTGAGAGAATGAAATGTTTTCACGCCTCAAGAAAACTTTTATGGCAAGCGGGAAAGTCCCAATATTGACCTACGATATATCCTTTCAGATTTTAGAAATATTCAGGTTAAGAAAGTTGAGGAACAGAGAGAATTTCAGAGGAAATTTCAGCAGTTTCCAGAACATCAATTAATCGTACAACCAAAAGGGTTTACAGAGCAGATCATGGACGTGTCTCGAAAGTTCTAGAAGATTCCACTACATTCTAGAACGGGTTCGAAAAATTGTTCCAGAACATTCTAGAAGCTTCGATTCGTCCCACGATGACCGAAATGTTGAAAGGACTCCGCGTTTTGGTTATCGAGTTCAAAAAATTACCCATACATTATTGTGGATAATTCCAGAACATTTCCTTGAATTCGCATTTTATTTATCCTGCAAAATTTCGACGACATTGGAGAGAAGACTTCGCAGCAGAACTTAACGCCAATTTTACCTTGTGGCAACGTGTGACCATTCATATCTCATGTGTCGGTAACGAGAGTTCGGAGGAAGGTTAGTCCAGATAGCAAAGGCATGCAATTCTGTTTAATAATCAGCAGCAGTCATCAAAATCGTTGACCTGCTAAAGCATAAAAAAATTTGAAAAATCGTAATTGACAGAAAGAGAAACTTAACAGAAATTGTTAAAGAATTAGCGCTCAGTCGCTAAAATTCATTACCGTCATCGATATTATTGCAGCGCATAAACTAAGCATGATTTATTTACACTACATATACAAACACGTAGATATATATGAATCTCTCTGTACATATTCTATGTACATGAATAAGATGACATAAATGAGTTGGCGCCGTCTCACAATACACATTGTGGCTCGCACGCCTGCGTTGATGAGTTAGGAAAGACGTTTCACGGCTTTCTCAAACAATCGTTTTACATCGAACTACAGATAAACGTCAAGAAAATGCAATATTTTATGCTAAGAAACACGAATAACATCCATAAATGTCAAAAGGACATTAAACACTTGTGAAAACGAAGATAATTCAAAGAGAATAACTAAAATGGATCGAGTGTCATTGTGTCATTTCAAAAACTGGAATCAATCACTTCTACACAATTAGGTTCAAACCCTTGCTTTTGGGGATGTCAGATAGTTACGTAAAATCACGAGAACCAATAATGACAAAAAATTCAAATACAAAGAACGGAAACAATTACAAGGGAAGTACTGAGGAATTTCAAAGCAACACTTAATAAGGCAATAAGTTAATAAACATGTGGTTAAAGAAACAAAAATTTAATTGTGAACAGAGCTTTGGATGCGATCAGACACGAAACGTGGAACCATGGATTAACCGTCAAATAAATCATTTGAAGTTCCAAAATATCGGCTCATTTGAAAAAGCTTTGAATTAATTTTTTGATCACAATAAGCAGAGACAAGTCCTGGTCACAACCACAACTTTCATGACGCCAATTGTTCGTTGCCATAAAACGTGGCTTTACGAGTCGTTTAGTAAAAAATTTGTGAAAACCATATTACACAGAGTATATTGGACATCTTGCGGTATCTTTGAAACACGCGAATGATTAGGCAGTCAAAAAGATATAATGTACATGGACTTAGGCTGGAAGCTTTATATATATAATATATATATATGAGTTAGCTATTCATGATTGAAGTGTAGCAGTCCTCTACATTAATATTCATCGCTAATATATGCGTGACAGTCAATAAAGTTGGGACGAGGTTGGTGTCGAAGATGTGATAAAATATATGATGGCATGCATGCCTCTTACTAAAATTGTAAATGGATTTTCAACAAGTCAATACGTCGAAGAACTTACTGCAGATTATCAAGTATGAACACACGCCTGGACGATCTATAAAAAATAAGTATATTGACAGCTCCATTCTCAAGGCTAAGTTGCTAATTAAGGGAAAAAAGATCGATCATAAAAAATAGGATGCCTTGAAAGGCATCCATGACTAGCAATTATCGATCTGTAATTAATCAAAGTGATTTTGATCCCCTCTATTAGACTAATCATTGCAAAACATATAACGTTCACTTAACACTGTGACTTCTAAAACACAAACGATCTCGAATTGGACGAGTGCCATCAACAGTGAGAATACGTAAGTGATGTTACTGGATGTTTGTGTTGATGATTTGGCTTTTCCTCAGGGCTCGGCTGACAGCCTTGTGAAGTCGGCTGGCGTTCTTCCTCGGAACTTTGTTGGGCCTGCAAGTGGTTTAGTGTTTGGTGAACATTATCGAGGGAAGTTTGAGGCGAAGAACCTTGGTGGGTAGTCTCCTGTATTGGCGCTAACGGCGACTTGAGTTTGCATACGACCTGTTCGCCGTTGAGCACAGCAACAGTCATTTCCCCCAAATGCTGCTGCAACTGAGCCATGTCCCGCCGATGCTGTACAGCCTCCCAGTTACGCAGGTTAGGCTCGCTCAGAGGCTGCACCACCGACGGCATGGGGCTCAAAGTTTCAAGGCACTGATGGGGGCTACGAGGGCTGAGTGCCGCGCTCACGGCGACAGATTCAGCAACATTCAGAATCTCGGGTCTGGTGCGAGTTTCGTAGGCGTTGATTGGATGTGCAGTCGCAATCATTGGCGTCGGATGATGATGGCGGTGATGGTGATGATGATGGTGCTGCTGCTGCTGTTGTTGTAACTGCTGTTGCAGTTGCTGCTCTTGCTGCAATTGTTGTTGAATTTGCTGTTGTTGAAGTTGATGCTGCTGCTGCATATGTATTTGTTGGATATGGTTCTGATGCAGTTGATGTTGGTGCAACTGATGTTGGATGTGGTGGAAATGTTGATGAGGAATATGCTGCAGCGATGCATGTAAATGATCAGGTAGAGTGTAAGGCAATAGAGGTCTGTGGTCTCCATAAGACCGAGATGACTGACGTGACACATCAGAAGACATTCGGCGTCCATCTTCGTCGCTCATGTCGCTCACCTGGAGCTCGGCGACAAGCCGCCCCTCTCTCTCTATTTCCTCGTACACTGGATCCGTGGGCAAGCGGCTGCTGATGCTCTTGCCCCCTTCGGATATCTCGGTGTATGTGTGGTTATAAGGACTCTGATTTCTGATTCCAGGATGTTGGGGTAACCGCAAACCATCGTTAGCCAGACGGTAGTCTGGCAACAATGCTTCAGGACTCGGCATTTCAGTGTGAGGTTGGGTGAAGGAATTTACAAGACGGTCAGCGGGCTGGTGAGGAGCTACGTTGTTGTTCAGTCGCAGGGAGGTCAGTTTGCCGGCAGTGCCAGTGCGGGGAGATTCGTCCTGCTCACTACCTCCGTGGCCAGAATCTCGGCCACATGATTTGAACGAGTATTTCTGTTGAGTTGAGAAACACAGAGTGAGACCCAACGTAAAATCAATAGGGCTTCTAGATGGCATGGAAATGACTCACCAAGAAAATGCACAGTGTTTATATTATAACTATTCTACTGTATTACGTAATTACAGTACTTTTCAATCTTATTATTCAGAGATCAACTTGTAACAATTTTAAATATAATAAAAGTATTCAATATTAGGAAAATCTTAATGGGTATTATTTGATGTGCAAAAAGTTGAGCTCATTGGCGCGTGATATCAGAGAAGATCAACGTTAGGGTTTTAACGAGTTCTTGGAAAATAACTCAGGCAACAAAAAGTCACTAGAAACATTTTTAAAAACTATTTAACAACGTAGTGCACATGAGGGAGGGATTAATAATAAAAGAACATGTGATGTTACTGATGTAATTTGGAAGTGTAATTGAGCGAGTCAATTTGCTGAACTACACTTGTGGTTGGAGGTCGTGTTTTATGTGGTAAAATTTAGATACACTGCGCGTAATTTTTCAAACTGAAGTATAATAACTTGCAAGAAAAGAATGAAAAGATGTAAGTCTTGCTATCATGAATTAATTGAGAATAATATTGGAAAAATTTCATTAGAAGCATCAAGAGAATGAGGATTATTTAGGTCATAGGTAATTACAAAAAGCAGTAATAATTTTGATGGCAACTTATCATCCAGAAACCATAAATAAAACGCTGGCTTCTACCAAGTGAGACATTTGAATATTTATCTTATTCAGATAAATATTCAACAGTGGATAAAAACCCTCATGCACCCATGAATGCCTAAATAAAAGTTCAACGCATGCTTCCATGGAAAGATAAATTGGAAATTCACCAACGGTTTCATGCAGGGTTGTTTATATGAGGATTAGACACATTAATACCATTATCATTCAAGTAAATGCAGAACCAAAGGGTGCGCCCAAAAAGCGTCGCTAATCGCGAAAAATACACTTGAAAAGCTCTCCAATTACCGGTGGGGATAAGCTCTGGATGCTCTCTCAGCGACTGAAGCATCGGGGCCGAAGGGTAGAAATTATGAATGTAATACTTGGTGTACGGGAAAATTTGTAATGAATGAACATTCAAATACTAATACTATTTGTGCCTAAAGTCACGTTTCCTAACACATCAAAACTTCACCGTCGCTAATGGGAGGGATGAATTTAGATGAAGAATTTTGGGATTGATTTAAGTACCTAAGTTTTGGACTATTCCGTTCGGCCACTTGATGGTTTTGAATAACTCTACTCGTGTTGGAATGAGGGATAGCCTGCATGTTCCTAATTTGACGAGGTTGCACCTTTGGATGTGATTTGCTTCGATTAGAGGAATTGGTTTCCTCATCTTGTGGAGATGCTGGCACAGAATGAGATACGTTTGGAGCATTAACATAACTACTGCAAGCCCCTGAAGATGTCGCCGAGCGATGAACGCCGTTAGAATTGAGGGAAGGCAAAGTTTTCATGGCTGCTGCACTATGAGTCTCTTGCAACGACCGTTGATTGTGCGATGGATGTCTCGTAGGATACGGTTGGGTTTGCATGTAAACATGAGGTGACTCCGGCCTTCCGCAAGCTTGGTAAATATTATATCGAGGGTCCATACTAAGGTTAGAAGAATCTACGTCACAATTAATGGGAGCCATACAAGGTCCAGCAGTATCGTATAGTTGGGACATTGGTGTACCCGGGGGACTTGCATAAATCTGAGCCGCATTAAGTTGCTGTGCCCGAAAAGCTAAAAAGTTCTGATAACTCGCCAAGTCCGGCTGAACGCCTCCGAATGATGTGTTCAGTTCGCTTGCAGACGACGAAGTCTGAGAAGATAGAGAGGGGGAGGTCGGAATACTAAAATTATTTGGCCTTTCAATCAAAATCTGTTCCGAATACGAAGAGTTAGAGCTACGAGGAAGCTTCGGGAAAAGGTGGTGGTGGTGTGTGTGTTGATGACCAATGTGGTTCGTGAGATGGTTATGAGCTACATTAGCAACATGTGCGTGATGCAGAGGGGAAGAGTTTGCTGAGGTGACGTGCGTGTCAGTGACTAATGTGGCATTCGTGTGATGTAGGTAGTGCGGTTGTTGACTTGCAGGTGAAGGTCCACTAACGTTGGTTGGTGGGTTGTTCGGGTGCTGTGGGTGAATGTAGGGAGTGTTACCCACAGATGTTGCCCCTTGGGCAGCGGATGAAGATGACGCTAACACAGCAGAGGGTGACAGGGATGGGTGACGCCGTAGGCTGTTGCCCCGAGTGTCGGGTTTGGTCACCACGCTGGACGTGGGTGTGTGAAGGCCGTGAGTGTCACAGAGACAAGCTCGCAGCCACGAGTGACGGCGGCATGCCCCACGCATCTCCTTCTTCACCTAACAAAACAGTCATCCATGTTGCCGGGCTCGCAAATATCAATCACATACAATTGCCCCAAATTCAGTTCCCGTAATTATCTATACTTTTCACCAGCAGATCCGGCCAACAGTGTGAAAGCCAAATTATAAAATATTCTTCAACTTTCAAAAAATTTACACTTGAATACTTTGCGTGTTCAACCAATATTTAATACAGATAAAACAATAAATAGCCACAATACGTCTTGAATAATTATTGAAAATGTCCAGTAAATAATCAACTAAATTAAATGTAGAAATGTGAAACTAAGAATAAACAACTTTATGGTCCCGACACGAGATTCCGAAAGTATTAATTGAGATTTAAATATATTTTTCTTCATGTTACCTTAACCGTAAGTTAGGAAGAGCGATGTGACAAGATACTCACGCTTGCTCTATGATATTAGTCACAAAACTACACCATCCCATTAGTCGAATGCATAAAACAAGTTCAAAGTTACCCCGAACTAACATGCTCACTTAAACTTCCCCTAAGAGAGAAAGTTTGGCCTCAAAAACCACATAGAGAAACATCACCAAGGAGAGACGTAACGTTTCTTTGAATAGTATTAAGAATAAACATTAACGTTATAATTTCATTAATTTTAATCACTTTATCTTCATGCTACTGTAAATATTTAGTTATTTGATGAGAAATCATTGAAACGTAACGAAAACGCATCAACGAATTAGTAATGAACCGCAATGAATACGAACACATCACTCTCTGCCTTGTATTTCCAGATATCCTCCTGGCAGCATTGCAGTCCACGTCAGTTATTCCATTCAATCAAATACTAAGCATTACTAAGTTAAAAGGAAAAAAATAACAGGAGCTATCGTACAGACAGAAAATTAGCACGAAAATTAGCAACGCAGACATACCTTATCATTTTGGACGCAGTGAAAGATGAAAATAAACAGTCCTTGGAGTGCATTGAGTACGGTGAAGACGTAAGCCATGACGACCGTCTGTTGGTTGAGATAAAGCAATCCAAACGTCCAGGTCAGTCCCAGAAGAAAGACCAGAACAAATGCTCCACGAAGCCATGTCCTGCGGCGAACAGGAAATAATTAAAGACTGTTCGGAATAACAAATTTTCTTGTATGAATTGAATGATGTGAGAAAAATAATGGTGTTATTCTTTCGTAAATTGCTGTAGCGGAAAAAATGTAACTTTAAATTACTCAAATCGCAAAAAATTCTTAAAATAATTAAATTTACTTACATCTATAAGAAATAAGCCAGAAAATGCATGAATTTTCTTCTAAGGACAAGAAACCTTTTTGATGGAGCTGGTCTACAAAACGGTTACCATGAATATATGATGAATTTGCTTGGCGTTTTTTTGTCGATGAAGATTTGATGAATTTACTTGCCGCTTTTTTATAGTTAAAGATATGATGAATTTACTTAGCGTTTTTGATCAATGAAAATATGATCAATTTAATTAGTCTTTTTCACTCTTAATTTCTTGGTGAACTTGCGATTTAAGCCAATTAATGATATAAGTAAAGATTAAACATGACGATTTGAATAGAAGAAAATAACAATAAAAATAACTAAACTAAAATAATGTTAGTGAGTTATCAAACCATGTATGATGTAATAACTAATAAATGACTGTCATTGTTACCTGACAGAGGCGAGCTTAGTGTGCTCCTTGTTCTTGAGGGAAGCAGATGCGGACGCGTGTCTGCAGAGCACCACTAGAGACAAGATCAGGAACACAGCATTTGCCTGCAACGTACAGAAAACCTAATTATTCTCATGCGAGTGTTTGATCTTGTAAGATTTTCAGACCAAAGTATTAGTAGAACAAAGGTTAGAATTAACGAAAGTCATGAGATGTCAAAGAAATACAATTAAATCCATGTCATGAGCAAACCTATGATTGTGACTGTTTGGTTGTTTGACAATATCCAATTAGTTAAGAATATCCAATCTCAGATAATAAATAAATTTCAAACGACCCTCGAATCATGAAGAAATCAACCTCGGAGTCTCAAATTTTGCACACATTTGTTTGCACATCCACAATTTTTCCGCAGTATTGTGAAACCGAACTCCGGAAAGTTGGAAAAACCGCTCCCACCTAATGTCGATACAGCAAGATATAAATTTCACCTATTTTGGCAGACGGAATATTGCCACTGCATACAATAGAAGATATTCTGCTTAGTGCAGAAAGTTAAATTTGCAAAAATGTGCACAGAGAATGCATGAACCGTTTATTAATCATTATTCGTTACTTAAATTTTTATTCATCACTTGAATCTTTATTCATCATTTACGAGCAATTAATGCTTCTATCGATTAAAATTTTTATTGTGCCATAAAATGCGATTAAATTAAAAGATGTGTTGTGATAATAGTACATAAAGATCGTTGAAGGAGATTACACTAAAATAAATAAAAACTTTGTCGAAAACACAAGTAATAACCGTCAAAAATAAGTGGAGGGCTTATATATGTAATATATAATAGGTTTATATAAGTTTTTGTGTTATACGTAGTAATTGAACAATAATTAATCGAAGCCAGTAAGGAATATAGGCCCGCATCCTACAGGAGTCGACCGGTAGTCGTCGTAATTGGATGACATTAACATGAGCTGCTCAAGGATCTGAGTCCTATGCTGCACAGGAAGGGAATAGCAGCCTATTACATGCCAATCATCGAAGCCTGTCGGCAGAGAAGCAAAAGACACCATAGCAACGGCCAACAATGGGAGTTCATCAAAGACCTGCAAACCAGGAGTCGGGAATGGGAGGGGGGAGGGGAAATAAGTAGGGGAGATCGCGTTTTTAAAACGCAACACTCAGAAAAATAAGTGACTTTGCCCAAATAAGGACGCACTGTCGATCCTTGTGGGTCTCTATTTGGACAATATGGCCTGTTGATTTTTCTGAGTGCACAAACGAGACAAGAGGCCATGAGAAGACTGAGCCATCATTATGGACAATTAATTGACGTAATTATGGACTTCTTCAGTCAGCAGCGGGACAGAAATACAAAGATAACTGATATAAAATGACTTACGAGCGGAATAAGAAAGAGACTCAGGGTGAATATAATCACATGGACTGATGAATAAGACGTTCTGCCAGAGCGGTCGAGATTTTGACTCGCACTCAAGAATATTGTCGAACGATAATTTGCCGTTATACAAAATTATTAGAATTAAAGAATTACGCAATTTTAGTGTACAAGGGTATTAACATGAATATATGAAGAGAAAATCAAAATATTATTGTTAAAAAATTTGCAAAGAATTTAAAAAGTTAAATAAAATGTTTTCGAAATTACAGCTCTGAACGGCAGCAAAAATCCCTTTTACCAAATACTAATACCTGTAAAAAAAATCTGGCAAAGTTCTAAGCAAATCAACGTCGAGGAAAGGGTCTCGGGGTTAACACGAGGTCTGTCAATTTAATCAGTAATAATCGTTTGATATTGAACGAAATCAATAGTAAAGTATGTACTCTCAGCCAGGTGAAGTTGATAAGAAAGCGTAATGCGTAATCGATGCAAAACGTACTGATGATAAGTTCGCAAGTGCAAGCGATATATTTCAAGGTGAATAATACATACTAATCTGTTAGATATGAGTTCACAACAAATGTTACTCACCAAAAGAACGACTGCGACAGGTCCGATGAAGGCGAAGATGAAGTTGTTATCAGTGCGTAGCCAGCAGACCTGTGGAGTTCCGTAGCTCAGAGGGTCGATGCCGAGGGATACCAACACCACAATTGCCGGGGCGCCGTAGGAAGCCAGGCAATACCACTTGAGTCGTGACCGCTCGGCTTCAAACACCTCGACTAGCATCAGGTACAGTTGTAAACCTGTTCAAAGATATTACGTTTGAGAATAAATGACTTAAAATTACTGACATTAGAGCATAATAATGAAAGGAGGTGAAAAGGTAGACTTCAGGATTTGTTCAAAACAACTTTCAACACGCAAAGGGCCAAAAAATCAAACCACGAACCCGACGGCGACGACATTTTATAGATACTAAAAATTATATGACTTCAAAATATATGTTCTATCATTCGTTTAAGCAATTCATTAACCGCAAAATCAGTATGCGCCCGGAGTATACGATTGCCTCCAGTATATGGACGCTCACCTTCCATGAACATCCAAGCAAAAGCCGACAGGAAAAAGTAGTGCAGTAGCCCCGCGATGACACCACAAGCGATGCGGTTGCCCGTTTGGTTGATGCCGCCCAGAAAGATGATCTCGGCGACCAGCAGGCAACCGCATAGGTTCTTGTGGATGCTGGTGCGATCACTCTGAAATATATAAATTATCGTATGGTAACATTTCAAATCTATTAAAAAATATTTGGTGACAAAATCATATACTAATGAAAAAGTGATGAAATCATTTCAAGAAAATGTTTGAAGAAACAATATTTCCTGCTGATTTCAGCCTCATATTTCAAAACGAATTGATTAATTGATACAATAGCGAGAATAAATATAGTGATCATTCATAGAGAATAGCATGCCAAATTTCAACATCAAAATTTATGCCGACGAAAATTTAGAAAGGACCCGATAACTTGACTGATGGAATTTCAAGATTACCAGTTTTGTTTCAAAGGGAGGCCACTATAGATGGTCAAGACAACAACTCACCTGAAGGCCTTTGAAGACGTGGAACACGACGATGGCCAGAAGAAGACAAACGATAGACACGACGCAACCAACGTATGTGATGACGGCGAGAGCGAAAGTGTGTTCAGACGACAGCGGCGTCGCGTGGAAATCCATAAGCACCGCAAAGTTGGTGAGGTGATCACACTGGCACGTCACGTGGGTTGTGTTGGAACCCATCACGCGGCACCCTTCCTCTGACCATAAGCTGTGAGAGAGAATAGAAATATGGTAAAACTTCATAGATTAGCGAATTTAAAGACTAAATGAGTCATTAACATATGCCAATTAAAGGGCACGTCACGTGTGTCGTGTTGGAACCCACCACGCGGCACCTTTCCTCTGACCATAAGCTGTGATAGAGAATATATGGTAAAGCTTCATAGATTCGCGAATTAAAGACTAAATGAATCATTGACATATGCCAATTAAAGGGCGATGTAATCAAAATTAAATTTGCCAATAAATATGAAAATGCCAACTGAGGCAAACCAGTTACAGCATGTAATCTGAAAGAAAATCGTCTGTGATTGAAGAAGAATGCGTTTACGTACGATAATTTGCTGTTTATAGAGGAAAAGTGTGCTGAAAATAATCAATATTACTTTAAAAGTGCCGAGCGAACATATGTCAATAAAACCGGTCTCATTTGTTGAATAACTTAAGTAGTGTATCAAACAAATTTGAGCATACATGAAAAATTTAGGATGACTGACTACTTAAACGCACGAATTTGAATAATTACTGAACAGATAAGGTAAGCAACAATGAGATGAAAAGAAATTACTTCTAATGTTAAAACACTTCAGCGTGTGGCTTATATTGAATTTTTAGCATATCCTAGGGCCATACTTTCAAAACTCGCTAAGTGAACGTAAGTATTTATGCTCTATTTTCTTGTCTATGATTGGTGGATTTTGCTTGAAAGGCCGCCAATGATTGGCTGATGATTTTACGATCTCTTAACTTTTTTTGAAAGTACAGGCCCAGGCTGATAAAGCAGACATCCTGACCTTGCATATATGTCAGCTTATGTTCAACCGTCAACGCATCACAAATTGCATAGATTAAGAATTACTCGAACGTCAAAAATATAAATTTATAAATATAATGGCTGTCAATTCAATGCTCCTATCGTGAACGCAAAGTAGACATAATTATCAAACAGAAGCAGGAGCATGCACGATGCACGGCTTAGAGAATATTTGTTGAAAATCTACGGGTTGCGCATCGAAGATTTGAATTACTTTAAACGAAAATATATCTAAAAATTCATATAAAAAATACTTCACCCGTTCCTTGCTAGCGGTACCAAATGTACCCACATAATTCACTCGCAAATAAAAATTTCCCAAATGCAAAGGACTGAGTGGAAACTAGTTTACCATCCCTTCAAGCTTTCTATCAAGTCCATGCTCCACTGTTGCCAACTTTCAAGATCAGTACTAACATAGCGATGTTGCAGTGGCCAAAAAAATATAACTCAGTACTCACTGCGGTGAGTGACAGAGAGCGCATTTGCTCGTCGACGAAAACGTGAAGTTACGGACGGTCAGACAGACGGACAAACAGACAGACGGACGGACATGGCGAGCACAGTAGTGTATTTTTTCCATAAATGAGAAAATGAGCAAAAAAGGCTCTGTCCCAATATTGCACGACTTGAGAAGCGAGCTATAATTAGATTCAAATTAAAAATTTCAGATTTTGGGGGACAAAATGTAAAGTAGTGGATTGTAAGTAAAGTTAGATGCAACGAACTGAGATCATTCACAAGAATCTCACACGCTATGTTGAAATTTGAGTTGTGCTATGTACAGTTGTACCGTGTGGTACCGCTTGGGGTATTAGAGTACAAATATCTTCAAGTTTGTTATTGTTAGTAGGCTAATTGCAACATAAAAAATAACACCTCAAAAATACAAAAAAGTTGAAAAAATCAAAAAAATCAAATAAATCAAAAAAAAATCATGAAAAAATCAAAAAAATCATTGATTTTTGATTTTTTTGATTTTTTTAAAAAAATCAAAAAAATCGCCAACCCTGGTACAGTTGTACCGTATGGTAGCGCTTGGGGTATTAGAGTACAAATATCTTCAAGTACATATTTTGCGAGTCTCGCTTTCTGAATGAAATCTTAGGCCATTTAATCGAAATCAACAATAAAAATAACATATTCTCTGAACAACATGATGTTCATAACCTCCGTAGAGATGACTATATAAAAATGAATAATTTGTTTTAACTTCATAAACAATTTAAATACATCTTAAAGGCTAAATATTATCAATTTTAAGTCAATCCAAAAACATAATTTTTCTCAGAGGGAGTTTTCAGAGGGTTACGGTGTTGCAAATTCAACAGAAAAATTAATTAAATTTTTATAATCCACATTTACATCAATTTCTTTAAACCATCAATGTTGCTACGGATTATACTGGTCTCTGGTGCCTTCCTTGTACAAATTCTCTTTTGGTAATGAAAAAGATCAAACGATTTTGACTGGACTAATCAAGTGCATGATTCAATTCAGACTGAAAATAATCTTCCTAATAGAGTTAATTAGGCAGAAAGTAAAAAATATCAAGCTTAGACAGTTGTTTTTATTGCATGAGACATTCATCATCAGTGTCACGGCGAATCGAGTTATTCTGAACCATCGCAGCCAATCAGAGGTTCGGCGACCTCGAAAAAGAGAGGAACTCTGCTAATTGAATAAGAGGAATTTGCTAGCAACGCCAGAGAAATACAAACTCTCGACGCAGGGCAAGGTGCTAATTAGATTGGCCAGAGCAACCCAGTTTACGCTAGGACTTATGTTGCAGGAAATTAAAATAAGAGTAAATGCTTTGAATGTTAGTTTAATCGGCACGAAGCGAAAGGATCAGTTAACGCTAGGCAATGTCCAAGGTTGACAGCGGAAAGATAGAATTCACACTAATTTGTTGCAGTCTTAACTTTGTACATTCAAATTAGCAGCGCAATAAATGTCATCGCGATGAGAAAATCAAGTCAAGAACGATAATTTTTATTTTGATGTGAATCCAAGCATGGTACAAGTATGTACCTTGAGCGAAATTTGTATGATGAACTAAACTTACTAAAACATTAAAAACAGTCAAAAGTTGCCTCTCCGACCCAATAATATCAACAGCCTTTAAACATATGAAAATGATTTTGTAATCATTTTTAAGTCAGAAATAATCTAACCATAATATCCATTTATAAACAACGCCTATAAATTTACAAGACAAGCATAGAAAATTAATATTGTACTAGTCAATCTGAACCGAGAGGTGCGCGCCGACCATAAGATACTTTGCGCCGAGCAACGTTTGATGAGTGGCAGCTTAGCGGTGCTCAAAGAGAGGGGAAGGGAATTAGATCTCAATAAGATCGTGAAGGCGATTAGGTGCAGGTAACTCAATTATCGGAACAAGACGACACCCTCCCACGATGGTCTTAACTAAAGACGTCTTGGCAAGAAACTCACAATTGTTCAAGATTTTCACGTTATTGAACATCGTTGCTCAATTGAAATTCTTTGTCGACGTACAAACTAACTGTAACATCAGACGAGCTTCAGGAATATAAATTATGTGCGAATTGTCGAACAATGACAATAAAAAAAGAACGTTTATCACTTAACCATGACAGAAAATTGATGAATAGTCAATTAAACAGATAAGAACGAGAAGTATCTTGTTCATTTCGATCTGACTGAAACGGCCCCCATCAAATGTTTTATAATCAGATGTTGCGCACAAAAAAAATTTGGGGCAAACTCCAAAACTATGAAATATCAAGCTGATTAAAGCCTAATACCACGAAATGACAACATAATATAATTGAGAGAAGTAATATTCATGGTTGTTATCGAACTGAACTGATTTGCATAAAGAATTTTTATAAAAATTTCAAATAATTGAACATCACAGAAAGACATTGGGTCTAATTCAGTGTGTAGATGATATCAAATATTCATGTTGATTTCGTTGATATACGAAACTCGTCTATGCCTATCAAAAATACGCAAAACAAAGTACAAACATAGGTCAGTGTTTGACTTTAATGACGGCGATAGCATTTAATGAGTTGCTATTTTCGGAGAAATTTAGGGGTAAATTCCGAACAAATATGTGCAAAGGAAAAATATGGAGCATCATTGCAGCTTCAGACCCAAATTTAAATATTGAATTTCAAACAATGTCCCTCGATGAATAAATGAATGCAGAATGGGCAGTGACGCCAGCAAGAACAAAAAACTCTGCTTAAGTATGCTGAAAAGTTTAGGGAACTTGAAGCTAGCCCGCTTCTAATCCATTATGATGGCGAAAATATCTTAACGGCGTTACTTTGGGTAATCAGTGAAACGCGTCTAGCTCTTGGTAGTTAACTGCTTTAGGCGAAAAAAATTCTATGGGCAAGAAAGTTCTTTTCCTTTGTAGCTTTATACCCATAGAAAAAATTCCCCGTAGCTTTATGCCATTACTTATTTTTTCTTCAATTAAGAAACCGTGAGTGGAGCTTAACAAATTCGATATATGGACACGGCACAGAACAATTAGATTAACATGCGACGGCAGGTACATAACTATTCTCATCATCACGTGTGCACTTTTTTGTGTCTCTGGGAAGAATCTCTGAAACGCGATCTTAACTGGCCCAGTTATTGTAGCTACTTATATTAATAAAATTTTAATCTTTCATAACTACGAATTTCCACAAGTACCTCAAAATTGGCTCTTCGACTCGAGTAGACACGGTTCAAGTTATTGTACTTGAACATACAAAAGCGCAACTGCTATTGTTGGTGCTACGAGTAGTTTTTAAATGCGTTTTTAGTTGCCATGGATCGACTTCTGGTAGTTATTCATGGAACCGTATCGTAAAGGCTCGTTACTGCGGGGATTGTGGCAACTATTGTTTCCCTAGTGTTAGTTTTTTAAGTTGACCCAACTGTTGCACTTGGAGCTCAAGCCTCGGAACATTCAACCGGAGCAATGAATTCTGTTTTCAATTTGTAGCTAGCGTGCAGCAAGCGCTCATCAGACTAGAAGAGCTACAGATCAATATGTCTTATGAGAGTAGGTGCATGAACGCCAGAGAACACAGTCTCTATGCCTTGCATCGTTGAGTTGCTAGTCCAGTTAGTAGTTGCACAAACCGAACAAACTAATGGCACAGTGCTTCTGATACTTATCAGAAATTTGTACTATTTCACCTATGAGAAAAATCTGCATTAATGATGAGGCCAAATGAAGATGGCAAGTGGACAAGACGAAGCCAAATGAGAAGAAATGAGGACGGCAAAAGAAAATGAAAAGTGGGCGAAAGAAATACAAATTAAACGGCAAAGGGAAATAGAAGACAAAAGAGCGAGAAAAATTACGAGATAATGAAATAATGGCAAAGAAACGAAAAGAAGTGAGAGATTTAAGGACAAGCTAATGAAAAAGAGAAAAGTGACAGGGAGAGAAAAGTGAAACCCTAGGAACCAAGAAGACCTAAAAGAGAAGCTAGAGAGAAACTAGAACCAAAGAATGATGAAACGATAGAGAGAGAACCAGTGAACGAAGAAGCTAAGGTAGACATCCTCAACAATAGTTCTGTAGGCTGCACACATTGAGGTGAATTAGGATGCATATTGATTAAGAAAAAATGAAAGCTAACGTGAACATAAAAGTTCTGTAAGGTCCAGATCACCTGCAAGCGAACTCGTGTTCGACACGAACCTCCTTCATCTAAAGCTGGTGGCTTACAGGATCCAATCGCTGAATTCTGCATAGGCAGTCGAGTTTTCGCTTCGGCCGTTAACGTGAATTAATAAATGAACATTGTATTTTCGGTCGGACAGACAAACGAAACATGATAGAAGGAGTGAATTATTTATAGAAGTTTGTATTTTCTGACGGATGAATCAATAAATCTTGTGGAAAAAAGGAATTCGTTAATTATTTCGTTCGTACATATGATAGATAGATCTCTGAAGCTGCAAACTACATGACTTTATGTAAAGTACCAGTTATCACAAATAGACGAATTTATAACAGGTATAAGTCTAAGGAGCATGACCTCCTTGCTGAAAAAAATTTAGCACAGCCTGTTAGATGACCACCGAACATAATTCGGATATATGACAACTGTGGACGTTATAAGGAGACGCAATTCTTAGGCTCAAAAGCAGAGCTGTAGGGACTGGCGAGAGACAGCCTCTGTGATCCTGAGTGTATTCTTGCAATTAAATGTCTTGTCACGAAAATGAATAGCAATCATTTTTCGAATTTTCACTGTATTCACGCTGATAAGAATATTGAAGTTTCTTTGTTTAAAATTTAAATTTAAATGACAAAACTAACAACAATAAGCAGGACGTGCATGTCTTGAAAAATTCAACCCTTCAAACCATCAAAAATAAATTTTAAAAGGGAATTTTAAATGTGTAGGTCCATTTTACAGGCAGCAACCTCAGAATACCGAAATACATGAATAATGAAACAATAAATTTGCATCATTAAACAATTTGATGGTATTTTCATTCATCATTTACTGGGAAATTTATTTTAATCATTAATTGCTCGCACAGTTGACTTAGTTGTATAGGTGCTTATTCCGAAAACGAAGAGTTACAAAACAAAGAACTAGCCTCAAATTAGGCGCTCAATGAAGTACGGGGTGTTTCAGAGGTGAAAAATTTATAGCGAAGGCAGCCATGCAACTAACTACATAGCTGCTAGGTAAGTAAGGTAACTAGGCAGCCATCTACCTAGCAGCCATGCAACTAACTGCTAGGTAACTAGGTAGCCATCTCCCTATATTAAATCTGCATCGTCGACGAGTTGTCGGGAAGTTGGGTGAGCGTCGTCGTGGGGTCGATATGTGAAGCGTTTTCTTCGTTAATTGTCGATGTATGAAAAATTGTGTACTCATAACGAAAAAAGTGATAAATAAAGCGTTTTTCACAAAAATTGTCGATGTAGGAAATATTCTATACGCATCGTTGAAGGTTCAACACATGGAACGTTCTTCATCAGATGTTGAACCTCCGTCTCATTGACGACAATTAATGCGTATTGCGGCTTGAGTTCAACGTTGCCTCATTGAGGAAGCTTCAACGCCGCCTAGTTGAGGAGGTTCAACGCTGCTTCGTTGAGGAGGGTTCAACGATGCCTCGTTGAGGAGTGTTCAACGCCTCCTGTTCAACGCCGCCTATTTGAGGAGTTCTTGGCTGCCTCGTTGACGAGATTCATTGCTGCCTCGCTAAAGTGAGTTTCCAGACGTTGACAAGCACTACGGGAAGAAGGTTTCAATATATTCGCTGCGTCTCTGGTGCTGCTAGTGCGACACGCTCAGCAACACGGCTTAGGACGACCGAGTGTGCCAGCAGCCTAAATGACTGTGTGAGAATAAAAGGCTATTTGCTACGGAAAAATTCCCATATGTGCGTTCTTCCACATTAATAGTATACTAATAAAATCCTCTAGCTATCAAACATCACCCTGTAGGCATTTATGGCAAAGGAAAAAAACTGTGTGTAAGAAAATTGCATATTAAAAAATAGAGTTTTACAGTCGGTATGTTTGATAAAATGCTACTTCTCCAACGCAAGAGTGTGAAAGAAATTATTTAATAAAAATCGCTAAACGAAAATCGAAAAGAAACGCAGCGTAGACCATGATGAGAGAAGCACAATTCTGACACACTTTCATCTCGAATAAATTTTGATCGACATGTTGAGTTAAACGTCAGATATAATTCACAACTTTCTAATATCTTAGCGATAATCTTAAATTTAAGAACTAAATTTTCCATTCATAATTCTGATTTTAAACATGAAATGTACCAGATAATATTAAAAAAGTTGAATCATTTCCAGCTGATGCCTCATTTCTAAAAAAGCGCCGTAGGTAATCTCTGGCTCCCCACGTGCGTCCCTGTCCCATACGCTTGGGCCACTCCCTGGAGTAGCTAGGTCATCCCTCCTTCTCCAAGAACTACAAGAACTACGTACGCTCCCTCCATCAATTATACACAGCAATTACGTACACGGAGCGACGGTGATGAGACACTTCTACCAATAAGCGACTGTGGCATACATGACGTGGCGAAAATTGTCAATAATATGTGTCATAGTGTTATGAATGATGCATCATAGTGTCATGAATGATGATATATTAATGCTATCATGAATGATGTATTATAGCTATCTTGAATGATAAATAACAGCTGTCATGAATGATGACTCATAGTGTAATGAATGATGCATCATAGTATCTGAATGATATGTCAATGCTATCATGAATGATGAATCATAGTTTACCTAATCTTGCATCATAGTGTACTGAATGATGCATCATAGTTCATAGTTATCATATGGTTAAACAAGTTCTGCAAACTGTAGGCACTATGTTACCGAGAAATATTCCTAAACATTATAAAATCTATCACTCATTACAATGTATAAAACGGATGCTAATACATTCCAGGAAAAACTAATATTTACGATGGTAATGATTGCCTCACTATTCAACGACCTGAAATAGCTCACCGCTGAAAAACACAGGCTCGTTGCAATTTGAAACAACAAATGTATAATAACCCGCAAAATGAATATTAAAATATTAAGAATATCGAAACCCGCTAAATGAATATTAAGAATCTCAAGAACCGTTGGAAAATAGTCATGAGAAAAAGTTAACAGAAAATTTTAATAGGTCTGTGAGTGGCTCTTTACTGTGGAGGGGGTACGACGAGAAGGGAAGAGGAGTCGAGGGGACTGAAGAGGAGTCGGGGGGACTGAAGAGGAATATTCATAAGGCCCAGGGCACAACTGGAATTGTTTTCAGTTCCAATCCAGCGGAAGATCCAAATGGCATTTCCAGAGCAGTGAATTCATTAAAGGGCAACCCTTTTGCGGATCTCATGCATGAAAGAGCAGGATTCATCAACGATGCTAACTCACATTAATGGATCGCGCAAGTTGCCAGAGCGATCGCTCATCCGGTATGGAAGGTAAGAATGTTTGAACGGGCAATGTGGTCTTCATTGGCTTATTAAAGCTAGACGGCTGTGGTCATTTGCATGTACTAAGCATAAACCGCAAATATCTCTTTCAAAGAAGTAAGCGATGATCTGCGACAAAGCATTGAGCAGGTGAAGCAACCGAATAGGTTCATACTTATTTATAAAGAGGATATTCAAGCCTCATGCCTACAACGAATTAACGTAACAAAGAGCGTATTAATTAAATTGTCCAAGAAACATTTTAGGTGAACAGAACGACTATCAAGAGATCAAGCATTCAGCGGAAAGTTTATTTATGATATTGAAGAACATATTTAACCATAAAATCTTTAATCATGCTTGGTACGGAACAAGGTTAACGTTATCAATAAGCATTCTTAATTAATATAATTGTTCAGTGGAAAAATCCTAAACCGCGCTCAATTAAATAGCGGCTGTTTCCATCGTTATTAGATATGACGAAAAATAAAATAAAAAACAAAATTGAAAAAAATTCTTTTGTTGCAGCAATAATCTGTTAAATAGAAATCAAAATCGCGCAAGATAGTCGAAGAATACAATCGTATCAATTTATACCGCTTCTCATTTGGAATGAACTGGAAAACGGGATATCGAGAATCTTTCTCTTGTCAGTTTGGACGGATGAAGCAGGCTCAAGTTCAGAGGTCGGCGCCTGATGAACCGACTTTGCAACTTCAACGACACGTTTGCGACCAGGAAACAAGCGAATGTAGGATCATTAAGAGACGTTTTAACTGATACGAGTCTATATCGAGTTGAATCATCAAAGAAAGATCTGTTTCTTTCAATATTGCTAATGAATGGCAATTTTTCTACATCATTAGCAAAAAAAAGGTTGCACAGACTCGCTCATGGGACTTGATTATTGCATACTATACTAGAGAAATATTAGATGAAAAAAGTAACCAAATATCAATTATTATGTGGCTGATAATAAAATGTCATTGATGTTCATTAGTTGAACACTTGACTTTATTTTCTGCTGCAGGCTGTTGTACGCCAGATTGTTACGGCTATATTTTCATGACTTGCCGTTTCGTGTTATTTGGCGAATTAACACACATTATCAGTCGTTTGCGGATTGATCGCCTGAAATTACAGCGATCTAAGACGAAGCCAACTTGGCATTAATGAGACATAGAACGACTTGAACCCGATGCGGACTAATAAACAATGCCCCGTATACATCAATGAAATTCTCGATGGGACATACGTCGGCTGCTGAATGTTCTGCGGTCTCTAATAAAGCCTTCATTAAATCGGCTCAACCAAGTACACTTTAGCAAGCAAATTGCAGGGGACGAAGAGGTCCGATTGATGCATAGCACGAGACTGACAGCCAACGCGACGCCCGATATTCTTTGCAGTAATAAATCTCGACGGAATAATCTAATGCAATACGCCAATCTGGCGGGAGGAAAAGAAGACAGCTCTGATAGTCTCGGCAAGATGCGAAACTTAGTCTTTTTGATCGCCGAAAAATTATAACTTTCAAAAAGGAAATCAAGTAATATGTAACATCGAATGAGTATTAATCAAAATATACTCAAACTCTCGCAAAGTTTACGCTTAACGTAACTAGAGCTGAGAAAGATTAAGGAAGAAAATAAATACCAAAAATTAGCGGACTTGTATATGTATTTCATGAACGTATTTTTAATATGATTTGAAAGAGTCATACGCATGGAAGAATAGTTTATTAATAACTCAAGTAATAATTGTATCGGTGTTGAAATTACAAAAGAAAGTTATATCTGCATGCTTAACTTAATGGTCATTTAACAGTAAAAAAATTGTCATCAAGAAGATCAGGTTATATAGCAAAGAACGACATGAACTCATGAAATTTTTAATCAGGTTTTGCGAAAGTTTCCCTCAGGATATGTTAATATCAGATTTCAACAGAATAAAAGCCTCCTCATGACCAATTTATTTCGAGCAACTTTCTTCGGCAGATTAAACAAACGCAAGGAGCATACGCTTGAGGCCAGAAACTCCAAAAGTTATTCAACAAATCTGAAAAAAGCGAGAAATCCAGACAATAGTTTTCAAAAGAGATCAGGTGAGACGGCGCTGATATAGTAGCAGTGGCAGCCTTACGAAAATCTGGAGCGAGTTTCAGGTGGCCGACGATATATCAACTTTCAGCCTGCGGTAATTCGACTTCAAATTTCATGAGGAGCGACTGATCGAGCGAAGCGAGGCAGTCCGTACGTGTTATTCCACTGCATAAAACCAAAGGTTTTGTCTGACCGGGAGAAGATCCCGAGATTTCTTGGGGCATTATCCGTAAAGTTTGAAGGTTTTTACGCGGGTAAGACAACAGGTTCTTGTTAAGATTGATTTGCCTTTGTTAGCGAGCGTCATTGAAGAAGAGAGCGGCTGGAGCTCTCACGGCCACTAAAACGGAATGCACAAGAAGTTCTTCATACAATAGGCCTGCATTTGAATAAGGTTTTGAGAACGAGATGTAAAGTGAGGAGGTATCAAGTTATGAACAAAACGAACGGAGTAGGAATCGGGAAAATAATCGAGTATGTAGGGCTTGGAAGCAAAACTAGAATAATAAACGGCAATAAACGAAAGATTGAAACTAAAAAAAAAACGAGACACATAGAACAGATGATCATTCAGGTCAGTATGTTGAAAAATAAATGAAATTTCATTAAGACGACACATGTAAACTGACATTTCAACTAACATTGAAGTTAGTGCCAAAACGCCAAAATCGAAATTACAAAGGGGGTTACGGGTACAAGCTATTGATTCATGAGAAAGTTTGGTTTGCTCTCACGATGGATAATAAAAAAAATATAACTGAGTACTCACTACAGTGAGTGAGAGCGCATTTTCTCGTCGACGAAAACGTGAAGTCACGGACGGACAGACAGACAGACGGACGGATAGACGGACATGGCGAGCACATGCAATAGCGCCTTTTTTCCATAAATGGGAAAATGCGCTAAAAAGGCAAGAATACTGGAATAATTATAATAATAGTTCATGTCAAGTGAATAAGTGCCGAGATTATTATAGGGAAAGATTTAACGACGAAACAGCAGAATGTTCGTATACTGTAGGCTCCACGTACCCGCACGTACGTCAAGCAATTGATAATAACACTCCGCCTTTAATATGGCTGAATGAGCTAACTTATGCAAAGCTAAATTTCTAATACTGATAGTTAAGGAACATTAAGGGCCGTTAGGAAAATATCCCGCGTCGGTGCCGCCCCTACGCCTTTTTTTAAATCTTGCCTTAAGGCGTATTCAAATGCTGCGAAAAAGTTGGATTTATTTTTTCATGGGTAAATAGGGTTGAAATTATCTAGGTACTTATTCAGGTACTTTGTTTTAAATTGTTATAGATTTCATTTTACACTGTGCTTCATTTATAAATATTTCAAAGCGGGTTAATGTGGTTGAATTTAAAAGAAGAATTGTTATTCAAGAATTGATTTTTTCATTCTTATGTATCAGTAAAAAGCGCATGTACAAACGCGTCGTTTACATTTACGCTTGTATTTAACGGACGGAAGATGACAGAAAATTCCAAAAATACTGTTTGGAAACATTGATTACGTTACATTTGTAGTACTTCAATATCTAACATTGCATCATTTATCATACATGATATTGTTTTTCAACCATGAAAAATACATTTTCTTTAACTGATGTCAGTATTTTTTAGACACGAACTTCTGGAGGTTCTCAACATGAAATATTGAATAAAATCTCGGCAGACTTATGGTTGACCAGTAAACATACAACAAGCGGCTATATTTTCTCATGAAATAAGTGTTCAAACCTAAAAGATTTCCTCACATTCTTCAAAATCTTTTCAGGTTCACATGTGCCTATTTTTGACCGAGCGTCTCCAGACTATTCTGACCATTCCCGGTGTTCCGAAAACAATTAAAGTTTGCCGAGACTTATTTCGTGCTGTTGGTTCAATTCCCGACTTCTTCGTCAACTGCCATCGTAAAACCGACGGTCGGCCAACGATAGCCCGCCCAAGATTTAAACAGAGGTAAGCGTCTGCACGATCGCGTGTGAGTCCCGACGTCGAAGGTGCGCATTACGAACGCACCGGCGAGCTAAAAAGACGCAACCATCCGCCCTCCAAAACAAAGTCAACTTAAAGGTGAATTCAACAACCCTGTGTTACGTTCATTGATTTCACGTAAGATCAGTCACACCAGTTAAATCTCACACGTACATGACATGTGCCACATTACTATGTCACTCAACATTAAAAAATTAGAATTACTCCCACAAAGACGCAGCTAATATCCGCCCTCCAAAGACAAAGTCAACTTAAGTATGACTTCAACAACCTTGTGTTACGTTTGTTGATTTCGCGTAAGATTATACGAGATGTAAAGTGAGGAGGTATCAAGTTATGAACAAAACGAACGGAGTAGGAATCGGGAAAATAATCGAGTATGTAGGGCTTGGAAGCAAAACCAGAATAATAAATGGAAGTAAACGTACATTTGCCACTAATTAAAAATATAACTCAGTACTCACTACAATGAGTGACAGAGAGCGCATTTTCTCGTCGACGAAAACGTGAAGTCACGGACGGACAGACAGACAGACGGACATGGCGAGCACAATAGCGTCTTTTTTCCATAAATGAGAAAATGCGATAAAAAGAAAGGATACTGGAATAATTATAATACTAGTTCATGTTAAGTGAACAAGTGCCGAGATTATAATAGGGAAATCTTTAACGACGCAACAGCAGAATGTTCGTGTACTGTTGGCTCCACGTACCCGCACGTCAAGCAATTGATAATAACACTTCGCCTTTAATATGGCTGAATGAGCTAACTTATGCAAAGCTAAATTTCTAATACTGATAGTTAAGGAACATTAAGGGCCGTTAGGAAAATATCCCGCGTCGGTGCCGCCCCTACGCCTTTTTTTAAATCTTGCCTTAAGGCGTATTCAAATGCTGCGAAAAAGTTGGATTTATTTTTTCATGGGTAAATAGGGTTGAAATTATCTAGGTACTTATTCAGGTACTTTGTTTTAAATTGTTATAGCTTTCATTTTACACTGTGCTTCATTTATAAATATTCCAAAGCGGGTTAATGTGGTTAAATTTGGGAGAAGAATTGTTATTCAAGAATTGTTATTTTCATTCTTATGTATCAGTAAGTATTTAAAAGACGCTTGTATTTAAAAGTTGGAATATGACAGAAAATTCCAAAATTACTGTTTGGGAACATTGATCACGTTACATTTGTAGTACTGCAATATCTAACATTACATCATTTATCATACATGATATTGTTTTTCAACCATGAAAAATACATTTTCTTTAACTGATGTCAGTATTTTTTAGACACGAACTTCTGGAGGTTCTCAACATGAAATATTGAATAAAATCTCGGCAGACTTATGGTTGACCAGTAAACATACAACAAGCGGCTATATTTTCTCATGAAATAAGTGTTCAAACCTAAAAGATTTCCTCACATTCTTCAAAATCTTTTCAGGTTCACATGTGCCTATTTTTGACCGATCGAGCGTCTCCAGACTATTCTGACCATTCCCGGTGTTCCGAAAACAATTAAAGTTTGCCGAGACTTATTTCGTGCTGTTGGTTCAATTCCCGACTTCTTCGTCAACTGCCATCGTAAAACCGACGGTCGGCCAACGATAGCCCGCCCAAGATTTAAACAGAGGTAAGCGTCTGCACGATCGCGTGTGAGTCCCGACGTCGAAGGTGCGCATTACGAACGCACCGGCGAGCTAAAAAGACGCAACCATCCGCCCTCCAAAAATAAAGTAAACTTAAAGGTGAATTCAACAACCCTGTGTTACGTTCATTGATTTCACGTAAGATCAGTCAAGCCAGTTAAATCTCACACGTACATGACATGTGCCACATTACTATGTCACTCAACATTAAAAAATTAGAATTACTCCCACAAAGACGCAGCTAATATCCGCCCTCCAAAGACAAAGTCAACTTAAGTATGACTTCAACAACCTTGTGTTACGTTTGTTGATTTCGCGTAAGATTATTCACACAGTAAAATCTAACACAAACAAATGAACTTATGACTAATAATAATAAATATTATAATTACTCCCACATTCCCACGTTCATGATATTTTGTCATGGTCTTTGATGCGAAATATTAAAATAACTTACACAGCAGGTGATCATTCAGGTCACTAAATAGGTTTTTAGTCATACCATGCTATGCAAATGCGAGCAAAGGAAGAGCGTAAAACAACCGTCAACACACGCACGGGAAGCTCGAAGAATTTCTAGCTCATAATTAATATTCCGAGAAAACCAATGTTGCGATCGCTCATTTTAGTGACCGATGCTGCCAAAGATAAAGGCAGCGCCCTGTAATTTTCTTGACGTAACCGGAAACACAACAAAAAATGTAATTCAGGGTTACGACTGATGCTTGAGCGGGGCAACAATTTGCTGTAATTTGAAGGAACTTGTAAGGTGTAACATGCAATGCTTGACGAATGCCCAACGTGAGACAATTTTTCGCATGTTTAGGCAGTGACATCCAAATAGAATAAATTGCTAGACTTCCAGCCACAGTGACCGTGACGAAACGTTAATTAACCTATGATTTACTACCATAGACAAAAATAGTATAACAGAACACTATTAATTAAGAAATTTCATACAAAACAATTGTGTATTCGATGAAGTGTTTATATAATTAGCAAAAAATATATATATAACCGATATCAGCGGTTTGAATACAACAATTGAATATGACTAAAAAATTCGCTAAGAAGAAGAAAATAAGCTGACGGATTTCCAGGTATTTGCCACACTCAAGCCGAGATAACCACACTTAAAACATTCCTCGAAAGATAAACGCGTCAGGAACATCAAGTTTCTAGTTCAGCAGCGATACAATATTCAATCAACATAGACGAGTTTCCCGGGACTTGAGAGCAGCCGGCCATCAGTTTATTAGAGACAACCGCAAAAAAATCAATCTTTGAAGTTGTGGGCAAAAAAGAGCGATGCTATCGAGTCATCCTAGCGATCACTAGAGAAGTGGCAGGAAGCTGCTCATTTGGAGAGGTAAAACGTCAGACAAAGGCGACGAACACTCGTGTGCAGAGGCTTCTTCGTCTGGTGTTGAGGCAAACATTATAGTATTCTGAAAAATATTGCATGTTGAATAGAATTCTTCGACTTACAGATGTTTGGTTCCTCTCATACGGGCTGGATATTTTTAGACATAAAACTATCAAACATAAATAATTACCTTTATTAAGATTTTTGTCTTCGTTCGAAGTTTTGGGACAAGGTGATGGCACTAAGATTATCCACGAACATTGCCGGTTAGATGTAATCTATAAAGAAGCTTCTCCGTTTCCTGGATTCAATTTTTCGCATCATGAGACTAATAAAAAAAATCAGACGGAAATGGCACCTGGCTTATTAAAGGAATCTTTCTCAACAGTCCATCGTGCAAACGGTAAGGAAATTTTTAATACCGAATTTCAAAGCGCCTCTGACTATAACTGCGCGACGAAGAACAAATTTTGAAAGTCATGCGCGGATGAACGTCCGCAACTAAAAACCATTGATAGTTTCCCGTTTCAGACTTTCTTTTGAAATGTGATTGGGAAATTCCAGCGAAAACCTCTAGTCTTCTAGCAGCGCGCAGCAGTTAGCGCGATATCGTGCATAACGAGAACAAGAAACTAGCTTTATAAGTAAGAGCCTGCGGCGTCATTAACGAACGATTTCACGAAGAGTGATGATGTGATACCGAGAAACGAGCATCTCTGGATGATTTATGGCCTTGTTATGCAATAAATTACGTACCCGGCTAAGCCGCTACACTGACTGCTGCGTGAGTCTGAGATCTGCACGCCGAGAACACCAAATCTTCACGATCGTGCATCGATTTTTCCTACCTTGAAATTAAGCCGAACTTATTGGTAATGAGAAGACTCGTCGCAATTTATCGTTACAGAGAGTGAAATTTTTATTCGTGATTGCATTCGCCACCCTGACGTCTATGTAAATAAATTTCACAATAAAAAAATTAGCGGTAAATTAATTTTTTTTTCGGCCAAAAAACTATACATGTTGAAGACCTTTGAACGTTCAGTTATATTTTGAAATTCTGGTTATTTTAAAAGTGAATTACGTAGTTTTTTAATTGCATCGGTCTTTCGTTTTGACATTACTTTATTTGTGGATGAGGAACATTGTAGAGTGCAAAAACCGTGAATAAGTCTTCCAGTCCTTGGAATTCAAGCGCAGTCATCGGTTTGATAAGTTTTCTTAAGCAATATAAAAGCAAAGGTATAATTTGTTTTTTTTTCTTGCCGATTTTTTCTTGAAATAGACTAATAATTGTCAAAAAAGTATAACAATGGCAGTGTTATTCTTAAACATAAGTTTAAGAACTAGTTTATTATTTTAAATTCACTTTAGGATAGTTTTCGTCACCAAAATTCATCAAAAGAGCAGAAGTGACATGTTTTTTTCCAAAATATTACGAGCCGGTTTTAGTAGGCCATTAGACGGCCACCCAAATGGAGGCGAGGTTTTTGTGGACAAGTTTACCTATGTGACCGCTTCTGGAAAAACGTGCAAGTCACGTACGTAAACAGCTCTCGAAAGCAACATCAGCTCAACTGCCATCGATCCTCCGGACCGTCTGCTGCAAACTCCCTGAGTAAAGAATCCTGGCAGTGGCTTTAGATTTTTTGTTATGTTAACAGAAATTACAAATTGACGGAGTTCGATAACAAATGACGTAGCATTAGAGTGTTAAGTTTCAGTGCCACACGCACGAACATGCAGTGTTGAATGGTCTCGACAAAATTGAAATAAATTATGAACATCCCGAATCAAGATACACGGACATCGTGGGAACCGTGTGACATCGTGACGGAACATGTTTGTCGGGAGAGGTCACAAAAAGTTTATTTAGCGGAAATTTCAGCGCATTATTTGGCCAAAACCAAACGAAATCTAGTATTTATTATCTAGTTCCACCAATTATGTTTGGTCTCAAAGCGTTCATAACTTTTTAGTCCATAGTAATAAAATTGTATATTAATAACAGTAAAATTGTTGCTATACATCATTTTACTGTAAATCAGACACTCCCATCAACTGTCAGGGCAGTCAGTACACGAGCAGGATGTCGCCGACAGCTCAGTCAACCCACTTAGCCACAACTCTGCACGGCTGAACACCTTCGTTTAACGAGCGTACGGTGAGCAGCACTAAGGTAATGCGGCGCCTGCGAGCAGGAATGTGACACTAATGGTGCACGAGCACGGAATATTCCCATTCCAAAGGCTGAAATGCTACCGCAAAATGCTGGTAAAATTAATGCGTCCCATAAAAGACATGCAGCTCACGCACCATGAGGTATATCATTGAGTGCAGTGTACCATTAATTAAAATGCATTTAACGTAGCTTTGAGAAAACATTCTTAAAATATCAGATAAAATTCCAAACATGTGTCGCAATCCAAACAAACAAGAAAGTTCCCATTTTAAATAAGAGCATAAAAAGAGATAATTTTTGGACATAGCACATGAGAGCAGAACTCAGCCAAGTCACTCAGCAGCGCTCTGCAGCTTGCCAAAGAAAATCAGGGGTGATTGTGCCGGACGTTAGTTTTAGGAGTTCAATAATTCTTCGCAGAAATCAAATTGTTTCCGCCCTCAAGACAGGATTTCAGGCCATAAATTTCAAATTATGGAGGCGGGTGGCGGCGAAGAGGGATTTGGTAAGATCGAGCTCGGCTGCAGTCGCTCTCACTAATGAACGAATCTTCGTTCGAGCCAACAAAAAGAGGGCGATTTCTAACTTAAATTTAACTTCATGGAAGCTGCGATCCGAGCGTGAACATCTTGGGTGAGGAAAACCGACACCATTCCCGCCGTCAACCAATTTTGATGTGAAATTAAATTTTTATTTGAATGAGGTCGGTCTCTTGCCATTTCTCTTGCATTAGTTACTTATTTATTGTAACGCAAAAATAAATTATAAAACATAGACAATAACGGGAAATTTGTTTTCAAAAATCATCGAGATTAGCGAGACATGTCCGCAGCGAAATTAGTTCCGCGCAAGAGAATTTGTTGTTCAACACCGGAATATTTTTATAATCCAAGGACACGTTTTCAACTTTCATCACACAAAGAAAGCAAATTAAGGAAACAAAACTAAAGGCCACCAAGGTACCAAGATTCCATTTAGCACAAGGCCACCACGGGAGAAATGCCAGAGAAGCTGCCAGCACGACTCTCAAAATTCTGGGAAAATACAAGATTATCCGGAAATAAAAAATTGTCGACTTACAGACCAAGATGACCGAGGCTGCATGAGGATTGCTCTGCAATAGCCAACCATATCTCGCGAGACCACAGAGATATCGTCGCTATTTTGGCATCAAATTGAGCAGGTAAAGAGACCGAGCAAATTTCCCAGCGGGCACAAACATTGGTGATTCGAATGCAGCATAATTTGTTCGACTGTGCCTGCCAAACCTTGCAAGACCGCGCGCCGTATGTCGCCAATATTAGCGGGATTAGTCGAGTAGGTTGTTTATGGTTCACGCATTAATATTCCAGCACGTTATCTACTGATCTTTACGGAATTTAGAAAACATTGTCGTTCTAGGAAACACATTAGTTAAAATATTGATCAATAGGATGTAATGTTGACATTAACACTGTAAATATACCTAGTAAACCTGACAATAGCGCTTTATTCGATACATTCGTACAAAAATACACATCATTCGAGTTCTCTCAAAAAAAAAAATTAAATAAACACCTAGCTATATCTACGAGCATGCTTATCACACATTTTTTTACATTGAAAAACACTGAAAATTAAAAATGTGTTAAAATGAAAGAAAAAACCTTCTGCTACAACACACGAATCTTTCACTTACGTAATACTCGAATCACGCATGGCTCGATGCCAGCAAAGCGTATAAATAATTCACAGACGCCAGCGATGCCGTTTGTAAATGTACTTGAGGGAAGTTTCCTCCCAAATAATACCGACAAATATTGCTCGTTCATTGGCGCGATCCCTAATAAAGGCTATAAACATGGGATGCGTGTCGGTGAACTCGACATTAACCGAGTGCAATGCCAGGATAACCCAGCGTTCCAGGCGCTGAAGAGTTAGCATCAGTCGCGCGGTGCGGCGAGATGCCCTAGATACTTTATTGAAACCTTATTGAAGATACCTAGATACCTTATTGAAGATACCGTGACTGGATCACAGACAGCCGGCCACCGGCCACACGAAGGACCCTTCCACCCATAGCCCGTCAATGACTCCCATGAGAGGAGGGACGGAGCATTGGTCACATACAGTGACGCTCAATACGCGCACTTACATACAATAGCTTCTTGTGATGCAAGAGATTCCGTAAGCGGCAGGAGGAATGCGGGCTAAGTTGCTCTCGAGAATTTTCATCACATTGAATTACGAAAACTTCCAAGTATATGTTTTCTTCTGCCTAAAAATCGAGACGGGCTAAGTTACTCTCGAGAATTTTCATCCCGATTCAAGTTCTATTGCCGCCAATCCAGTACTTAGTACTGCGCGACTAGCAATGTGGGTTCAATCCAGTACTTTTTCAACTTTACGAATGCAATTTTGAGAATTTTATGTTTCAAATCAAAGGCAAAATTGTGAATGATTACTCATTTTTTGATATGACCCACAGAAGTCATGTAATATTTTCTTAAACTAATAATATCTTCTTAAAATATCACATGATGTTTTATCATTTTTTCTTTTTACATTTGGCACATTGATTTACGAAAAGTTCAAAATATATTTACTTTTGCGACGAAATAATTTCACTAAAATAAGGGGAAGAAATAAGGTAAAGGTAGCCCATTTTTAAGTGAAACTTTACATTGCGCAAAAATTTTCATTGAGACAAGCAGAACTTCAAGATCAAAGATGTCAGTTTTTCATAGTTATTTCTGCGAGAGAAACGGAAAAATGACAAGACAAACGTAGTTTCAAATGTGCCTGTAATTACCGAAAAACACTGGATTTTAAGATTTTTATTCTTTTTCAACGCTTATAATTGCAGAATTGTAAAATAAGAGTTGGAAAAAATGTAATTGTAAACTAAGAGTTAAAAAACCAAACTGAAATACAAACTCTTACAATACAATCCAAATAAATGATGTGTTGTCTTTAATAACTTATTACCAATGATGACATCAATCCCAAATATAATGAGGAGGTACTCACTTAGTGGTGTAGTCCCAGAAGACGCAGGACGCGTTGGTGACGTTCTCGGTGGAGAGTAACGCGAACGTCACCACCACGGGCTCCGTGAGTTCAATGTGACGTCCGGAGCCCAACGAGGCCGCGAGAACGCGAGAGTTGAGCAGTCGCGTTCGATTGGGAAGCTAAACGCGGAATGAGAAAATGCTTGGTTTAATAGCGAGAAACTTAGCAAAGATGGCACTTTGGTCAATTTGCATACGGAAGCTGAGAGGACTAAGGAGCAAATAAAACGAACAGAAATACGCGTTGTTATTAAAAAAAATTTACATTGGGAATTTCAACTGGAAGTGAAAGTAGACCGAAAGTGATGATTTATAGAATTGCAGGTATAAATGATAATCACGATTTTAATATCTACCAGCATTGTATTACCATCAAACTATATGTCAAGCATCCAATAAAAAAACTACATAATGATTGATTTTGAAATTTTTGATAATTTAACTAACTAATACAATAAAAGACCAAATTCAACATCATAATAAACAAATATGGAGAATGGAATGAATGAAAATTATATTCAGCGGCTTAGGCATAGGTTTTATCATACAGAAATACGAGATATTTCATCATCGTTTCTTTTCAGCGCATTTTCTCAATTGCTGGAAGAAAAGGCGCTATTGTGCTCGTCATGTCTTTCTGTCCGTGACTTCACAGACGGACGAGAAAATGCGCTCTCTATCACTCACTGCAGTGAGTACTGATATAATTTTTTACACTTTAACGGACGCCCTACCTTGAATGCAGGATCATGTGAGTAAGAATAGGTGGGCTGCAGCAGCTTCTCGAGGCCTCGATAGCTGAAGAAAACCATCTTGATGAGCCGATTTTCAGAATTTTCGAGCAGCGCTTCAGGTGGTAGAAACGGAAAAATGACAAGACAAACGCAGTTTAAAATGTGCCTGTAATTACCGAAAAACACTGGATTTTAAGATTTTTATTCTTTTTCAACGCTTATAATTGCAGAATTGTAAAATAAGAGTTGGAAAAAATGTAATTGTAAACTAAGAGTTAAAAAACCAAACTGAAATACAAACTCTTACAATACAATCCAAATAAATGATGTGTTGTCTTTAATAACTTATTACCAATGATGACATCAATCCCAAATATAATGAGGAGGTACTCACTTAGTGGTGTAGTCCCAGAAGACGCAGGACGCGTTGGTGACGTTCTCGGTGGAGAGTAACGCGAACGTCACCACCACGGGCTCCGTGAGTTCAATGTGGCGTCCGGAGCCCAACGAGGCCGCGAGAACGCGGGAGTTGAGCAGTCGCGTTCGATTGGGAAGCTAAACGCGGAATGAGAAAATGCTTGGTTTAATAGCGAGAAACTTAGCAAAGATGGCACTTTGGTCAATTTGCATACGGAAGCTGAGAGGACTAAGGAGCAAATAAAACGAACAGAAATACGCGTTGTTATTAAAAAAAATTTACATTGGGAATTTCAACTGGAAGTGAAAGTAGACCGAAAGTGATTATTTATAGAATTGCATGTATAAATGATAATCACGATTTTATTTTAATATCTACCAGCATTGTATTACCATCAAACTATATGTCAAGCATCCAATAAAAAAACTACATAATGATTGATTTTGAAATTTTTGATAATTTAACTAACTAATACAATAAAAGACCAAATTCAACATCATAATAAACAAATATGGAGAATGGAATGAATAAAAATGACATTCAGTGGCTTAGGCATAGGTTTTATCATACAGAAATACGAGATATTTCATCATCGTTTCTTTTCAGCGCATTTTCTCAATTGCTGGAAGAAAAGGCGCTATTGTGCTCGTCATGTCTTTCTGTCCGTGACTTCACAGACGGACGAGAAAATGCGCTCTCTATCACTCACTGCAGTGAGTACTGATATAATTTTTTACACTTTAACGGACGTCGCACCTTGAATGCAGGATCGTGGGAGTAGGAGTAGGTGGGCTGCAGCAGCTTCTCGAGGCCTCGATAGCTGAAGAAAACCATCTTGATGAGCCGATTTTCAGAATTTTCGAGCAGCGCTTCAGGTGGCAAAGTTATTGAGTCGTAGGAAGGAGGACCTATGGCACGATCTCCGAGGTTAGGGGATGAAGATCCTTCGTAAGGAGCAGAGGATGAGGGGTTAAGAATGACGGAAGAGACAGCGGGTTCCCCTAGTGGAGGTATGGAAGGGTTTGATGGGGATGGGGGACCGGGTTGGGGAGTGGGGACCTGCCATACTTCATCCATGGATGGGAATGTCACAGGGTAGGCCACGTTTCGAGTCTCCAGCACTTGAAGTCTCATCACTGCACAAATATAAAGTAAATGTGATAATTAAATGTGCTTAATAATACCATGACATAACACTAATGGCTAATTTACGCAGAGTTCCCAAAGTAACCATCTTGTTAGTGCAATAGAGTAAATACTCAAAATAAACATAATTCGGTTTAAATTTTAACTATTTACGAACAGAAAAACATTAACATTAAGCAAATTACAATTTTTAAGAACAATAAAATTAAAAAAAAAAAACATTAAAATCATCACGGCATTCACGTTGTAACCAACACACAGGAAAAGCACTCGCCCAAAATGAGTGTTGTGTGTGGATAACTGTGTGCTAATATCCAATCACATTGGCTAATGAGATGTGAGCGCAGAGAAGCACGTTAGTGCTTGACTTAGTCATGTTCCATGCTGTCCTTCATCATGAACAACAACACTCCAATCAGGCAGGCTTCAAAACGACCAAATTGTTCATCAGCGAACGCAAATTTACTGTCAGGAGAACTGTCCGTCATTACGGAATTGTAATTAGGCTACGCTCGAGTAAAATTTGAAACGCAGACCAAAGCAGTACACTGGAGCTCTGGACAGTCGGTTGGGAATTTTCTCTTTCTGAGTGACAACTAAACTGACGGCATTGGGCTGCTGAACAACATTCGTGCTGCTGCGTTTTGGAGAAGGGATAACATGCGCGCATCATGCGTGGTTATAGTTATTTTGATATTTTGTTTGATATTTAATATAGACGAGTGTTTGCCATAGTGCGCAGGCATTTCTTCAGTATATACATGGTCGCTCGGAAATTTGCTGGAAAACTAATAGAATGTTTTATGTGTGAACATTATAAATATACACGTATGCAGTAATAGGCATGAACCAATCGAACATAAAATATCACGTGGAATTTATCCACGTTTAAAAACTCGAGCGTGAGTAAAATAAATATTTGATTGCCTCTGAAAAATGAATTATTGAAAATAGACCAAGTGTTTTCAGCATCAGGAGAAATCACAGAAACTGAAGAAAACTTCCAAAGTGAGAAAGAGCCATCATTGTCTTCCTGAGTTCTCCTTGAGAGCAGCAGCGCGTCTGAGCACGGAGTCGTTAGCACGGGAATGTGCGACAAGAAGGTACAAGCGGCCACACAATATACTCCAAGGAATTAATACAGGGCATTTAAAGACAAGCGCCGGCGCTTTGTTGAGCTTTGTCAAGCTCCTCACTGAGGCTGCTGTCGGACAGGAGTTGTACTATTGCTTTCCGTACATCTCGTTCAAGGCTGGTCTCATAGAGTGACTTATGGTCTAATAGTATTTTCCACAATTGAGAAGCCATTTAGAGTTTTATTCTTTGCGTTATCTTTGACAGCGATGGGCAGTTCGGTTGCATTTGTAGCCTCGAAAAGAGCGCCAGAATATCACAGTACATAATTTTAAGGTAACCTTAATATGTACCAAAAAATACCACTTTATATACATGTTAAAATTAATGATAGTTAATAGTTAGACGATATTCATTTAATAGTGAAAATACTACTCGTAAAAAACACAGTTCGAAAAAATCTAGTTGTTGATTCTTTCAAGAAATGCTTTACCGATTATTAATCCCAGCGGCTAAAATATAATTGTGTATTCAAAATATTCAAAAAAACTCTGTATTAAACAAGATACTCACGTATATTGGGATAGGAGTCAACCACGACCTTCTGCTGGCGGAGATTGTCGGCGAGCAGAAAGGCCGCTTGTTCAAGTCCTAGGAGCAGAGCGGTGACAGCGGCTCTATGTTCGTCTGGCTGTAGATCGCCCCAAGCGTCTTCCTGAGAACCGATAAGATGAGATGCCGAGGCCAGCGTCGCCGACAGAAGCTCAGACAATAACGCCTCCCTTTGCGACGTGTCGGGGAAGTGGGACAAGCTTGTGGCCATGCGCTTAGCAAGAGACGACAGGAGTCGAGCGGCAGCAGTAACGTCTCCTCCGTATAGCGCGCGCACCGCGGTCACCGCCGACAAGTCATGCACCACAGCCAAAACTGAGTCCGTGCCCTGGGCACGAGCAGTGAGGGTACTCAGCCACACGCTGCGGCATTCGCCCAGATCCGCACGTGAGGCCCAGCCGCCAGGGTAGCAGTCTCGCCTGGCCCATCCAGAGGCACCGCCTGGACACGCCTGGATCGCCTTCTCGCCTGCTCGAGTCCAGTTCCAGAGCAAGCCTCGTCCAGACGACGGCCCGCACCAGGACTCCCGGGGCCGCCAACCTGTGCGAATGGGAAAAAGTGAAAGGTAATAATAGGGAATTAAGATAGCTTTGAAACTCAAGGAATACCGGAGAAATTGTAATAAATCAGAATGATACAAGTGTTAAAACTCCGAAATCATTTATATAAGTGAGCCATCTTCTCATGAAATTTTTCTCTTGACATTTGTATGTGTGCTGGTAGAGATAAATTCTAACTCGGAAATAGAGCTTGATTATTTTGAAATGTGAATTTTTTCCTCTAACTCAGTAACTGAAATGCTTGTCGTTAGTGAAATTAACAATAGCATTACATGATAGTAGGTTCAATCTCCACCGGTGGTTCAATGTGGGAGTAACTTATTGATTGAATATAATTTCCGGTATATTTGTTCACGAATCGTTGAACATTTTAGAATCACGATATCGTCAGAGAGCGAAAAGTAAAAATAACCGCTTATACTTGATAAAAAGTTTAAGACGAGCACAAAATGAAAACAATTGATTTTAGGAAGGAGCAGCCAAAAGTTAGTGCTTAATGAAGGAGCAGCCAACACAAGAAATAACGCAGTAGAGCCCTCGGAAGGCAAGAGTTATCTCCTATGTCTCATAAAGCTCAAAATCCAAAGCTAGAAATGAGCTGCCGATTACAATTTGATCTTAGATAATGCGTGCTAACGGATAATGAAATAGCGTCAGAACTACAGTGATCTGTGATTGACGTTAAAAATAAGCAAAACCATCACTATCAGAAGTAGAAGTTATAACAGAGGAGCAATGGCAGTTGCAGCAAAACAGCCGATCTCACTGGCAATGGCCACGATATAACAGCTAAAACAGCGGAATGAATATCACAAGCTGACTCAGAACGAGTAACCACTAAAACTGAGGTATATTATTACCTATCGAAAAAGTTGTAAGATAAGTACTAGCATTGAAAGCTACCACAAGGGTTGAAATTATAGTTGTAGCTATAACAGCTGGAGTATCACATAGCGCTCGGTCTGAAGTGAGACAGGGGAATTTCATGGGAGGTGTGAGCAGGCGTTAAGGGTATGCTGAGCTATGCAGGAATTGCAAGCTCGTCGCCTACAATAGAGAGCGAGGTTTATTAAGCGTCGGCGTCATGGCAACTGCCCTGGAATCTCACAATTGAATGCTCCAAATGAACTGTTGTGACAACCGGATCACAAGGGGAAACGGAAATATAAGTCCCCGATGATTTTTTAGTTCTGTTATGAACGTTCTTACACCACATTTATGGAAGACACTTGAGAATATTCTTCAAGATGTTTCAAAATACCAACATGAGATGGCTCTACTGACTAAAATAATTGAAATCTTGTCAAATCTGTAAATAAACAGCGAACTTCGCTAAAACATTTGTTCGCTCAAAGGTTCGTTCACAACCACAAAAAGGGACTTTTTGACAGAGGAAAAGAGCGAATATAAATGGCGGGGTACAAATTCAAAATATATACCTATAGTTCGGCGATTGAAAGATATTAAAATAATATAAGTGAGAGTTCTTCAAAGCTGTACATATAAAATCAGACTACAATTCGTTGAAATTTATAACTCACCGGGCGAGAGCAGATTTTCATCGACGTGGTCTTGGCCGTACGGAGAATGAGGATAATGTTGCGGGAAGATGTGCCCCATCTCCTTCTCCAAGAGTCGATCCTGCTCTTCGAATAGGTCCTCTCGTTCACGAACTTCATCCTCTCCCAGATTTTGGTCGCCCTCGACATCTTCTTGAGGATCAGGGAGACTGACGGGGATTTTAGCCGGAGCGCCGCTGTCGTCACGACCGCGTGAAGGCGAACCGCCTCGATCGTCCGCCGGTGAGTCCACCGACGATGAATCTGTGTCGTTGGGGGCAGGCGGTCGAGGTGAACTTGTAGTCGTCGTGGTAGAGGTGGTTGACGAAGTGGTGGTAGTAGTAGAGGTGGTTGTCGAGTTTTTGGTAATATTCGTTTTTAACCAAGGAGGTGGTTTCAATGTTGTTGTGGTCGATGTAGAGGACGAACTTCCTCCGCCATCAGGAGCCAAAAGTTCCGAGTCCAAAATGCCATCAGCATCAGCAGTATCGGGCAGTCCTCCGAAACCGTCAGCATCAGACGATGGCCCGAAACCACCGACGTCGTTGCCGCGGTCCCGGGCCTGGGGAGGCCGCTGTAATGGCTGGTCCCCAGTGATGGAGGACACGGTGCTCTGGGCCTCCATAAGCCAACTGGGACGTGGGCGACCATGAGGTAAATTCACTGTAGGGGGAAAAATAATTTTGATGTCAAGTTGCCATTTATTCATGCAAATTGCAGAGCTTTTAAATAGTTCTGACCAACGTCAGAATCTCTTGCACACTCTGAAGTTACACTAAAATTGTCGTGTTCGTCTATGGCTGATAATTAAAATCAGTCATATAAAATAAGAGATCAGACACAAATTTTTTCAATAGTTCAGTTTGAAAATGCAAGTTATATATGAAAATAATATACCTCGGTGATACTGATAAACGCATAAAATTTCCGTATCCATTGCTCACAGTAACTTAAGTTGTGTGATTATTTGTAATAACATCGCGTAGGCTTGCGATATCGAACAAACGTGATCGAATCGAGTCGTGGTCTTCCATGAAGGATCATGAAACAAAGCTGTGGTATCCAACAAGCGAGGTATTGATGTCATTGGAAACAAAAGAACAGCTCTCGCGGTATGATATTTGTAGACACAAAGGCGAGCGCTCAGTCCTTTCATAATTGGTAACTCGAGAGACGAACAGGGAAGGCAGTGCGAGAGTGCAGTTAGGCATGCCAGTTGTTTCATGCTATGCTAAGTATTCCACTTCCCAACCATGTACATGTAAACCTTAGAATGATGAGAATTCGTGACTAAAGAAAACAGTAGTCATTCCAACCTATAAATTATAGAATTCAATCTAAAGAAGTGAGGCATTGCTATCATCTGCGTAATGTTAATTAATTAGTTTTGTTTTGCAATCAATAGTCAACATTTTCTGTATATGATTCATCCCGGAATTGCTACATTAATCACTATTTTTCAGTACAACAAAAAAAGTGGCAATCTGGTATTAATTTACACATTTACACAGATGAATAATGCGGTTGAATAGTTTACCTAAACATTTATATCCAGCCGAATATGTATGAAATCAAGCAAAATTACGACAATAATGATTCCCGTTGTATGAATTGAAGAAAACTTCTCAAAAAATACGGAATTATTGTTATAAAGCGCTTTGTATAAGTGCGCATAAATACTCGACGGGAATAAATAGTAATCTTAGCCGTCGGATATTGTTTTCTGGTGAAATTAATCCTCGTATTTTGACAAGACCGCGCAAGAATGAACGCTTCATTAGCGTCAGCGACCCCCAGGCAATCCCGTGGTAAAATAAAAAGCAATATTATACCGTTAATGTTCAGGCCAAGCTTTTATAGGCAATAATATCTCACAGAAGATCCTTTTGTTCCAGCCATGAAAGGATCACTATAAACGCGTGTGTGTTAAGTCGGCCACACATGGATGATAATGTGGAAAGTTGTGTGAGGACTGAACAGAAATTAATGAGCGCTAGAGGATGAAAAGAAAAACATTTCTTACAGACAATTGCATAATTTTAGATTTTAGATGCAAGAAAGCGTCAATCGAAATTACTTCAAAACAAAATACAATTTTTTTCAAAAAGATGACAGGCGTGCATAGACGAACTTTGAAATTCAACGATAAAACTGAGTCCGCATTATAGATAAGTACAACTTTTTCATCCGAAAAACTGAAGGTCAAAAAAATTTCAGGCATGACTTAATGACCCAACACAAGACAGGCTTTATCGTCTCTTCCGACTTGAGATTCTTGACAAATTTATTCAGCATTATTCATGTCAAACAAGGTCATGCATAAAAAATTTGATTTGTTAAGCCTCAAATATGAATGTCAGTGGCTGCGTTTGGACTATTTTTATCAAAATACTCACCAGGCACACATTGGAACTGAGCTTCCAGGTATTTCAGAGTTCCGGGGCAAGGGTCTCCGAAGCCACGAGTCGAAGCCGCGACGCTGCAGTTCTGACGCTGACTGCATCTGTAACGGAGAAGTAGGAGGGAGTGAGCTGCAGTCGAGGAAAAAGTAGTTAATGTAGAGTAAAACCTAGTTTATGCAAAAAACCATAAGGATTTGAGATAATAAATACCGAGTGTCTGCCGATCTGTACTTTTTATTAAATAGAAGAATAGAGTCCGTGAAAATGTACTCGATACTCCATAAAGTTACTCGGCAACAAAAATTGCTGGCATTAATTTCCTAGAATTAATAACTGGGCGTCATTTGAGACGCGTATAGATAATAAGTATCACGCTGAACTAGGTTTTGTAGTTAGGTCAATTATGGATTAAATACTTCAAAACCAATTAATATGGCAATGCATCTGAAGTGAAATAAAATTAACCGGAATATAGTAGCAGAATTCGGCCATCTTCCTTCCGCCGATAAAACTGCCATGGAAGGCAGATATACAATGCGGTTCAGACGAACAATATAAAAGATATTCGAGTGCTTTTTCTGTTCGAAATTCTCGGCCTTCCTGGAGCGGTAAACTAAAATATTCAAACGGGACTCTTAGACAGACATGTCTGCATTCTTTTTTCATGTCCAGCCGATGAGATAGAAGTGAAAAAAAAAACTCGAGCAGGAACATTTTAATGCCGGCGAGTTTAGCGTTTGTGTTCAAATAATATGTTTTTCGTAACTGAATTTGTCGATAAAATAAATTTGTACGTAACATTTGTTCCACGTAGGTAAAATTATTAACAGAGAATAGTGGAAAACTAGTTTCAAGATAGCAGTGAAAGTGAAATATGAGTATTCAAACGTAAGTTTGAATACTTAAACTTACTTTAAACTCAAACATGCTAAAAAATTGTGAACTGGCAAAAAAAATTACTTAAAGATCGTACATTTATAGAAGAATGAGATTAAATATGTTGCACTAGACGTTTTTCAAATACCTGGTGAATTTAATATAATAAAAAAATAATGTTTTAACGAAAGCAGTTCAAAAAGATGAGCTATGATAGTTACATCGAAGGTATAGAATCTTCATCCCGCGTTAATTATTTGAAGATACACATAATAACATCACAAAACACAAAATGTAGTGATGTTACGTGTAGTGAATTGCAAGACAACAAGATTCAATAAAATTTTAAATTATCACTTAATGAGCCAATATTTTCATTGATAGAGGATTTAAGCGGCTAGAAAACCAAATTTTTAAATCAGATCCAAATTAATCCCCCACGTGTCAACAAAATCAGAACCTTCAAAAATTATTCGTGTTAGCAATCATGGCCGAAAATTATAAGACTCAAGCAAGTTCATTTAGAAACACAACGAAGAAAATTATACCAGAAGAAAATTAAAGTTTATATTAGGCTCTCATTTCCAACGTGAGCTCTTTGAGTGAGAAAAAAAACAAGACCCGAACACCAAATCTTTATTCAGAGAAGAAAAAATGCAACAAGACTCGCGTCCAAATGTATGTATACGGCGCCAAGCGGAGAACATGAAAGTCAAACGGCAGAGCACATCGCAAGAAAAGCAAAAGAGTTGCAGCGTTTAAATGAAATTTGCGTTAAGAACGCGCAGGAATCAGCCGCAGGGGCCAATTTGACTTTACAAGAGGCATTTTTTCAGACGCCGCCACCATATTAGAGGCTTTCCGTAGCGACAATCAGACTAAGAATTGCCCACCGAGGGACTAGAACAAAGCCAGACACTCGTTGAGCGCCGTCAAATGATACAGACGAGGACCGGCGGAAACCTTGCTGTGGTAGAAATCAGATTTAGATAAGAGAGTTCCAACTTAGAAAACAATTAACTGGGTGGGTAAACTAGGATCAATAACAGCAGACAACATGGTGAATGAATTTTTAATATTAAAAATTGTAATTAAAAAGATAAAGAAATACGAGGGTTCCGTGATAATAAATTATTAGAAATTACCCATAAAAATAATTGATACAGCATAACAAATAGTTTAAAAACAATTATGTCGAAAATAGAAAATTTGTATGAATCGAAAAAGTTCCACATATTAAATCCATTTCATGATGAATTACTGCACACACAGACAGATTTACACTCATGTACTTTTTTTAAATTTTTGAAAGTTCTTCCTCATACGCCCCACAGATCGGCAGGCGAGAAGGCAAACAGTACCCAAATATCTGGAAAATGCTGACCTAGCGGAACATGATACGAATAAGAGAAAGCCCGCTAGACTAGAAGAAATAAAATAAGGTCGACACGGGGAACGGTTTTACAAAGAGTCTCAAATAAATATGGAGGAATTTGGAATCGCCCTACTAAGCGACGTTCAGATAATCAGAGCAGACTAAGCCTACAGCGTGTCAACGCGGTTTAGGTGAACTAAAACTGAGAATGAAATAATAGTGTAATTATTTTATAATCGTCATAGAAAATAACGCTGAAATTATCACTGAAATTATAATAATCTCAAAATGACTACACATTTCAAGTAATCCAACCCAAAACTCCAGGAAAAGAGCTTAAAACTCTATTCAATCGTGACAATTTTTCAACCGCAGATTCATAATGAAATCTTATCATTTGGTCAGAATTCGACATAGACACGGAATTTTATTTTCTACAACAACAGCAATACGAACGATATACAATTTTTTAGCAAGTCGATAACCAACAAAATTAAAATTTCATGCGAAGAGTGAACAAAAGAAAGAACGTATTTGTTAAGTAAGCTCAAAGAGGAATTACTAATTCGGCCCGCAGCATTAGCAATTCGAGCAAACCTAAACCGGTTAGTCGCTCGAACAATTTAATGGACTATGTTGACCAAAAAGTGACACTTTCTGCTCGTAGCACTGATACGCCCTTTTGATTACTCTAGGCCAAGCCGGGAAAATTTGGCACATACACGAGCTAAAAGTGCATCGCTACATGGACAAAGTCTCACTCATACATGGACAAAGTCTCACTCATACATGGACAAAGTCTGCCTCATTCTTCTGAGAGTAGGTCAGGGATTTGTCCTCGAATGCTTTGACAAGCGCGAAACCTGCGAGCAAGGATTTTGGTGCGTACCCGGGAAGTCCATCAACCGAGTGAGGATTAGTATGGCCAAGCCGGCTAGCTGGGACTGGTTTTCTAAACTGTAGCCACCCACAGAGGAAAAATTATCGCTGCTCGATCTTATTTCATAACACGTTGACTGAGCACGGAACTTCTACCCATTTTTCACGGAGCTCATGCTACTTATGACTTCGGTTCGTGGAGCCAATGATGTATATTACACAGAAATATAAGAGGGGATGCAAAATATTGGCAAAAATAATACACGAGATTGTGAAACATTATCAGAGAGTACAGTAATTATGAAAAAATTACTCATTAGAAATGAATGAAATGAATAAATCTAAGCCGTACACATACAGAACCGAGAACTCCAAAGTGAGCATTTTACTAACGATGATGTGTCGGAAAATTCTACGTACGCGTTCACGTATGGATGTTCAGCGAATTGTGGATACAGCGTGGGTATATAGAGGCCGTTCGCTTAGTGCACGGATCAACGTCAGCAAGTGGATCAAATAATCGTTTTGAATTGCAATAAAATTCAAGTTAAAATACTAGCATCCATGACCAGCACCGTGAAAATTCATTCGAAGCAATTCTGGATTTATTGGAGAGTGTGGCAAATATAAAGATCTTTACCAGACAAATTAAGTGAATTTAAGAAATCCGAGAAGATTCAATTCACAGAAAGCTTAAAAGCAGGTGATATGGTATATCTAATGTAGGTAATCACAACTATATCTTTCTTTAGCTGCACAAATGCTACAATAAAAAAAATGATTTTAACAAGCTCTCTGTTTCTCGATCGCACAAATTAACCACAAACCTGTCAAGTATTATTCCCAAATGTCCTTTCAAACACCGCCGAGACCTATTTTTTCAACGATCAAGGGCGACAATTAAAATGTAGTGATTTATCGGACCCGGCACGTACGTAGAAAAAAGCCATTGTGACTTTAGGCGGTGGGCGGAAGGCAGCGTTGGTCTTTTAATGACGAGAAAGTCAACGACTGCAGGGTTTTACTTCACGGCTTTGTGATGCTTCAAGTCCAAATGCTTCTTTCATTTCAACAATAAAAGCGAACAATGTTCGAATTGCAATCCTGTAACATTAACTGTTCCATTGACAAAGCTCGAAAAGTGAAGTTCAGTAATAAATGATGGGGTCAACGATACCGGATCTGTTACTAGTTATGTGAAAACATTGTTTATTTTCACTACAGTTAGGCTGAGCGAGCACATGTAATTAGGCAAACTCTGAATTAATGAAAAAACGCTCAACGTGTGCTGGTTATCGAAATAGAAAATTCGACGTGGCTAATGACATGGCATGTTACAAAGGGACTAAATGCAGTTAAAGCCATACTAATAAAAGCACAGTATATATGTGGCATTAACAACCTGTCTTCCTTAATGTTAATGTTGTACATATCTACGTAAGAAAGTTGACGGAAAATCGAAATTATATCATACATAAAATAAACTCCAGGGCATGGAATTTACTTATTCTCGTGTACTAAACGTGTTATTCCCTTAAAAAAAGGTTTAATAGCTATGTTGCGCGCTTCAGGGAGCAACTTATTTTCGCATTGTGCACGATCAATGCAAGAAGTCTAGCGCCAACCAAGTCCTTCTGTATCATGATCCTTATACATAAAAACTCGCCAAACGACCGAAGTATTTCTTTATTGAAGGCAATGACTCGAAGAATACTAGTGAAATGACTCCAGAAATCGCTACGATTCCATTAACTACATATAACCCTTCACATATAACCCTTTGATCTGACGCTACCTCACGACTACCCTTTTGCTGTATCAAACCATTACTCAATATACATTCGATATTTCCAGTGCCTCAATACTTCACTCACACTATCTCAAGACTTCACTCACGATATCCCAACTCATAAATTAAGTAACCCTGCTGCGAACATGTACAGATTTACGCTGGCGCGCTGCAATTTAGCGCGCGGGATGCAGACGCCTGCACACATAAAGGCAAGAAAGTCTGGTGTCAGGCAGCGCTGAAATATTAATGAAGGAAGCAGGTTATTCATCTTAGGGCTGGTAAGACGGATGATGCGCGTCTGTGAGATGATGTGCATGAACGCAAATTCGAGCCTTGCAAAACAAAGCCATGGGCTGCGGCGCTAATGGATTCCAGCAGCCGCGGCTTAGAGAAAACCTGAACTGAAACACATTGATATATATTTTCGATAGTGCTTCATAGGGTAATTTAAGTAGAGTACAGTCACCATGAAATATTCAAATTAGTTTGAACCGCGAATAAATAAAAGATACAAATTGTTGAATATAATCATTAAATATATTTACAAGGGATATTTATTTTATGAATATATTTTATTCATTCATTTTTTATTTCTCCATGAATATTTAGAGTCGCAACTTTCGAGAACAAAAGGAAATTTTTTATCCTTTCGAGATAGAAGATATTCATTTCAGTGGTGATCAAATATTATGTTCCTCGCGCCTTTTGTTGCGACGAATCGATTCGCACAAGTTTTATTTGCACCTGAGGTGCTAAGTGTGCGGACTTCAGGCATTGCAAATTCAGAACTGCTAAGAACGAGATCGAGCGAACGAAAACACACAGCAGTTCAAAAGAATGGCGTACCGCGATCGATGGACGTTTTTATAAATAACTTCAACTACATGCACAGGACTATAGGTGCAACTGCACTAAATAATACACCGTATTACTAAGTGCATGTCTTTGGCTGATGGATACTTGTGAACTAAAAATTCATGCCATTCTGAAGACTCGTGCAGTGAAAAGTAATACCGAAAACTCGAAATATTTTTAAAATTTAAACTGAGTCGCAAAGTTCAGGTTTTATACGTATGAAGAACGGGACTATGAAGAATTCACAATGCCAGAAGTATAGGCTCGATTTGCACCGAATAATTCACTGAAGGTAATAGATTCGAACAAAGATCTCGACGTATATTAAAGTTAGTCGATGATAAAATAATTCAGCGTTTTCAGCTAACTGGTAAAAAGTCCTTTCCGTTGTAGCTTTAGTTAAGTAATAATTTACCGAATAATTTCTGCAGAAAATGCGCTTATATACTGGGACTTAAAATATTCCTGAACAGGAAAAGCCCATTCTGACATTCGAATTCGAGACGTCCGAGAGAATCTTTGTAGAATAATGCGAGAAAACGCCACTTATATTATCAAAATCAATAGCTTTCGATCACCTTTGATGATTTGATTCGATCACCTTTGTCATGCAATATATAGAGATCTATAGCAAAGCGTAATGTCTATAGGCAGTAACTGATGTAAAATTTATGGAGTGAGACCAAAAATTGGTCTTTAATTTAACGGTGCGACCACAATTGCACAAACTACCTACACCATCATAATTATACATTAAGAAGCATATAAACGGTTGAATCCCCATCAGCTTGTCAAGCACTGAGCGAGATCTGCAAGCATGCAGAGGAACTAGTGTCGTGTCACTTAGCATCTATATAATGAACGCACTGACAGCCATTAGGATCAATTTGTTTTTTCGTTATGTCATTTCTATAAATTATTTTTGAAATTATCATTAACCCTCTACCGCCTGACATGAGTAACTTGAGCAATATTGTCGCGAGCCTACTCCCCCAAAAAGGATACGTTCTAGTGAGCACAAAATGACTTGCACTGATGGTTGCCGCCACGTACAACTTTAAAATGTTCTCTGTTGCGTACAAACGTGCTCAGTTTGCTACGTAGACTAAATAGTTTACGTATAATTTAAGCCGAAAGATATGTTCCCGGAGAGTGACATAAAGCGGTATAAGGGTTAAAGGTTATACACACAGCCTTCCCACATGGAATTACCAACTGATTTATACCCCATTAGGAGGCAAAAAACCCATAGGAAAGCAAAACATGCTACCCGGGCAAACACATGCTACCCGCCGAAGTCAATCGCCGAAATAATGACGATAAGTCACTAAAATAATTCAGTGGCTTAGCTGATACGGCTTCAGTGGCTCAGCTGATACGCAAGTTAATGGTTTCATCGCTAAATTATGTAGTATGACAATAAAAAATGAAGAAAACAAGTTGGAAGGACATCAATTAATAATTCAAGAATCACTTTAATAATTTCTCTGTGGCTAAGAATTAGAGTTCGGTTGCGTGCTTCATTGGCTTTGAGGACGTGCTTAAAAGACGAAGAACAGCGGCATGTGCTCAGTACAACACTTCGGAATCGTGTATATGCATTAAAAAACCGGGAACTTGAACGAGTAATATGCTAACCAAATATATCTTCTTTGCAACGCAGTTAGAAAAACCATCAAAAATCAAAGAATGCTTCGAACATGCATTGTGCATGTCAACCCCGCGTTCGAACAATATTTATAGAGCCAATCCAATCCGACTGCCCACATTTTTGGACAATACGTGAACGAATTATTTAATTATACAAATTATACTTGGATATATTTAACGTAGAAGAATATTATAGAAGGCTTACTTGTCATGCAGAACGCGGTGTGAGCGGCGACTCATGCAGTTGACAGACCACTCGGTATTGCCGTGCTCGTTGCAGATGGTGATGGAGAAGCGACCGTAGTTTGCACGGATCAGGTTGATGACGTGGCCAGCTTCACAGTCCATGTTCAGGGTTGAGCCCTCGCATGCGTACGTGGTGCGGTACCGTGGACGCTCTGCACGAGAGTAATAAGATAACGTTAGTTGAAAAGTTTAGAATATAATCTAATAATGCTTTATCAGCTACCTAAGAAATTAGGATTGTATATACGTAGCATACTACTAATTATACGAGTCTAAATCATTAGGCAAGCGAGAAAATTATTTGTTAATCCTTAATGTTCCTCTAGTAATGATAATATTGTGATGAGCAGTGGAACCTGAATTAAGCCGTATCAAACACACACAGGCTCACAGCACTGCGTAAGTTCATCACAATTATTCAGCCTAGGCCTGATAATAATTCGACTCATTACCTAACTATTTAATTTGTTTGGATGGAAAGGAATGGACGTTGTCGTGGTATATATTTTTTGGCAAGATCGACACGTAAATCTTAGTTACAATCATTCCTAATTCTCAATTGATTCCATTTTTCTTACTTATTTTCTGATGTAAATATCCCTTTAACTGATCTATGGGGTAGAAAATTTACAACAGTTCTGTCGAAATCACTTCTCTCGATTTCTTTTGTTAAAGCAACTTCGAAAACTCCTGAGCCAACTGCGCGCCGATTGTAAAGTCTTGTCTTCCAGCGTCAATTGAACACCTCAAAACTCTTCACTGGCAAGACTTGTCTTCTCAAAATGTGACAAAGGAGCAGCGTCAAAATCAGGCAAGACAATAAGATTCCTGGTCCGGATTTACTTTAGAGTTTCGTATTTGTTTCGACTCCTTGATTGGGTCCTTCAAGCCACTCCAAACTCGCCGAGCACCGCCTAATTAAACTCCAATGAGACCCGAAAAGACGTAATGAAATCTAATGAAAGGAGATATCGATCTCGGCGGCGACGTTATCCTTAACCTCTAAAACACGAATGTGAAGACTCACCACATTAAATATGTAATAGAAAGATTACGATGAAAAAGAATTATGAAATTCCTGTGTTACATTGATTGAAAATGCCGATTCATACAAAATATATTTTGGTTTGAACAATGAGTAGCCTAAAGTAATATTTTTTTATTGTGATCATATAATAAATTGGCAAAAAAGTGTTGAATTTCATAGATCGAAATGCAGATTCGTTTTAAATACAGTATCAAAGGTTTGGGCACAGGCAAGATAAGAAATAATATGCCTAGTTTCTCCTTCAACCACAACAGGACAGATAAACTAAGTGGGTCGACGCGACGACTGATGTCAAGAAAGACAGACAAAAGACATACTCAGAGGCCAAGACCTGTAAGTGACCTCGTCCTCTACCAAGAACCAAGAGAAAAATCTAATATTTCCAGCTGCAAAGGGCAAGTTGCAGCAATGATTTCTTAAGAGAAGAGGTAAAAATTCAAGTAATCGAAAACAAAAAACGCGGCGTGTCATCGTGAAGTGGAAAAAGCGTTGGACAAATCGGCAAGCAGCCGCGACAAACGTCCAAACTTGTTGTCGTTTCACACAAAGAATGGAGATTGCAGCGACGACATCGAACGATCAAAGAATAGACCGAGCAACAAAATACGACGGCTAGATATGCGTGACATTTATACAGTAATATATGAGCGTGACAAACTATTTCCTTTGTGTGTTGCCAGACGATGACTTCAGCAAGGATAGAGATTATTTTCGATGCGTCGTTTGATGGACCAATTCGCTCAAAAGATTGTTTGAACTAAATCAAACATGGAATGCTAAATCAATATGGAATTAGTCAAACACTGACAACCACAGTAAATACGACGATTATAAATGGAATGGAATAATCAACATGAAATTAGTCAAACAAAGAAAACAATAGTTAATAAGACTAGTTAATAAATGGAATAAAATAATAATAGTAATATAGTATTATTATTATAATATAATATAATAATAATAATAGTTAATAAATGGAATAAAACCGTGCGGGAAGGGACCTACAGTTCACAGGACTCCTAGAGGAACACGCATGTTCATGAGACTTTCCCTCTCGCGAGCATCCCTGCCCTATGACGACACAGCCTTGAACCCTGCGCCATCAACCCGCCCAGGCACACATATTTATACTTCACTTGTACATGACTGCTATGCGGGCGAGGAATTTTTCCGTACTGAGCATTTACATACACAGCTGGTCTGTCCACGAGAATATATTTGATAAGAAATATTATATATCATAGGTAACAAAGGCCGGCGACACTTCTGAAGTGAAGGCAGTAATTGATAAATAATCTGATATACCATCACACTAAAAATGAACGTTCATATACAATAAGCTACATTTCAATTCAATAAGTCGCATTTTCAATAATAAATTGCATTTCAGCAATTTCCGTTGTTTCTAAAATCTTTGTAATTGAGAATCAGGTACAGGGAAATATTTACCGTCATGTAACAAATAACAAACAACATCACCAGCTGCGGGTTGACACGTGTGCGAAATACGACTCGAAGCTCCATAATTTTACAAGTCTATTATTGGCAGGATTTTTTCTCGTTCTCGGGCCCTGGAGGCAGAGAACGCCGTGCTGATGCCTTTGAAAGACTTTCTGCCTTATTAATTTCGAGGCTCACGTGGGAAATAGCTGTTATGAATTAAAAAGTAATAATATGGCCGAATTAACTCTAGAAAATAGGTAGTCACTTGCAGTGACAGGAATAATTTTTACCGATAAATTGGCATATCACAAACAAAACATTTTCGGTAGATGTTTACAAAAATGTAGTTGAAATATTCAACAATAAATTGTCATGTTGGATGAAATTTAAAGCAAATTCATAATTTTTTCATTAGAAAGATGTCAGATTACAAATTCGCGAAAACATGTGACAATAATAGGACCTAATCTTACTTGTATATCTCGGTCAGGATAGTAGAAAGCTTGTTCGTCAAAAGAAATGAATATCGTCAAATAAAGAATCAAGACATACACAACCAAATACCGAGCAATTTAAAAAGACTCTCACAAAGTTAATCATTATATACCGGTACGTCTTAGAATAGTATATGAAGCGAGTTAGTTTGTAATATTTAATGACGTTCATTTTGCATCAAAGTGAATTTATGATATGAATAATTTAAGACTAAACGTTTCTTGGTACACAAAATAACGACATTAGAGTCAGCTCATTCAGCTGACATGCAATTGCCATCAACAACAATGCAAGAAGGAGCTTGATAATGAAATTTTTCACAAATACAAATTCCATCAAAGTACCGAAATCGCAAACAAAAATATAGTTAAGCCTAGAAACAGGCCACAAGCTAACGAAATATAGTAAGATAGAATAACTGATAATACACTAGTGAACCTGTTCCCAGATATCATATTAATCGAATGGCATAGTATTAATTGAATGTTTTCTTGTTATTATTGAAAAACACAATTAAATGCTGCGCTACTCGAAGTTTATTAAAAAATGATCAAAATTTTCTCGCAGAAGAACATCTGTTATAGGTAACGCCTTACAAACCAAGAAAGTGGTTTATGTATAAAAATGATGATTTTACTTTTCACCTCAATTGGTATAAGACCTAACAAGGTGCCTTCTCGAACGATTCAAGAATTATTCATACGCAATCGCAAATAACACACCCCAGTATCGTGGATGCAATCCACTGCAAATGTTCTCTGATTTTGACTAAGTCCTTGAAGTAGAATCTTATCTGCAGGCGTCTAACCGTGAGTGCAGGGAATAAGCGTATCTCGATGATCATAAAAAAAAATGAAGGGTAAAATACAAATTAAACACGGGTACAAACAAATGAAAAAAAAGTATTTTGCAGGTAAGAGATGCGGATGTGCCAAACTTGTTCATGACATGATATCAGCTTGCAACAAACAGTTGATAATTCACTCGGATTGCTAGTTTAAAAAAAAAATAAACCCCATCTTATGTAAAGTCTCCCTCGCTGGACAAGCTGACACTAATCGTGCAAACAATCCACGCCCGCATCACAATTCGTCAGGAATGTGCGCAGGAAAGTAAGAAAATAAATTTATTTAAAATACCCCGACGCCGCAAGATTTCCCATCACCTTGAGACGTTATTCTAACCAATTTCCCAAAAGTTAAATATCGTGACCAGCACTCAGAAGTTCAATTAGCGTAGTCACCCCGGCTGTTGTGACACAGCATAAAATGGCTTCAGGCATCCAAACGAACCTTCTACTTGAGCGTCATTGTCATGCATGGAGTGAGCTGGAACAACAATCATATGAGAGATGCCAGACCAGATCTCATCCCTGGGTCAATTTATCTCTTTTCACAATTTACCAGGCGACTGTAGACGATGCTATCGGCATCCCAAAAGAGGGCAGTTCCCTCTTTTTACAGCACCTCATCCAGAGTCTCGTAAATAGCCAACAGCCCTCGTGAGACGAGGCGGCAAGGGAGCGGCAGAACGAGACACGCACGAACCATACGGTCCAGCACAAGGGCTCACTTCGCTGTCTAAATACTAATAAAATAAAGTCGCTACAAAATGAAACTAACATACTTCAACTACACAAACTAAACAAACACAATGAAAAACAGAAATCATCATAGTGATCTTTGAAACTGAAAAATGGGATCTTCGAAACGAGGGATCTTCGAAAATAGGGATCTTCGAAACTGAGCTTAAACAACAATCGAAATTTTGTATTTAAATGTTCCACATAGCTGAATGAATTGGGTACAAAAAAATTATCGTATAAAAATATATACAAACAAATAAAATAAAACATGCAATAAACTCGAAACTATTTAAGACGATACTCTTAAAAAAAGTTTAAGTCCATACAATTTTTCATTTAAATGGTATATGTCAGTCATGACTGACGATATGTTGACAGCACAAGTCCCAACATGGCCATATCTTCATTAAAATAGCATAGAAATATAACACATTTTGAGATCAATCGGTAAAATCCATAAATAAAGATATCTTTTGACACGAAAATAATCAGAAGTTCAACCCCGAACAAAAAAAATCTAAATTAAACCCTATGAAGTCCCTAAGACGCCGACTACGGAATGCTTATCATCAATGAAGGCAATAAATGTCAAGGAGTTTATGCACGCAAGATTTAATCAAGGAATAGTAGGGCCTGGAGAGAATTTGTCACCATGGGCATGATAACATCGCTGAAGCAAAGGTCAGGCATTGGCTATCAGAAGCTCCATCTCGCCAGCTTATTAATCACATCAGCAAGGCCTGAAATGAATTATACACTATAAGAGATGGCGCCCCGGAAAAACTCGTAATTTTCGCGCATTCACAGGGAAGAAAATGCATCCACACATCCACCTTTGCGTTTATGCCGTACAACGACGGGAAAAAATCCTGCTCATGGTATGAATAATTGATTATTTTTGATTATTTATTGACATGTGAAGTCATGGAACTTAGAAGAACAGATGATCTATTTCCTGCCTAAGGTCATAGGCGACGAAGAGGCTTTTACAGAAATCATTTACCTGGCTGATATATCAACACTTAGTTTCCATTGATTATTGACAACATTTTTCATTTGCACTTCATATGAAATAGGCAAAATATAATATTTGAGGAAAACATAGTGGAAACGACTTGCACATAATGTCCTCGGAGACATAAAATATTGAGTTATTACTTTGAAAATATCCGTTTGCTCAGTTATTTTTCTCCATTACACTGCAATAATATGGAGGCAAAAAGAACACGACTGAGTAAATTAACACAAGCGTTTCTCAAACATTATTAATTCTACCAAGACTAGCACAACGGAGTTTAACGATCCTTCCCTTCATTTGTTTTCATTCCAAACAAAGGGTGAAGTCCCTTATGAATTTCTAGGGTCGTTACTGTTAAATGTCAAACACTTCAAGATTTTGATCAGTTTAGTGTCTTCGACTGTCGATAAATCATCTTTGTCACGGAAATAAATATTATTGCCACTATAAAATTTAAAATCAGTACAAATTATGAATAGTTACAAAAAGTGTCAGGAACAGCGGCATGATTTTTCGAAAGAACAGAGAAGGAAGAATAGGTCAAATGCGCTCTGCCAATCTTTCGAAATGTTATACTACGAAAACGTGCATGAACATAATTCCTGCATTTCTAATAAGAAAAAAATGCAGATAAATTTAAATGTGTGGCATGAAAACAAGAAGCCACTGGGTTAATTGGCAGAGCCAACATATTGTCATGACTCGCATACGTTTTTTTATGACGCTCAACAGAAGTGGAGAGGCAATTCATTATGTAGGCGTGAGTGATGGAAATGTTGCAAAAGCCAACCATGCGCCTTAGCTCTCTAATCTCAAGCCAAGGTTCCTCTTCCCCTCGCTCATGTGCGGTGAAAAAAATCATTTAGTGAAGTACGGGCCATTGGTCCTCTCACTTCCTTGACTTATTTCAAAGTGGACTTTTTGCGTAACTTATCTTGAGTCCGAATCATGGAAGCTCAACTCCCATGACGTTGATGATGCCAAAAAATGAAGACTTTTTGATCAGATTGACTTTCATGCCAAAAAACTGAACGTTAAGAACTGATGAGGTTTTGATTTCCTCAACTAAGATTGAGCATAGTCGCCTTTTATTCTAGGTTTTTAGTCGCCTCAATTGATTAGAAAAAATTTATATTATTATATAGCATATTTTATTCCATAGAACTTGAAAAGGAAATAGCATAACAACTCCTTGATAGATAAAAATAAAAATAATTTGCTAATCTTTCAACAATTCGTTAATTACAAACCGGCTCGTTGACATGGGTTGCTCAATAGATGATCACACTTTACACATCAGACACCTGACGTTGAAAAAAAGTTATTCAATGTTTTACCAACAAAAGCAACTCGTAATCAACGTTATTTCAAAGTCATTTGCCTCGAGATCAGTGCCTCACATGCTCCAGATCCAGGTGACGAGTTTATGAAAAAAGTTTTATCGTGAAGGTCACAGCGAAGTGTTGTTTGGCATAGATTTTATAAATTATTTATAATAAAAAAAAATATCGCCCATTGGTGAACGATAGCAAAATTTGACATAAAACAACTGTCAATATTGAGGGGAATGAAAGTCCAAAATAGATTATATTTCACTAATACTAATCTAGTGCAATTAGAAGTGTAGACAAGCGATTCACCTGATTTGTGACGTACGAAGAACGATTTTAAACTTATATGTTCTGGTGAATAATTGGGTGAAAATAGAAACAGAATATTTCGTTAAAAAAGATAAAATTCCCGAGGCTAAAATGAATAAACATAAAATTGAACCAAGTAAAATCGTCATAAAAATAACACAGAAATTTATACGTTAAAATTAAGCACGCAAACGCAAGCTCTTCACACAGCAAAGCAAGGCCACGAGCAACACACGTAAGTTCTCTGAATGGACACGCGTACAAAAAATTATAAGAGTGGGAATAGCTCTTAGGTACACACATAAAATCAACATCGAATGTTAGGGGGATTGAAATTTCATCGCAAGACGACGAAGATATTGCAGCGCATAAATAAATAAACTTCGCTCTCGATTGAATCTAGGGACTGATTTTATCGACGCAATAAGAGCACACAAACAAGGCAGTGACAAACATATTCCAGCGACATGCATTGCTCTCTGCAGTGTAAAGCAAGCATCGCCGTCAAATTCATCACAGTGACAAAGCATACACACAATAGTTTTTACCTAAAATATTCATTCTCACAAAGGCCCAGCATCTAACACTAGATCAAGATTAAAACTAGTAACTCAATTTATGACCGACTCGCTGGAACCTATCAAAGTCAGACGAGGATTAGAACTCATACCGATCCTATTCAATGAATGATGAAACCAGCTAAATTCGTGAAGCGTGCATGAAAGTGAAGAGCGCGCACTAAAGAGTTTAGAATGAAATTATGAACAAATATTTGTGTGCACAAATAAACAGGAAGTGAATGTAACCCGAGAGCAAACAAGTAGTTTATTAAGATATATGAAGATACTTGCTGTAAACTATGCAAGCCGCTCGCACCATTGGAAAGCACCATAAAAATGCGCACCAGCCTTTATTGAGAATAAAATAGTAAAAATATGTATAAATATGAGCAAATTTTTCTTCTAGAATTACGTAAAACTCGGAATTAATGGCCCGATTTCATCACAAGTGATGAATTAGAACGATAAAGCCTATCACTTGTGATGTTCCTAAATAAACATCACATAAAAATAGGCGAGTGAACCAGCAGTTATACTTTCTTAGGTTATTAGCTTTAATTCCCAAAAGTTTTCATAGCCTGTAGCCCAGTAAAGTAACCAACTGCATATCATGATGAAAATTTTTCGCAAAATGTTTTCGCTTTGAGCAAAATTTTTTTTCGCTTTCAGCGCAAAGCTTTTATGCTTCTCATTATATTTTGTTCAGTAAAGCTCACCTCTGCCCACACTTTTACGTGGAATTTTGTACCAGAAAATTGCAGCGCAAATGCTTCGATGAAACATCAAAGAAAAACATCACGAAGTCTTTGTGAAGTCAGCCTTGGGAAAATAATAGTAACTTCCTGAGGCTAACGAGAGGACGTTGAGGCCTAAAAGCAATCGATTGACATCGTTCATGCGAACNCTTGCTACCTTACACATATAAACGCCTATGATGCAAATACTGATGAACATTGCACGTCCGCAAAAAGAAAATCCAAAATAATTCCAGTTTAAGTCATGTACGGTACCTATTCAAGATAATCGTTACATATATTTCGAATCGACCCCATAATTTTAATTATGTCAAAATAATTACTTTAATTAATCATCATATTCTTACAAATGTAAATGAAATTTAAGCATGTTATTGATGATTTAAATCATCGTGCAGAGAAGTAGAACCTGTCTCTTATACACATCTAGATGTGTATAAGAGACAGCAGTGGGGTCGCCCTCAGTGGGGTCCGCCCTCAGTGGGGTCGCCCTCAGTGGGGTCGCCCTCAGTGGGGTCCGCCCTCAGTGGGGTCGCCCTCAGTGGGGTCGCCCTCAGTGGGGTCGTCCTCAGTGGGGTCGCCCTCAGTGGGGTCGCCTTCAGTGGGGTCCGCCCTCAGTGGAGTCGCCCTCAATGAGATCCGCATTTAGCGAGGCTCGCTGTCAGTCACGTTTCTTATTGGCGCTTTTTCATAAGAAGAATTAATCTTACATTATTTCACTTAAAATGACGTAAAATTTCGATACGAAGATAACTATATCGAATAACAATCAAACATCGACACTATTTATTTTACATAATTCTACAGGACATTGAGCTTTCCTTATATAATTTATTACGAATCAAAATTTTTCCCGACCGATATTGCACTTGGAAAACGATTCCCAAACTCATTATTTGGAAAACTTTTCGACTTCAGGCAAATAACAGACATGAAAAACGCATTTATAATAAAAGAATTTTTACTTCATTCAAATGGTGAGTCCATTTTTGAGTCTTTCATAAATTCATTAAAATAATTACAATTCAATAACTACAGCAAGCACTTTTGTAGGCATATAACTATTTATATGCGTTATACGACAGAGAAATAGAAATGTAGAACTGTATTTAACCGACAGCACAATATCACAAGTCTGAATATAGCCCCTCCTCAAAAAAAATGTTGCCGCGATTTAGTGAACTGGAACTGCAGCGGAAGCCGCGGTACTTGATTTATGACCCGTATAATTTATACGCACAAAGAAAAACTGAGAATGAATGATTTGTATTTCCTTCTATCAGCAACTGGAAGAATAACAAGTGCATTCACACATCAACTTTTTTGTGTGCCTACTTGGGTTTCACTTGAGTTACCTGATGTTTAGGCACACATCAGGTAACTCAAGTGAATTTTTACGGCATCATAGACGTACTTCGACTTGCGTGTTTCGCGTCAAAATAATTTTTATAAATTCATTGGAACCATTCGAAAAGGTTGTGAAGAGGTACTCATCTACTCTTGCTGATGACCAGCGCATTACATTAAGGTAGCCTGGATGATAAAATCAACCAAAGTATTTTATGGCACTCATTTTTTAACTTAATAAGCAAAAAAAGAGAGATTACATCAAGAAATTTACATCCATAGTACACGAAGTCTGCTTCATTTTTTACAACCATGGAAGACTTTGCTTCTCGAATCCTTACTATTCGATTTCCTGAACGACAAATCTGCTTTCGATATGCTCTGGGATCGCAGTGATAACGTTTTTTGTTTTGTTTTGTTTTAACGCAGTGTTTTTTTAAGAACAAACTTTCGTTATTACATTACAATATAGCTGTTTTTATGGATAAATAAATGGTTTTATTATCTGATAGATGAAGGACACTTTACTGTAGAGGTCTAAGCTTCAAGAGCCCTAGCTGCCGGAGCCGTGAGTGACAACTGCAAGGGTCCGATTAGAGGGTCGGCATCGAAAAGATCAAAGCAGAAAAGCAATTTCGGCCACTTCGAGTTGAAGTTTGCGGTATTGTGCGACTTTTTAACCCAAAGCGGAAGGGAAACGGCAATAAAAATGAGCAGCAGGGACGTTTATAGTGAGTAGAAGGGGTTTCGCAAACAAGAAAGTTTGGTGGGTATACGATCTAACACGTCAAAAACAGGCAATGATAAAGCACTACAAAAAAATCTCTTTTATTGCAAGAAAATCCACAGAAAAGGTTTTACGTAACTTTAGCGAACGTTCACAGGTTGAAGTAAACAGAATTGATTAAATCTCCGCCAGTTAAGGTTATAGAAAAACACTGACGTTAGTGGATAACTCATATTGGCATAAACATTTGATAAAAACAAATAGAAGTTAAATTGAGAGAGAATGAGAGAGGCATACTATGCAATATGAAAAAATTTATTCGCATGGGCAGTTTAAAAAGACAGAGACCTGAGTGAAAGCGAAAGCTCAAACTCCGGCTGAGAAGCGAGTCAAGGGTAGCATAGCCTGTGATGAATGCGTGGTTGCATCTAGGGAATACAAAATGAACGCAGTCGTCGTAGAGAAGCTTGATACGGGACAGCTGGACGAGTGACTGAGACGAGCATTAGTCAAGCCATGCGATGTGACCGCTAGTGCCGTTGTGTCTCCAACAGATACCGCGAGTTCAATGCTAAAGGCCACTTCTCTGTACAATGCAAAGACGAAGATGAAATCTTGCAGCGCATATTATTATTACACGAAGAAAAGGATTTAAAGGTTAGGGTTCTATACGGTAATCTATTTGCAAGATTTATTCTTTGTTCGAGTAATGCAATTCAAAAGACGGGTAGCGACAGAAAAGGGTCTGACTTATTTTTTGTGCAATCAGACACCTTTGCATTGAATCAATGTTAAGCCTTTCCTTCCGTGCAACCCAAGGACAAGACGACCAAGAGCTGGTAGCTCTGCGACCAATTAATATTATGACCCTCTGCATTAGTGAACAATAAATTAGAGACTGAATTAACGATTTTAATTTCCCACAGGAGCATTATGAGCTGGAATAATACGATTTAAAAGCCCAGGTTAGCGGTTAAATAAACAGCATATACATGCACAATATTCTATAATTGAAGAAAAGTAATACGAGATTCAGTCGCCATTTACCACAAGGGAGATCCAAAACCATGGAATTAATGCAGAGTTTCATTCAAACGACGTTTGCTAATTCCAAGCAGTAGAGGCTAATAGCACCAGCATTTGTGCCTCAGCTTGCAGCACACCGAATTCTGCAGTTGCTATTGCTAAGTTAGTTTATTAATTGTGGCATGGTGCAGGTAGGCGAGGGCTTACACCATTTGACGCCTGTAAGATAAGCAATTCGTACATTTTATTTCTGAGACACGAAAGTCGTGTTCATGTTCAAGGCTACTATAGATCAATATATCTATTTTTGTCATCATAAAGGAAAGATTCAGTTTAAATCGGAGGGCAGAGAGCTTCATGCCCTTTCGCTTTTTACCATAATTGTGAATTTCTTAAATGCATATATAGGCAGAACGTAACAATTATTTCATGTAAAATGCTTACTAACATAGTAGTCCAAATTTCACTGATGATGCATAATCAAAAATAGAGAAATATATTACTGAGCAAACGATAAAATACGTTATGTTTCTACGGCAGCCAAGTCGCCAATAAAAACGTAGAAATAACCAAGAGCGACGCAATGACTTATCGACGGTGTCAGGTTACGGAGCTAAATTATTGCAGGAGTTTCAAAGGGGCTTTGGACGGAGGAAGGCATTTTCCAGGCTGCGTTTTCTTCTCTGGGGAACGTTAAGTGGCCAAGGCGACGTAGCCTTTACAAGGCGCAAGGCGCTGGCGCTCTTTTTAACGGACAATTTTACAGAAAATATCTTCTCCATCAGTCCGCTGAAAGGCGGATGGCCGCCAATCAATAGTTCGATAGCTCCATCCGTCAACGTCTCCCATTAATCGAGCTTCTTAACACCTGGCCTCTCCTAACGAGAAAAATTTCATACAAGCGTTCATAAAATGTGCCCGAAGATACCGGCCAGTTGTTCATTAATCCCTTGCAAACTTCTCTTCGATCGCTTGCATGGCCTATAGCTCTCAAGTTATAGTTTACAAAGATGCCCAGTATTATCCGTTATCTCGTTCACACAAAAAATAAATACAATAATAAAATGCAGGTGTGAATATTATGCAATACCTGCGAAATTAACGCACTACAAATAATGCTGTAAACGTTAAACCTAGCTGCATCTAAAACCTTCATAAATAACCTCAATGTATAAGGCTCATTATTATAAATAGTGATATTTCTTCGAATAACGTACTTGGCTACAAATACGGTTGCATTCTTGTGCTGCATCGTCATCGGTGTTTTAGAGGTTATTATTAGAGTCATTCGTTTAAGGCATGACTGGGTAATGAATGCAACGGAATTGTGAACTGAATGTCAAGAATGTTTATGAATACAAGTATTGAATAAAATGTAATTGAATAATACGAAATGAATAAAACGCATTATAAATATAGACACTGGATAATGTCGAAAAAAATTCACAGCGAATCTTTTCACCATAGATGTCGTCCAAGGGAGATGTTCTGAAAAGATAAATAGAGAGAAAATTTGTTTGAATATTAGATCAATGAAGTAAACATTAATATGCTTTCATCACTTGCAACAGTATATTTAGTTCAGCATGCATGATGTCAATGTGAACAAGTAGAATGAACTAATAGATAACTCCTATAGAAGGAATGGCATACGTGGTATTGATATTTGGGTTAAACTGCTTTGCAAGATAGGAAAGAGATGGCAGGAAGTTGGTTTCGAAGACGACGAAAAAAACTAATACGGTATACGAAAAGGGAGCATTCAGAGGATGTGAAGCGCACAAAACCTATATAATGAACAAAGCTTAATTGTTTGCTATTATTTCTAACTTACTCTTTGAATTTAGATGGGGACACTAAATTAAAATTAAGGTTTTAACGATAAACCAAATTAGCCATTTCTGTTAAAGCATAAAAAGCGTAGAAAACATCATCATTGAATATTCAAGAAAAAGATCGTATTTTACAACCAGCATATCAACACGTGAGCGATTATTAAACTTAATAAAAGCCAACACAACGTACACTGCAAATATTTAGACAAATTGGACATAGAATTTTTTAAACATCGAAATATTTTTATGCAACAACCTGTGAATGTCAGCGTTTGTTATTCTTAAAACCGTCAACACTTGCCACATCTTTTGACATATTTTTACCCTTTATGAGCCATATTTCAGGGTGCAATGAAAAAATGACACCCATTGCATACATAATAAACAAACAAAACAGTGTTTTAGCAAAATTTTTTATCTTAGGAGGTGAAAATTGAGCTTCGGTTTAGTAAGGCAGCCGAAAAATAAGAGAGCATCGGCTGCTGTTACCAGCTCAGTAAATAGCCTAGAGAGCTTGCATGCCGCTCGTTGTGAACAAATTAATAGCACATGAAGCAGCACTTAACAACTCGCACAAAATGCCATACAGCCGAAGTTCCAAGGTTAACATGGGTCGGGAATTGAGGTGGTCCATGCCAACGCGAATTCCTGACCGCTGGAATAGACGTAGATAAAAATTTGGCAAGGACATTAACAGATAGTGAAGATAAGCTTTAGGAATACAGCGTATAACCGTACGCAAACAATCCAAGGTCATACATTAGATCTTAGTTGGTGACCGATTCACCGATAAATATTTTCTAAGAAAAAACAATGCGAGTTTCATCCAAACATAAATGAACTAAAAAAAGTGACTGGTAGTATAAAAGAGCCCAAAGAAAATAAACGGAATGTAAAAAGAAGCGACATATATGGCCGTTTTCTACGCGAGTCAATGGTCTGGTCCTATGAAATTTTTTAGCTTTATTAAACAAACTCGGCAAAGCAAACTGTCACAATATTCTCGGTTTACTGGATTTCTCGGAACAGAGCCAGAAATTTAATGAAGTTGGTGCAAAAAGCTTTATAGCCGTACAAAACCTCTGCAACAATTCATTCTAAGCGTCAAACAAAACCCACTTTCCTCGGGGTTTTTCATCTAGGTAAACTTAATTAGTTCCATTTTACATTTCAGTGTACAAAATTGTGCTGAAATGATTTAACTTTGCTCTACACTTGATTTTTAGAAGTCGGCGAAAGAAATCATATGTTGCGACAACATCTTAAGTCAAAATTAAGTCCATCAAAGGTCAATTAAAACCGTTGCATAATTAGCGCCCAGTAGTTGTATCGTATAAATTTATACATTCGGGATCGGCTTCGTTACTGCCAATGAACCTTTTTTATACGGATAAATTGTATTGCATAATCTCACACTGCCGTTAATGCTAGTTGTACCAAATTCGGTGTCAGAAAAGGGTTGAAAACTGCACTACAATTTTTGCTGGGAAACATATGATGGCTTTTTTTTAATAACATAAAACACGTTACCATCAATAAAAAGGCTTGTCGAAACTCAGAGACGAGCAAGGATGGCCACTAAATATCGGCGCTCTGAACCCAACTTCCTCTCCCAAGTTCCATAGCTCTCCTGGAACAGTAAATATCTGAGGTCCCAAGCGAATATTTGATCGATATTTACAGTTGGTGGGAGTGTGAGATATTTTTCCAATACCTGAGATCGGAACCAGATACGATGAGCTAAATTGAGCTAAAAAACATCGCCAGTATCGTCCACAGCTCAGCGAGTCGTTCCTTTGCGTGGCGCAGCATAAAAACACAAATATTTATTACAAAGAAAATTTATAGCGGAATTTATGCATTTACAAAACTTAAAAAATTATCACGAGCGATCACGAAGGTTTCTAAATTAGTGAACATAGGACCGAACTTGGAACAATTTTATGGACAAATGGCAGCAAACATTATTTAGAATATACACGACCTTAGCTAAAGATCACGACTGAGCATTAGAGTAAAGGTCTAAAATTTACTCACACCGAACGGGATGGAGTAAATCAACTCGTCGGTATGAGTAAATTGTGAGTAAAATCAACACATGAGCAAATCAACCCGTCGGCTGCAGGGCGGGGATAAATAAGTGTTTGGTGTCCTCCAATATCGGCGAAAGCAGCACTCGGTCCGCCAAGGGAAACTGAGATAAGACTACCAGCAAAATAGCAACATTCTTGCTATCTTACACCTATAAACGCCTATGATGCAAATACTGATGAACATTGCACGTCCGCAAAAAGAAAATCCAAAATAATTCCAGTTTAAGTCATGTACGGTACCTATTCAAGATAATCGTTACATATATTTCGAATCGACCCCATAATTTTAATTATGTCAAAATAATTACTTTAATTAATCATCATATTCTTACAAATGTAAATGAAATTTAAGCATGTTATTGATGATTTAAATCATCGGGCAAAGAAGTAGAACTTACGACCCGCTTGCGTACCATAACCCTGCACTCGAACTTACCAACTTGAATATAATCCTAAATGCACCGACTTATGGGGGAAAAAAAGCACAAAACAATCACAATTTCCCAAAGAAACTAATCCGTTAGTGTCGAGACCTGGTTAAAGAAGAGCTTGCAATCGAGAAAGAACTTTCCCTGAAAGCCGGAAATGGTCGATGAAGTTTAAGCTTATTGCGCAACTGAACGAAATAGGGTCAGTGCAGTGAGCTTGGATCCGTGAAAGAGCGACAGGACGCAGTGCTATTCTGTACCAAAAAGCGAGTGGGGCGTGCAGGAATATCTCAAGGAAATCCTGCTAACAGAATTCCAGGTATTTCTCTTTTATTGGTGCAAGTTCGGGATTTATTTCACCGGTTTTACTTTTGAGAACAGGTGTCTTTACCTTGTCGGTCCACACATTGCTCGTGGTCAATGCGATTTATATGTGATAAATTGATCTAGGCTTGATTCATTTCAATTGCCGTACTTCGTTGAGTCTCACGGAAGCATTGATTTTGAAACGTAACCAGTAATAATCGGAATTTTCTATACGCTCCTCAGGATTTATACTTGTGACAATCAACAGTTACGACAGTACATCTTTCACATACGAAGCAGATAAAATTAAATAGGCTTTTGCCATACAAAAAGAATAATAATTGCACCAACAATTTCTTTAAACTGTATGTAAAACTAATGACCACGACTCGAGCATTCCCTTCTGCACGAGCTCAACAATATGCATTGGGAAATACATGCCTGACCGGGAAGCGGCAGGCATACATGTTGATGAAGGAACTGATGTATTAACAGCGAGAGAGAGAAGGTTAAACGTAACCACACTTGACGTGGCACTCGAGCATTCTTTATAAGTGTGAGTGTGTATAAACATTGTTTCTAAAGATGGTCTAAAGTGAGTGGGAGAGTCAAGGTAGCGTGGACTCGTACATGGTCCCACATTCTTCGTACTCGATTATTCAATGAACTTCGACATAGTCAGCACGTAAAACTTAGCAAGATATATTATAGCTATGTCCACAAACAAAAATATTTTCCCGAAACTTAGTAATTGTTATGAATATATTTTGATTTTGATTTTAAACGGTTGAAATGTATATAGATTTAGAATGGTTTAGAGGAGATTATTTATAGTTCTTAAATGTTAATGTTCAAACACAAATGATACGAAAGCGAACACCGATACGAAGACGAATTGTCCGAATGCGAGTCTATTTACCAAAACAGTAAAGTCGGAAACTCGGACCTTTTATAAAACCAGATAAAATAGTTACACAAAGAACACGATAAGTTATTGTTAGAGCCAGCGATACAAAGTTCAATACATGTTAGCCATCAATTTTACACTAAAATAGTTCCAGTTCTTCCATAAGTTCCACACAAACTGGTTATTTTTAAGCCGCGGATATTATTTGAGACTGATAAAGATCAATCCCATCCCGCTCACTTCTATACAAAACACAAGATAATATATTAAGAGATCAGAGCTGAATGTCCACAAGAGAGCGACATACAGACAAGCATGCTCCATGCAAAACATACAATGAATGCATGCGATTGCAACGAGCAGTAAATTCTTTCCTTTGATAGGAAAGATCGGCGATAAAGTCTTGGTATAGGCAAGTAAGACTAGATGCATTCAATGTTAACAATAAACCTCTCGCATTGTATGGGCGGCAAATGCAAGATTTGTACACGAGACTGCAATTAATTGTGCTGATTGATGCCCAGGTCTTGTCTAGTACGCGACAGAGAAGAAATTCTACGAGCATTTGACGAGCGTGTAAGTGACCCCAGCGAAAACCGACATGATCTTTAGCCTGCATTTAACGGTAAGAATAAAATATTAGCGGTAGCAGGCAAATTTATCAGCGCTAGGTGCACGCAATATTTGAGCTTCGAGATAAGCCGCCTGGGGCAGTTTTCAGAAACATGACGGAGATTAAACGCAATTGAGGATCAAAAAAGAAAAAAAAAAAAGCTTCGGGTATTTGCATGAGAAAAGCCCAGCTCAAGGTTACTTTATGATCGAGGAAGAATGCGCAAGTGAAGTTTATTATTATGGAGAAAAGATACGGACGCTTTTGTGGAAGGTCATCTCACTCGTCCACGCATTGCTCCAACAGCACTAAGATTCGTTGGTGAAATCAGATGAGCCTAAAAGAGAAAGACAAATTGGTCACTACGATAAATTTATTACCTTCATACTCATGATAATTCATTCTATTAGATTTTCTCATCTGTGACGCCAACAGATTCGTCTAAAAACTCAGTCGTGAATAAAGCTCATGACAGCAACAGGGAAGACAAAATGACTAACATTAATAAATTGAATTCAAACTTTAAGTTCTCGGCAATCAAAGAAAACCATATAAATAACCAACAATGTCTTGAGCACTCCTGAAGAGCAGCAAACCTAATACAGCCAACAGTGGAGGAGATCCAAGATAAGTAATTAACAACGAAGACAAACAAGTATACTGCGCAAATGAATCCATTATCTGATATGGGGATAATGAAGCAACAAAAGCTAATAAAAAGCCCTTTTGATTAAGCTAGCGAACGCTAATTGTTACATAGCGTTCAAGGAGACCACCATGATACATGATGATGATGATGGAGGGCGTTTAAATGCCACAAGAGGTCTAGCCTTCACGGCCACGTATTATTTCTTATCTTTTGCAAAGATCTTCTAAGAATATTTCATAGACGGAAGCGTTCATGAATGCACACACACGACCTCTTGCTAATGATCATCTTAAAAGAAGTAAAACTTGCGAGATCATTACAGCAAATTACGATCGCTCCAGGAGTCAAGGGAGAGGAGCTTCGGTGTTGCGGTTCATGGCTAGATTGAGCGCGGTGAAGGTGAATCTGCTTATTCTGAGTTGAATCACGGACGGTCAGTCGCCAAATAGGTTTTGAATAATTATTAACTTTAAAGAGTGGATAAGGGGCTCTTCGTGCGACTTTTTTTAACTTTTGTGACCACCCACAAACATATTAGCAACGTGACAATACTACGATACACGTCTCAGCATCGAAGTTTCTATAATTTTTCTTCGTGAAAACTTGTAAGTATAAGAAAATTATATGAGAGAACGAACCTCTACACCCACAAATCTCAAGCAAGCACAGAGTAATGCATACAAAATGTTGCAGCTGCGAAGTGCTGAACGTTCCTATGCGATAGCCTCTGCACTGCACAGGCTTTGTACAGCGACAAAAAGCGTCCGCTCAAACACTTAATTCTTAAGGAGTAATCGCCTTACCGACGAGCTACGGTCTGCTTGAACTTTGACATGAAGCGCCTTGACAAAAAGAAGGGGAGGCTAAGCAACTCATTATATAGATGACCACAGCAGCTGTTGGGATGGGAAATACAATTAAACACTTTTATCTAAATATATAGATTTAGATCCAATATACACTAAAAACGGTACGTATTAACAGAGAAAAATATATGATAACTACCAAATTTCTTGTTTATCGGTTAAACAAATTTATTAGTGATAACTGTCATCATTCCCAATGGTGTAGGAGAACTACACGTAACAATCCCCGCACTTTGAGCACAATGTAAATTCGCTGAACGGGAAATGGGATTGGCTCATCAAAATGCAAGCTCCTGAGACGAGACATTCCAGTGGGATTCAAGTTCCAGACAGGAATGGAAATAGCAAGACTCCTTTGAGACGCACACGCTGGAAATGTGCTTCAAGGTGAACTCAAGAGTATTAAATAAACTTCTCAGTTGGAAGGCAATGTAAATTCGCTGAACGGGAAATGGGATTGGCTCATCAAAATGCAAGCTCCTGAGACGAGACATTCCAGTGGGATTCAAGTTCCAGACAGGAATGGAAATAGCAAGACTCCTTTGAGACGCACACGCTGGAAATGTGCTTCAAGGTGAACTCAAGAGTATTAAATAAACTTCTCAGTTGGAAGGAAAGAATGATCGACAAAATTAAGCAAATCAACAAATTTGATTAAAATAAAAATTAACAACGATGTAAATAATCCCAATGAATGGGTATGAATAATAGGTTCTGCATACATTACAGGCAGCTGGCGAGTGCATGAAACGGGCGCCGTTTTCGCGAGTGATTCTATAGGAGATCAATTCTAAGACAAATTATGTACAATATATCTATCGTTAATAGAAAGTTTCATACAAGGAACCTAATGTACTCGCTTTAAAAAACCCATTCCATGGGCTATATACCTCCGAAAATTTTGTCTAAAATTTGAAACAAACTTCAATTGAATTTCCAGCGCCTCTAGGATTACATTACTGACAGTTGAATCAATCAAATTAGGCACATGTAAATTAGTACACTTGCAAGGCCGGGAAATCTAGGACAAAACTCTTGTTAGAAAAGAGATAATGACTAATTTGTTAGAAAAGAGATAATGACTAAGCCTTTGTTATAATTCCATTATATTCTTATATTTATATTCATATGAGCTGTGATGAGAAAAAATTAGGGCATGGAGTTTCATACAATTAAGTGAATGCTGACATTCAACAGTTACTTGGAATATTTTCATGAATGAAAGGAAAAAATATAATAAACGGGAGCTTCTAAAATCTACAAACAATAATAATAAAAAATCATGGATATCAATACATATAAAAATCACAGATAGGCAGCGATATAACACAACATCCGTCCACCCTACTCTAGCTGCGAGCTCGCAGTGCATAAGATATCGGCATCTAGAGATGAACGTGAGTGCGGTATCAGTCAAAAGCTTTCTAAAAAGTAATATGGAGTGTTAAAATGTTCAGATAATATTCAACTCGGTTACAATTCGGTGGCCTCTACGATAATTTCTGCAGTGAATAAATACATAGTTCAGGAAGAAATAGCTGCCGATGAAAATTGCTGCATGAAAATATCAAAGGTACACAAATATGAATAAAGTGGATCACAGAAATAGACTGAAATTTGGAAAAAAAATCCTCGGACAGTGACCATGCATTGAAATGGAATCACATGTGGATTGCAAAATTATCAATCAAATAACGTATGTAATTTTTGTAATGTGTAAATAATGACCGTTTAAAAGTTACTGAGAATTAAAATACGCGCAAAAATTCATGTAAATACAATACGCGAAAACATTCATGTATATCTTCAGGGCACAACACATATACAATACATGCAATTTAATTATACATACAGGTGAATTATCGAAACGGCAATTAATTTTAACAAAATTAGATTGATAACTTAAGCGGAAACTTATTCCGACACAACTAGTTGGATATGATTGAGGTAAAAGTTGCGACCACAGATAAAATTGCCTGATTTTACAAGGATGGAAAACGAAGAATTTCGTTTTGTTGTATAGAGTAAAATTGACTGTTGACGCACGACTAGCCAAGTTGAGATACGATGTAAACACACAGCACAACTTGATAAAATTAGAAGCCTAGTTAAACGTGTATTTACTTACACAAATTGTTCACTGCAATGTAAGCCTCCTATATACTTTATAATGGCTACAGAAACGTTTTATGTGAGAGTTCACTCCAGTGCATGAAGGCCGCAAGGGCACTCGTGTTCATCCTGTCCAAGTAGACGGCAAGAAACATCAACATGATATTAAATCAAAAATAATCTTAAACGAATATTGCAAATGAATACATTATAAAGAAGGCCTAACTTTGCTACTGTAGAATTAAGTGGGTGAAATTTTTCTTGGGCAACTGGGGTCATGGCTACTTGAGGTTACCGCCACTTAAATACTTAACTATTGTCTCATTCTGTATAATTTTGACTCGGCACCGAAAATGATTAATGAAGTGTACGGGAGTTAATCTGCAGCGTACAATTTTTAAATAAATTTTATTTTTAGGACGTTCATAAAATTTTTGATCAGCAATTCTACCTATTCATCCTTAATGAAAAATGTTAAGCGTTAATATTTGAGCGAAATTTTATTATTTAAATTAACGCATCACGTAACAGGAAAACAAGTTTTCGCTGCTTGAAGTGGAACTTTTTTAATGATAAATTTTAATTCAAGACTTTAATGTTAATAAATATTAAAGCCTTTATGATCAGCAACTCTGAAAGCCATGAGTGTCGGAACCAAAAATAAAATGCGAGGAAAGTGAACAACTTAAGAAGGCGGAAAAACACGTTCATTAGAAGCTCAAACAAAATAAAATGATACTGACCAGGGAAATCTGTTTTGAAGTAAAATGTAGAATTGTAATTCATCTAAAAAAAATATTAGAAATCTCATCTAAAAATCGAGTCAAATCGACGGGAGAAAAAGAAATGAAGAGCAGTGGTTAGAATGCAGTTAAAATGAAAGAAAATTTTTTTCAAGTTTATTCATCAAAACGTGAATAGAGAACATTATCAATGATGTATTAACAAAATGACGACTAACAGGATAAGATTATCAACAAATAAGGACAAAATAGGAATAAAAAAACTTACTTCTACAGTTTAATTTTTATCAAAGCTGAAATTAGTAACAGAAGTACTGTATGGTACTAACAAAATCAAAATGAGTAATATCAGCAGAGTTTCTTTATTCTTTATTCACGCAGGAGCATACAAAAAAATTCATAACAAGAAAATCGCAAAAATTTCGAGAAAAAAATACAAAGTGCTTCCATGTGAATGCCCATATAAGCTAAAAAGCTTCACAGGCGACATTAGCGGTATTACAATCGAAAAACAATAACATATAATGACGATGGGATAAGATAAAAGGGAACAGAAAAGAAGATGATCAACTAAGGATATAGGAAGAATATTCGGTCCCAAGAAAGTGAAAGTTGTGACGCTCTCGAGGACACCCTAGGAAGTGGGAGAGCAAGAGCGTTGCGTGTTGTGCAAGGTAAAACTCGATTAAAAAATTATGAGTGAGCACTAAATACGCGAGAGTAAAAAATTCAATGTTTGTCAACCATTTATGGGTAATGGGGAGATGCTGGCAAACTGCTCAATTTTTTGCCGAGTTGGCAAGCACAGTCACACTATGAGATGAGAGCTTGTTGCTTCAAACATGGTTAGCTGCACAGCACCGCGTATACGCGTGACCAATTTGACTAAATATAATTATCATTTAAATCGGTATTTACAGTAAAAATTATTTTAAATAACACTCATAGCCTCAGCAACAACCAGGCTTACAACATCGGCAAGGAGGCTTTGTTTAGCGGCAATCGCAACTAATGATTTAGCCTCATAAAAATCTAACATCTCCAAGCATAGTTACATTAATTCAAACTTGTGTGTACTTCCTTCGAAGATGCCAATTGCAAGCCTTTATATAGATTGCGTTTGTGTTTGGTTATTAAATGTCAGAACAGTGAAGCTCTCCATTTAATAGAGAAAGCAATCAACATAGTCGTCGGCTGGATAGACTCAATACATTACAGTGAAGCAGTCGTAAATTCCTTTTAAAAAGGCCAAAGGCGATTCAGGAACGGCCGACCAATATCCATAGCGCAGTCATCGGTAATTCAGGCATAATTTTTAATAGAAATGAGCGCTGTGAAGAAAGGAAAAGTGAACGCAAAGCACACACACACATTCAGTTGCTAATGTGATTATTGCACTCCAGTCTAATGGAGCACGGCAGGGCTGCACGCACTAGAGGATGAAGATGCGTCGCGCTACCTAACATGGCTTTACCGTGCGTGGAAAGGAGATTTTAATTTAGAAAATAGCTCTTAAGGTTTGTAACAATTAAACATAAAAGAATAAAATTAAATGTACATTAGATAAAAGCGAACTTACTGTAAAGGGTCTAATGTTAGGAAATGAATAAACCTATTACTCAATGAGGCGTGCAATTCGGAGCATAAATTTCAATCACAATGCAACTGTAATAACTTGATAGCTGATTTTGTATCTTCCCATAAACCTTGCATCTCATCAATGTGTCAACTTCTTGGCAATAAACAAAAACTATCAAATTAAGCTGGCAAGACCAGAAACTATAGCTCGTGATCATACAACGCCTGAAAATGTCATTTCTACTCGAATTTGGGTTTCCAGTGCGAATAAGTTCAGCACAAGCGTAAATTGAGAATGAACACGAATGAAAAAACTAAGAAAGTGTGTACATACGTAATTGAACTGAAGGGCGGCATGGCTGATGCAATCAAGAAGCAAAGGGAAAGTTGAATTGTTAGAAAGAAAGTTAAAAAATGAGACTAACTTGATTGGAAAAGCTAGTTGATTTTAACTTACGAAGTTATAAACTTGAACGGCAAAGTGGACTTAATCAAAAATTTCCGATTGCTAAAAAGGCTGGTTTGAGCCCGGCTGAAGTGACCGTACAAAAATGATGTACAAACATAGAGCAGACCTTAGATCAACACAAGGCAATTGGACCAGCAACGCAGTTTGTATTTTCAAGCAGAAACTCAATCGTACGCTGCGCTGACGCGAGACAATTCGATTGGCGTCACATCTCGACTAACTTCGAATCGCGCTCGAAAATCATCGCCAAGCTCACAAAGCATGTGAATGCGATGGAAGCTGGGACACTCAGTCTAAGATTGAAAAATTGCCTAAATTTATCATTGGAGACCTATTTAAAAAATGTAAAACATAATTTTTCGTGAACATACGAGGATATTTTCAGAAAAGACTTTCGGAGTCAGGATGATATAATTTAATATCAGTTCATGTCGAACAGAAAAAGCACACGTTATGAAACACAATACAAGAAACATCAAAACCAAATGTAACAAATCTATTATTGGCTTATTTGAATACACATTAACCATTTCTTCAACATAAACCATGCACCTGAATAGAAAATGGCCCTAAAAGTCATCAACGAAGGAACAGTTCACTGACGCTAAGAAACGAGCAAGCACGCGACGTTATTGAATGACATTTGCATATTCATGCGAGGGTAGAAATACCAGTTGCATTCGTGAGTATAACTCGAGAAACTGGAACAAAATGCAGCGCCTACGAGAAGAAGCACAACAGCAACAAGCTAGCAAGCGGATATGCAGCGGTGTCGAGTTAGGACATTTGCATAAAGGCCCTACGCGCGCGTGCTCTTCGGTAGCAAAAAGGAACCATGGCTTAAAACTAAAAAAGAGCCAACGATTGCACAGACTTGGTAGTTTGATCGAACCCGTTAATTCCATGAAACAGATATTGAGTACTACGAGAGGCTATGAACATAGCGTCTTCAGTAATTTTTCACATAAAGACAAAAAATAAACGAGGCTGGATTGCGACATGTTCATATATACACAAATTCTTCTAAACGTTATTTTCACACACTAAACGTTATCTTCACCCACTTAACGTTATCTTCTCCTACTAAACGTTATCTTTGCCCACGAAATACAAGTAACATACTCTCGAAAATATCGGAACGAAAGCAGCAAAGTGAATTATTTTTCTACAATTTTTCTCCGAAGGAAAATGATAGGTAAAAGTATAAATAGCGAAAACAATCCTTTCGAGCCCTAATCTATAGGAAAAGAATATGCAAATATATTCAGCATAATCATTCATTGAAAACAAAATTTAACCCAATATAAGCAGCCCAAGAGAGATGAAAAACAAAAAAAAAATAATAAATTGGCGATTGATAGTAATTTGAGCCTCAATGTTTTGGTGATTCCAAACCTCGATCACAACAAACAATTCTAATCATGAACTCTACGCCAACACATTTGAATGCAGCTTTCACTTTCAGTAAGGGCTTCAGAATTTAGTGAAGACGTATGAGGTAGCAATGAATTAAATGCGTGGACTACGCCACAAGGTCGACACTTGCAGCAACAAGATAAAGCTTGTGTAGGAATGCTGGCAATCAAGGCTCCGTCCTAACACAGGGAATTCCGATAAGCAAGTTTGATTTAATCAAAGTTCAGATCGGCCAAAGAGAGAAAGAAAAATTGAAGAGACCTTCAAATGTGTGTCGACAACACTGGAAAAAAAAAAAATCGGCAAGATCCAACTTGAGGCAGCAGCACAATGTTTTAAGAGACTGAAAGTAAGTTAATAAATTCCAAAGATCATAGATTAGATGATGATGGTGAGCTAGGGTTCCAGGGGCTCGGTATGCAGGTTTAGTGGTTGAAAGATTCAAACAATTACCGAATGCGTACGATAATTTAAATTCGTAACACATGATTATCCCTGTAAAATCCGAACTATGAATGACAGTAAATTTATTGTTGGTAAAAGCAGAGACAATGGAAGGGCAGTCGCATCATTCACCCAGAACATCCATTATCGGTGAAACCCGTTGATTTATGGACATAGAAAAGGCAACGGAAGTGGCTTATAAAACATATAACACCAAGTTGGCTCTGATAAAAAGCTATAAAAGGTTAATTTTTAATACAAAATAGTATTTAAACTTTTTAATTGACGAATGATGAAATTCTAAACTGAATCTGCAGATCAGATTCAGTTTACTGAATCTGCTAAACTGAATCTGCAGAGCAGATTCAAAAAAAAATCTGAATCTGCTCTGAATCTGCAGAGCAGATTCAGAGCAACCTGCATTGTTTCTGCAACCCAAAAATTGAATTGACACGCATTGGAAGCATCAATCCGTCAATCTTGACAGCGTCATTGCCCATATGTATAGTCTGTTCTGCAGGCGTAAAAAAGAAAATTCAGAAAAGAGGAACTTGTATCAATGGCCCGAAAATCGAATGGGCAAGCATCTAGTCCCAATCTGTTAATCTCAAGACCGTCTTGGCCCACAGTTTGTTTTACGGCCAAATGATAGACGATTCAGAGCCAACGCAATTGTCTCTGAGACCCAACAGTCGAATTGGCACGCATAGAAAGCCCCCAATCCGTCTATCTTAAGAGCGTCGTTGCCCATAGTTTGTATGCAGAAGTAGAGGACGGCTACCATCCAGATGAACCTCATGCAGTCAAGTCCATCGCATGGCTTGCTTTATCTCAGGCAATATAAATAAGTTGGCTCTGATGAAGCAAGACATCCATCCGGAAGCGGCAAGCGTTTGCAGCAATCTATCGCCGAAATAGCTGAAAATAAACGTTTCAATAATCATAATACAATGTTTAGACTTAAATCTAATCTACAATTGATTAAATAGGTATTTTTTTAAATCATATTTAATTGAACCTTCAGATTCAAAATTTAATGTGCTTCTCGCACAAGTAATTGAATTGCCAATGAGTGCCTCTCCATTGTAAGCTCTTAATTAGTTGTCATATGGATATTGAAATTAGAGCGGATATAAAAACTCTCTTGTTGAGTCCCAAGAGCACAGACTTCTTATGACAGATGTAAATAGTCGAGACTTATCCTGACCAAATTAGAGAACGAGGGCAAACTCAGATCAGTCGCGTCTCATACATATAAATATTTATAGGGTCGAACACTAACTTGTTTTATCGAAGGCGGCAATGGCAGCAATGCTCGCGCTGTTGTAACCAATATATAAAGAGAAGCTTGTCACTGGAACGCATTGCTCGCTATAATAGCTTTACAACCCCCACGCTGGTCACCCGAAGGCTGCCATCTTGAGAACTACGTGCAAATTATTCTCAAGCCTTCAGGGCCCATACTTTAAAAAAAAAGTTAAGAGATCGTAAGTTCATCAGCCAATCATTGACGGCTTTTCAAGCAAAATTCACCAATCATAGACAAGAAAATAGAGTGTAACTACTTACGTACACTTAGCAAATTTTGAAAGTATGGCCCCAGGTGACCTGCTCTGCAAATTATTCATAACGTGCATATGACAGGCCTACCTACATTTAACTTTGATTTTTACCATGAAGTTTAAATTGGCAGATCGTAGCAATCAGAAGTTGACTTGCTTCTTAAAATTCAAAACTTAGAATAATTTTTCAACTTTCAATGAATTTTTCAGACCCTCAAGAAGAAATACCCCCCAAAAAAAGAACATTGCGTGCAATTCAAAGTGAGCACCTACTCAACATTCAACATCTGAAATGGATGGAAGCCAACGGTATGGCCTTGAAATGAATTTCAAGATCAGATTTCGAAAGCAGAACAGGGCAGAAAATTTGCCCAACATGCGTGGGAAGTCAGGCTTTTTTTAACTCAATATATTTTCAAGCGAAACTGCGAAAACCAAACATGTTTGTGTTTTTTCACGACAGTTTAACAAATTTCAATATCCCGCGCCGAAAGAGTGTTTCGCCAGCGCAGACGTCAAAAAAACAATAATGAATGAGATGAGAGGTCAGCGTTATCATCGAGCACGACCGTATTGTGTAAACGAAGCTGAAAATGTCGGTCAAGACTATTAGTAAAGAGCATCGGTCAAGAGATAAGTCAAACTCGGCGTGAAAACCCTTCGCATAAATCATTGCATCGGTCAAATAAATGTATGACCTTTCACGCGTTGCAGCTCACGGAAAATTGTGCGCTTTCACTCAATACGCTAGAACGAACGCGCACTTCAGCATCTAAAATGAGGAAATTCAGGCGAGGCTGCCTCTACTAAATGCATACGGCGTGAAAGCTCGCAGGCGTGACAAAACAGGTGAAAAAATTTAGGTGATACTGAGACTCGAAAAACCGTCATCAAGTGTAATATTCCGTACATAATTACTAAATACTCATTAATTACACAATATTCCACCAGAAAATTTTTACTCGCCATCATCAATTCGAATTTCATCCACAAGCGAAACATCGTTAATTACGAAATCAATAATTAAGTATGTTAAGTACGGTATCATCATTACTTTCATAGTCAACGAGTACCAAATAGCGTTATACCCCAGGAAGGCACCTGTTTTTCTTTGTTTTCAAATTCACAGTGAACTTGCGATTAAAACAGACGAATGGTATTAGAACCACAGAGAAGTATTCATTTTCTTGAACAAGTAAATTCTCCAAACCTAACATATCTCCAGCATGATTTCCTGACGATGGAAAAGCATCGTCACTAATTATTTTCTTAATAAATCTTACTTCAAACGCAGCTTAAATCCGATCTCGACACTCGAACATGGCTATAACTCGACGCTGCAAAACTCGTACATTACATTATACTGTGCGCTGCAATGGAAATAAGAGAAGATCTTCAGAAGGGATCAGCACGGCCTAAAAGCACGTGCTCGCTGATGCATCTAAAAACCCGAGAAAGCACGGACTCGAGCCGAGCATCAATGGCAGTGAGATCGAAGATTGAAGATCCAGATAAGACGAGCATGAATTTTCGCTTTCGCCGTCGGGCAAACGTAAAGAGCTAATAGAATAGAGGCCTGCCATTGCGTCGACTGGGGATACATTTTCTTTTCCTAAAAAAAATTGTTTTCAGAAAACATGCTCATATGAATTTGGCTTAGTAACTGAAAATCATTGTTACTTTCGAAAGGCACACTACACAAAAAAAACTATTGAAGTTAAGTTCAATTCGATTACAGTTACCGTCTCGTTGTGATGATTTTCACATACAATTTGCCTATGATTTCGTAACTTAGCATTATAACAATGGTTAGGAAAGCTGATGAAAGAAGGTACAAGGACGATGAATGCACTCAAGCCGTTGCCATTTGGCAGCTATAACTAAGGTTTCTCTGACTATATTAAAGATGGTAGGATATTCGAGCTCAAACGAACGCAGTTTCAAAAGGACTACTACTAAAATTTGCAACACGATATATTCATTCGGAACACGCGTGAAGGCGCTAGTGTGGAAGGTGATAAGACAAAAAAGCAGATAAGCTTACGACGCAGCTTCAGTTACACGAGAAAGCGTAACGAAAACGACCAATTTGGGTTCCTGTGTAACTAAGAAATAGCACATGGAAGTAACTAAAAGGGATATATTTCGGAACTATCATAAAATTAGTTTTAAACAGGGAATCAATTTCAACTGTAAAATATAAAATATTTCACGCCAATCATAATTTCTGTGAGTGGATACTTTTCAAAAATTTTTGCTTGAAATTAAAATCATAATTATTTACATTCGGCACGATTCTTCAGTAGACATGAAAATAATTCAAGCGTATAAATTCCCCTGAATTTCAAAATAAATACGACATAATCAATGAATTAACTCCAACTCGCAACGTCGTGTAGAAATCGCCGGATTTCGCAATGTCTTCTAAGAATCGCAGTGGTTGGAGCTGCTGGTATCCCACTACAACTAAGCAGTTGCCCGATCCCTCGGGGTTGAAGCTCTGGTCATGGCAAGACTGTATCCGGCAGGTCTAAGATAAAGCTACACGGGCTAATCCATCACTTAACATTAGAGGCAGACCATATCTCGACCGTAACAGACCAATGGCCATCGTAAAGATATAGAGAGCAAGATCGTAAAGCAGCTCCAGACCTACTTACGTACGTACAACGTGTGTCGATACTTCGCTCTACTCATGCCATTCACAGTCGACAGATTCGGCATCACAATTAAGGTTCTTTAAATTTCAATTCTTTAGCGTATAGCTAAAATTGACACAGCGTTCAACCGCGATCATAGGAGAATATTAATGCCTTCTGTGGTAGTGATCATCAAGAAAACTAACAAAGCAAAATCTTAAGTGAAACAGCAGCATGCAAGCAACAATAAAAGAGTATGTAAATGAGATGAGTAGTTTATTTCATAAAAAATATTTAGAAAATAAATGGAATTGCATGTAAAAGTTCTTGCGCAACTTAATCAGACTCCTCAGGAAATTGTCGAGAGTAATTTTAATTCAGAAGGAAGCCAAATAATGTCAAAATCAAAAACAAAGAAAAGGTCAAATCTTGAAAAGAATGAATTAACACAATGATATACTCAGCCATGTCAATCTGTCACCGACCAAACCCGATTGTACTTTTGATTAGACAAACAAATAATTTAACTAAACGAACAAATTCTTTTGAAAGTAAAATTCGAAGAAAAAATTAAGGCCAAGTTACGAAGCCTCGAGTTCACTTTTATTGCTTCTCAGAAAACTAAATTTTCAGCTTGCAGGCCGTGACATATTACAGCAACAATCCAATAACAACACTCAGCGCAGCCTCAGTCCAAAGCTTAAAACATAATCCCAAGTAAATTCAGTAAAGAATAGAAGACATAACATTTACGAGCGAAACGTGCGCGTGTGTTGCTTTGCATCGAATCGTACAGCAGAGCAGACGAGCGTCAGTTAGGCAGATGTAGCGCAACACGAGCACGCCAGTCACCGAAATTTACAGTGAAGAAGTCTGTTTTTAAGTGCACTAAATTTGTTTATGACAACACCTCGGCCCACATCATCGTGTATTTTTCTCCATATCCCTGGATACCTCCCGCATGTGTCAGTGTCAGGGCAAGCTATGGAGGAGTGATCTTATTCCTTATAAACTCGTATCGAAGGAAACACCCTTCGTAAGCTAGAGTCGTAACCCTGCTCGTATCGCAATATGATGCCGTCAGTTCACGCAAGCAAAAATGCCTGCATGGACACGTATGTGGATGTTCCTCTAGGTTCTCTAGAACTTTCCGGCAAGAGAATACAAGTCCTGACATTAGCATGCCGATGAGAAAACTTGTCCCCAGACAAGCCATAAAAGCTCGGCTCATAGTCACTCGAGAGGCAAGCGGGGCACAGAACAAGCGAAAGCTGAAATTTCACGGCCATTCTAGACAGCGCAGCCATTACTGCAACGCCCCTAAGCTTTTAGCAAACAAATGCCGAGCTCGCGAGCGCTGCTAAAAAAAGCGAAATACATCGCGAACTTATTTAAATAAGAGGTTATGCTTAGCAAAGCTGCATCCTTCAATGCCAATATTCACTGCTGGAGTAACAACTCCAAGATGCCATTTATAAGTCACTGTCAACGACATCAAAGACTCGCATTCGGCGGCATAGTTTATTCCATCATCGAGTCCTTGTAGGCTATTGAGATTTATTTTTACGGAAACTAGAACTCGCCTTTATAAATGAACAATATGAGGCGTAGTGAATTGAACAATGTCAAGGTTGACTAAGCGTCCAATTTTTAGGTTGACTAAACCAAATAACATTAATAACATTATTGAACAGCAGAAAGATTTTGATAGATTTCGCTCCATAATTCGTTGGGTGAAACAGTGAAATTGCGCGTGCTGAAACAAGCCAGTTAAGCTCAGTAATAAGCGGCGGTAGAGGATTGGAAGTGGCGAGGCTTAAAACAAAGAGTATATAATTACGAGCAGTTAGGCTTGGGGTTAGTTTTTAATAGAAGATATTTACTATAAGGGCGGTGATAGAAGCTATTGAATATTACGTAAGACACGGAGCACGACAGTAGCTATTAGAGGACATCAAATGAGCACGCTCGACTGATAAGATCTGAGCTCGCAGCCCGAGGCCTTCTATCTGCCCGAGCCTGAGAGCCAATTAGGTTGTTTTACATGGAAAATCACAGAAAAACAGGGCAAACTACATCAACTCCGCGTAATACTTATAGAACAGCGCAATCCATTAGACTTCCGAAAAATATTGAAAAGAATCGCACCTCGATAAAACAACGAAAAAAAGCATAACCCATTAACACTCAGTGAAACTCTGAAAATCTATCACAACCCAATAGAAGTTGACTGAATAGCAGACAAACGCCCTAATAAACGTTGATTATCCCACAAAACATCCTGCAACAAGTTAAATTCTTGGTTTTCAATGAAGGCTGACAATTATTGAACTACAAATGTTCTTCATGAATGACCGCATAAAATCGCCGAACTGCAAACCTTTGAAGCTTTGCATTTCAAAACTGCACAAGCATAGACATAAATAATTCGTGAAATAAACTTATTCGTTCGATTTCAATCAACACAGAGCATTTTTTTTTAATATGTAACAATGCGCCAACTACGCAAATCTGGTCGAATTGTTGGCCGACGCACAGCACTAAGTTCTTGCTAAATGCAAATGCTTATTAGGCGGCAGAAAACATATTTTATAAAAAGAAAAAACGCTGAGAGGATAAAATTCTAAGAGAAAATTAAACGCATTAAAAACTTAATATGAATGAAACGAAATAAAAAATTAAATTTTGCATTGAAATGTTTACAGCAAAGCACGTCCAAGGATACAGTTTTTATCGAAATAAATTGAAGTTTAACGGTTCAAAAAATGATTATGAAGGTCAAACCTAAGTTAAAACTAGTAATTTTTTTCTCTTGCAAGAAGAATTCGATTTTATACGAGGGCGTCGGAGAACCTGGAAGAGAAGGAGGGCATTTTTCATCGATATGATCGCAGTACGCGCGGGATGCCTGAGAGGCATCTTCTTTGTGCAAGGACCGAGCGCTTTAATCTCACAAATATGTCGTCGAGATCGCAGCCACGGATTCCTATCGCGGCCTTAACGCACAAAGCGCCACTAAACATCGACCAGATAAAGCGGGACTATCAAGAGCCCGAATAATTGTGGCGAGTGCATGGCATGGCGATTTATAATAGCAAGCTGCACGGACGTAAATAATAATATGACGAGGAACGAATAACTATCGAGTTGGGCGTGGAGAAAAGTCGAGAGCGAACGCAATGAATCGAAATTTTAAGCGGGACACCTGCGAGCTTGTGGGAAGGCAGGCTAATAGAGAAATGCAAGCAGACGACATATAATTTTCTTTCCATAATATCTGCCAGTCTTAAAGTCTGAACTCAAGTTAACTACATCACTTTATTTGTAACAGTAACATAGTAGGCAAAAACATCAAACATTGTTAATAATCCATTCGAGTCTCCCTTAACCCGATTGCTTTTACAGTATACTTAGTGATGGTGGAGGAAAAAAGCCCTTGAGTTTTATTATTCAAAAATCAAAATTGAAGTTTTCAAGTTGAAATTGATCATGACTATAGCGCAGGTGCTACTGACTACCAAGAATGAGAATGGAAGCATGGAATGTTAACGCTGGCAGTGAAGCTAACAAATGTCGAGTAAATTAGAGGTAAAAGGCTTTTAAGAAGCTGAAGAATGGAGGCCAGGTGAGTAAAATGTGTCGTGTTCTTACGTTACGAGGCGCGCATGACCAATTCAAGGCTGGTGCTAAATTACAGCGCTGCGGCCCAAGCCGACGCAAAGTACCAAACGCGCGTAAAAATGACGCGCGCACACATCAAGAGTCAACCATGCACATTTCACTGCAGGCACGGACTTGCGCATGTCGGGTTTTGGAATTATTTTAACATCATAAGACTTGATATTTTTGTGAAAATGCACATTTAGGCTCTTCAATTACTATCTAACACTGAAGAACTAAGTTGATTAATTTTTTTAGTTAATCTCTTCTACATACCTAGAAACATAATTCTAAGCTTACGCAAGACAATACGGTGAGTAATAATTTTTTATATCCAGGTAAATTTTTAGGATGTATGATGATGGAATTAAAAATAATATGTATAGAGTGAAATTAATCTCAAAGTTTGGACAAAAGCTATGCAACAAAGATTCCAAAATTTTGCAAATAGAATTTAACGAGAAACGAACTTTACAAGAAAGTAGTAAAAACTAAAATAACTTCATAAATAAGGTTTAGATACATCTATTAATAAATACATATAAATAATCGTATACTTTGGCATAAGTTGTTGTTTGATACAAGTTCGATTAAAGACCAGATCATTTTTAAGTTCTATAACAATTATTTCATTTGTTTTCATGAGTCGAACGGTGTTTCTCGCTTGCGTAGGTAGATCTAAAACTCGGTTTTCAAAAATAATTTAAAAGTATCGACGTTTTGAATAAATATTTTTCATTTTCAAGTAAAATGAAGGCATACCAGTAAAAAAATACAAACTAAGAATAAGAAATAAAGACGAGTGTCCAGTGATGCGTGTAAAAGCACAAGCACGTCGCTATTCGAGTTTGACCCTGGTTGTCTAGAGCTGACCTTGCTAACGCTAACGCAGCCAAATGACAGCTCTCTCGCCTTGAGATGAACGGGATAACACGTTGATATTATCTTAGGTGTTAATACGCATCGCTGCACTACACTCTAACACACGGACGATCACACGCCAAGTGTCCTGGTGGCATCCTGCTGAAATGAAGAGAATAAGAACAGGGATACATAGCGTGTCTGATACATAAGAACAACAGGGATACATAGCGTGTCTGATACATAAGAACAACAGGGATACATAGCGTGTCTGCTTCCTAATTAATAATAGAGGAAGGCATAAATAGGCAAAGTTTTGTGACCGATAGAAGAATCAGAATAAGGAAAATTATGCCATAAAATAAACGATTAAATCTAAACAGTGGAAATGAGAAACTATGCGCAAATAAATTATTTAGAAGAAAAGTCTTAAAGTATAATGTATGTCCTCATAATTATAAAAGGGAGGGAAAAAATTATTTTGTGATCACTTGAAATATTCCAGTTTTACCTAATTATATAATACTTTTTTGAACACCTAGAGAGTTTCATTAAAAAAAACTGTTTCGATATCTTTGTAAGAACATTATTTTTTGGCAGTAGCCATGGATAATCACCTCACTAATATATTTTAGATAACATCGAGTCAAACAAAGCTAATAATCATCTCAAAACCCTTTACCTACGACATCAATAAACGTTGATAAAAATCTAAAATATATTTGATTAATATCTCATAGTATTCGATTTGCACGTAAATAACTCTACTGAAAAAAACTAGGTGCATAAAAACAAAAGGGCGCAATAAAGAGCGCCGACGAAAGGTCTAAATAGATTAGCATCAATAAAATAATAGCCTCAATAAGGGTAGGAACAAATAATGTAATTATAGCTTTTCAGTGCACCAGGTGGCAGTCATCTGTTCAATGTAATTAGGTGCCCCAATAAAATAATTATTAGATGCTTAATGTGAAGGTCGTATCAAATTAACGATGGGTCTCGGACGCATTTATTAGCATATCGCTTCGAATAAAACATGGGTGGAGGGCGGATGCTTTTTATGAAGCTCTAGCCGAATGAGTAATGAACACACATTGTGGTATTTAATTCATCAAGATACTAGGTACAATATTATAAAATTAGGAGATGCAGGATTGGGGTCATAGATACAATTCTATCAGATACGCGATCCAATAATTAAAGCCAAAGTTTATCAAAAAAACTATTTCAAAAGAGTTATCTCTAGAATAAGTTCTTCATGGCAGTGAGAATAATTGCAATGTAACGCCTAAATAACTTGGTCAGAATGTGCAGAATTAAATGATAAAATGCATCTAGGTTACAAGAACCAAGAAAATAAAACAATGAAACCCAAAATGAAAACAGAGAAAATTAAACGGATTCCCGTTACGTTTAATTCACTAAGAAATTTGTATTATCTTAATTGATGAGAAAGATAATTCCTGTTAATACGTTGATTTTGAAGTGGTACATATGCGTACAACGAAATGTATTTCTCCAGGACGTAGTAGTACATAATAATTATGTTTATAGACTGACCACTGCACATAGAATTAGAGTACAAATGATCCCAGAGAAATTAGACGCAGAATTCAGAAAGATGACATTAAAAGCGTACTGATGCCATCACACCGCATGCATAGTTTATTCAAGTTGTCAGTAAAATGTATAGCAGACCTTCAATAGGCCTCTCAACTCACAGAGATATGCAACCAAGTTTATTTACACGTATTAAAATACCACAGAGTTGACAACCCATTTCTACCTGAGTTTTGGTCGTCAGTTGAACAAAATCCGTGCAGTGTTTGCAAGTCTTTCCGCCCGAGTTGGAATAAATGAGTTTCTGTTTAGTTGTGCCGCCTGCCCAGGCTTTTCTCAGAACTCCAGAGCTGAATTAATGGCTTTTATAAACTGTTCTCTGGTCATCCACGATTTGTCATCAGTTTGAAATAGGAGTTTATGGACCACCTGTGCGATTTGCAAGGCAAGGCTGAAAGGCAGACGAGGGTTTAAAAATAAAACTCTCGTCGAAAAAGGTTTGAGAGGGTTTTAAAAATTTTTCCTGATGAGACTTGTGAGGTTGTTGTCGAAGCAGGGAGACGATGCTTACACGATGAATAATAAACTCATCATATTAATGAATATTGATTAGGTTGTGGTAATAAGACTGATTTCCAAGAATTAAAGAGGATTGTAACGATGGCATCCTTTCGCTGGAACATTAAAATCAAAATAAAAAATACATAGCGTATTTACTTATGAAAAAACTACTCTACTCTACTCACTCTAAACTTATATATATACTCTACTCTACTTATTCTAAAATTTTGAGCTAAAACAATGTGGGTTTTGGCTATTTTGGGTGTTAAAAAATATTAAAAAAATTAAAATACGTAAGACAAGGTAGCTGAAATTTTCTAATCATGTTGAAACGCAAGCTAATAAATCCAACAAACTTCATGGACTGATCAGACGCTCTTACGAGTTCCTAGATGCAGAAGCGATGAAGCAGTTGTTTGTTGCTGTCGTGCGCCCGAATACTTTCTTCATTGGTCATATTTAAATTACTGATTGAATTTATTAACAAAAAGAACTCGGCGCAAAGGTATATTTTTAAAAATACATTTTCACTTACTAAGTTATTCAATTCACGTATTCTCAACGAAGGCTTTGCAATACACTTACAATAATTTTAAACGTATCGCAATAATCTCGATCGTGCCCTCATCACGGTATCGCAATAATCTCGACCGTGCCCTCATCACGGTATCGCAATAATCTCTACCGTGCCCTCATCACGGTATCGCAATAATCTCTACCGTGCCCTCATCACGGTATCGTAATAATCTCGATCGTGCCCTCATCACTCTCGACCGTGCCTTCATCACGGTATCGTAATAATCTCGACCGTGCCCTCATCACGGTATCGTAATAATCTTGATCGTGCCCTCATCACGGTATCGCAATAATCTCGATCGTGCCCTCATCACGGTATCGTAATAATCTCGACCGTGCCCTCATCACGGTATCGGTTTAATGTCCTAAATGAGCGGCTTAGGAGTCCGCCTCTCGCAATTCCTACATCCCAGGTCACCAATATCAGGCCACATAACTTCTAAGGGAATTCCAGGCATTTGGAATCGAGTCGGAACAGAAAAACAAGATTAGTGGCTGATTCCCGTCATCAGTTGGGAGAGATTTAGGAAAGAAATACTGAGCGTCAGCGTCGGACTTTAGGATAAACAAAAATAAAGTTTGATCCAAACAGAACTGAAGTGCTGGGCTGTTACTTTTCGAATATATACAGTAATATATGCCTTCATTGGCATATATACAGTAATATATACAGTAACATTTGCCTTCACATTTGCCTTCATGCAAATTGCAATAGTTTCATCAATATCATCTTAATTTTCTTCGGAACCTAAAGCCGTACAAACACATCACGTAAAACACAAATCATAATGCATGAGTACGGTACCGTTCATGGATAAAGTATAACGGCAGGTTAAACTCGGGCGAAGCTTCCAAGCTTAATTAGTACCGTAAAATTAAAGTGTTGTTAGTGATAAAACTCTGAGCAGCCTATCATACGGGCTGAACAAGAAAGGAAATAACGCTAGTTTCATGACAGACCTTTTTTTAAATTAATAGTAGCAAGAATTGAAATTTATTTGTTAAATAATTCTCTCTTTTTGTGTCAAGTGATGTCTTACCGTCGATGTCTTACCATTATCGTCAAGCATTATCGTCGATGTCTTACCGTAATCAGCCAGCACAAAACTGCTCAAGTCGTGCACATGTACAGTACCTGAAACAAAGAAATAAAGCAGATGGTAAAAGGCAATCATTATTTGTGTCAAACACAATCTATCTCAAGTGTAAAATATATTTTAAAGTGCTAATTGCTTCCTTTACAAAATCCTTGTCCCGCTAATTTGTGAAGAATAAATTTCATCGGCAAGTAACTAAATAATTAAAGCGAATAACATTCTAATGTTTTTTCAGCTGGACTTTTTTTTCAGTGAAGATTTTAAAAATATTTTAAACAAATGAATACAAAAAATTAGGTTCATATATTCTATAAAGAAAGTTATCACATGTTCGATATTAATTTTGTGGCGTGCCTATACTCACTCAAATAAATAAAGACGTCATATCGTCCAAAAAGTGACAGACACACTTTCATACTCAGAGCGCGAGCAGAGAATCAGACCTAGCACAAATAAGCCCTTTAATAGTGCCAAACTGGGTCAGGATGACCCACACAAGAGCAAAAAGCAAAAAAGCCTCGTTATTTGGACAAAGTTTCGATCATTTCTTGAGTGATATGCCAAGTGATGTCGCAAATGACGAAAAATAAATAAGTTTCACATAAGAACAAGAACAATAAATCAAGAGACCTTAGTTGGTACGACGAAGAAATTATTGACAAATTCATAGAAGTTTTCGAAACTAGAAGCACTGAAATAGTGTATATATATTTTAAGCACTAATTAATGCTATATAATGGAAAGAAATGATGCTAGATATTACCTGGCCCAATGAATATCCAGACGCAGGCCATGCAAAAGCCTAAGGCCTCCGTGACCTCTGTAATCCGCGGCCATGGGGCATTAAATCTCCAGGATTTTACCGGATGAAGAGAGCGGGTTTTACAGAATGTTAAAAGTTATGCGAAAGGCGCGGAACAGAGCCCTTCTTCTTCGTTGTTACGGAGGTCTGAAGTGCTATATTCTTGTTCGCATTAGCGAGATGTAGCCTCAGATGTGAACAAATAAATGAACAATAATTCATTGAAGAAGTCATGCATGGTCTGACTTCGTCATCAGTCGTTTCCTGAAAAAGTACTGCAGAAATGGTCCATCAGTCGTTTCCTGAAAAAAGTACTACTGCAGAAATGGTCATCAGTCGTTTCCTGAAAAAAGTACTGCAGAAATGGTCGTCATTCGTTTCCTAAAAAAGTACTGCACAAATGGTCATCAGTCGTTTCCTGAAAAAAGTACTACTGCAGAAATGGTCATCAGTCGTTTCCTGAAAAAAGTAATGCAGGAATGGTCATCAGTCGTTTCCTAAAAAAGTACTGCAGAAACGCATGAAAATTTTCCAACATTCAGGAATCACGTGTCGGCAGCACTAGGCTACACGAGAAATTATGTACACGAGCCTAAAATAATAAAAATTAAAAAAAAAAATAAAAGTTAGTGAACGACGGATGTGTGTTGAGAAAGAAATAACTTGAGAAAGAAAATAAAATAACTAACGATCCTCAGAAATAACTGTGGATCGCTATTTTGAGAAAAATATAATTAAAATATTTCAAACGCCTTACTTATGTGATTGGCGCTTTTTAGAAATCCAATCAGCCCTCAAAATCGGCACAATATTAATAAATAAATAAATTACCGGGAATATTAGACTGAAAATGAAATGTCCTTAGAACCTCCTCAGTCATACCATCGTTCGCAGTAACGCGGTTAAGAAGATAAAGCAAGCTGACCTTTTTCTGCCCGCTCATCAGTCTCTCCTAGAGAGAATAACTGGCCGTAGTCCGCGCTAACACGAACTAATGGCGATCTATGCTAAGTAATTGAAACTAATGGCCAATATGATCAATTTGGAGCGGCAGAAATGGGGAAAACGCAGTCATTAAATCACGGAAGGGAAAGTGGACCTGCAACTTTGGAGTCAGCAGAAGATGAGTAGAAGCACTGCCAATAGTATGCAGGTTAGTCGAGCAAAACGTGAGTAGAACAACCGAGCAAAGATTGAGCAGAACAGGCAAGCAAAATGTGAGCAGGCCTGCCGAGCAACGCGTGAGCAAAACAACCGAGCCAATAGTGAGTAGACCAGTCGAGCAAACCGTGAGCATGCCAGCGGAGCAAAGCGTGAGCAGACCAGCAAAGCTAAGCGTGAGCAGACCTGCCGAGCAAAGTGCGAGTAGAACAACCGGGCAAAGGGTGAGCAAACGAGTCAAACGGATCGTGAGCAGAAAATAGACGACAAAATTAAAAACTTTCCGGGAATAACACACACCTCTGAGCTCTCTTATATTTCAAATTGTATTGCCGCTAATTTTCTGACTTGTACAAAAAATTTGACTCAAGAAACTCAGTACCAGGAAACTATACTCGATGAACCTAAACTGACGAAAAAAAAAACGAATAATTTTGCTCCGAATAATGAGTTTAAGACAAAAGGAAAGAATAATAAATAAAAGGCCCAAGCAGCGGCCCGATTGCCCACGACCTCAGTTTTGCCGTCCGTCATTTTACGACTTCTTTCTTGGGTTACTTTACGACTCGTAAAAATGCGCGCGGTCACGACTACATAAACGGTGGAGGCAATACGAGCGCGCAAGCTGCCATCAATAAGAAATAAATATGAATTAGATCGACAACAATGTTCTATATAGCAGCCTATTGGCGGTCCTGCTGGCAATTTAATCTAGCTTATTTTTTTCTACCAGAAATAGCTACGAATTTTGCCAGAAAATAATAAATTGTGTCATTATTAATAGCGATGGCGGCTTGTCGATTGTCCATGCATTGTCGGCATTCTATTTCTGCATAATTTCAGTCAGCGTATGAACTGCAACACAAGAAAGTCGTAGGTGCAAAAATGAAGCAATTATTCACGATTAAGTATTTGGATAATTATTTAATGCTTATAGAAAAGACAAAAATTCTGCAGTCTGCACTCAAGTATGTTTATTTTGCTAATGTTTCATGAAAAAACTAAACTCTGAATCCTTGTAGACAATCGATTTAATGATGCTTCGTAGTAAATAAAACTGCATTGCTACTTTTTCTTCTTTTTTTCGACAATAAATACAACTTTTCATTCACAGATTCTATTATGTAGGTATAGTTTCCAAATGAATAAAAGCAGATAACGAATATGGATTATAATTAAATACAAACGCACTACATAAAGGGATGGAGATTTCTTTACGATAATACTGTAATTTAAAAATCTCGAATTCACCAACATTAATAGCAACAAGAATATGATAATGCGCCTCAATCAAAGGGAGTTGTACAAGAATAAAAATAATAAATGGCTGATGCCCATTTATTTAACAAATAATAACACATTGTACGCAAAAACTCACTTGGAAAAATTGAAAATTGTAAACCTTATAGTATTTTTCAGGAAAAAATTGTCAATCAGTAACTATCGCGTCTGTCAAAAAATGTAAATTCTACAGTAAATTTGTAGCTCAAAAACGTGAGAGCCTAATGTCGCTGGAAAAAATAGCAGCAAAGAATGGGCTCCGCGTCTCACAAATAAGTCGCTTATGAACTCGTCAAAAACTAATCCAGCATTCCTAGGGGCGAAAATAATGCAAAAAACAAGGTTGTTTGAGCGGTGACGCTGATATGAGATCGCGAGCATCTCCGTTGAGGCTCGCCAGTCTCGGCGAGCAATCGCTTCTTATTGTGAGCAAAGCTCGTAAATATGACGTTAAATTAGAGCACTCGAGCCCCGCGAGACCGCCTCGGAAATCCCTAGCTCAAAACTCAGTGGAAATCACAGCTTGCATGAGCGTAATTTTAAAAATGAAGGGGTATTTTTAACAAAAATAAGTAGAAAGGTTATACGAGATGAAAGGAATGCTAACATCAGAAATTTGCGGAAAATTTATATTTCTATTTCTTAACTAAAATAAAGGCCTGATACACTTTCAGAATATTTTAAGAAAATTAAAGGAAAGTAGAAATGAGAAGGAAATATGAACCGTTTTAATTGTGTAGACTATGTTGCTGAATTTCGGCGAGTTTTCTTCTACCAGATTCAGCCCGAAATCTACGGACATCTTACGATAGATTATACTATCCTCAAAAATTTAGTCTCAATGTCGCAGGCTTGAAAAGAACTCCTTGACCTCTATGCGATAAATTAGAAAAAAACTACAATAGAACAATAAACACGAGCTAGAAAATATTTAATACAAAATTAGGTGATGAAATCGTATTAACCACCATATTAATTAATCTGAAAATCTCCCGTCCGACAGCGATGCAAATGCAATTATTATTTAAACTATAATTAAAAAAGCATCATAATGTAACTAAATGATCCAAAAATATCGCCATATAATGTCGCTTAATTCATTGATATCCAGAAACATTAAAGGACACAAGGAAGGCAGGACGAAAGTTCCATTAAATTTGATGGCCCTGAAAGGCAGTCAACAGTCCGTCAGTTGGTCATTAGGAGCGAGTCTTGCGACTGCTAACAAGACAATAAATATTTTACGGCGGGACTCAATCGCCAGTCAAGGCGGCGACGACAGGCGATTTTTCAGAGCGCGACACGCTGTAAATTCTAGCCGAAAAGGACGTTGGAATTTCTTCAAAGTGATCGAGTGAGGGCAATTGAAAGGCAATAAATGGACCGGCGTCTCAAGCCTTCCACGAGGCCGGCAAAATCCAAGTAGGAAACATCAGTAAGAATGTTATCTAAAAAAGTTAATTGAGAATATCGGATTATAATTAGAATAAAAAATAGCTTAATAGAAGAATAGACAAGACGATTGATTTTAGATTAGAATACTGAAATAATATTCATAATTAAATCGAATACATTTTTGAAAATACTAACATAAATTCGATTAGCAAAAAAACAATACTGTAAGAATAAATTCAGGTTAATATTAATAATGGAGCGATTAATGTCTAGAGCTAAAGCAGCTCTGACTCGACGTCTAAATATTTCCTAAGCAACCCACAACATAGTCATGTTGGTTTACACCCTCATTATTCATGGAGGTGGTGGTTTACACTCCCATTTGCACAGAGTTCAGCCAGTGTTCTCATGTTATTTTACTTGCAAGGAAATAATGTTCAGAGCTGGGCTATTGAGAGGTTCTCACTTCACCGAGAAGTATTGATTTTAAATTGTAGACGTGCTCACTGCCTAAATATATTGACTGCGGCGGTTGAATAAAGGCAACAAAAAAGAATATATTTTCTCGCAAAAGTACGAAAATTTGAAAATTACTAACACCTCTCTCCTTAATAAACTTTATTAAATAATTATTACGTTCAATGGATCGCATCAAAAAATACAAATACTTCGAAATCAAGGCACAATACTTAAATAAACTTCCGCTCCCTGATTTCGTCAATCAAATTCAATGGACACCAAATGCTTAATAAAATGTCAATATCACGGGAATCAAGTAGCAGGAGATAACCCTACTTAACTTGAGATAAGCCCAATGATCAATAGACGCGTTATTTTGATAATAAGGCAAACACGGGCTCCCCTCTAAGTTGTAAATATTTGCTGGCTGACCTATTAGTATGTGTAGCGAGGGGAGCGTCTTGTTTAGACGAGTTTTAGGTCTTGTCAAACAGTGGCAGGGACATCTGCGCTCTGAGATGTATTAGGCGCTACTAGAAACGAGACAAGGGATGATTACTGTAATGTTTAGCTTATAAAGCTACCATGCAAGAAAAATATTGGTATATGATAAGCACTTGGGCGTGAATTCTAATAATTTCAAGTTTTGAAACTTCAATAAATTATCATCGTCTCCATAAATTGGAAGATTTACTTTTCCGAACTTTCGTTCGAGTAATGCAGTTCACAATTTCTCGTACGTGTTGTTTTATAAACATACATTAAGAAACAACTATGCATTAAAAAACTACTACTTAGCGATGTTGAAATTTGCACGGCCTCTAATAAGCATGGCATGCAAGCGATAAAATATGGATGGTTTTTACTTTTTTTATTGCAAGTTAAGTCTGAAAAAAATACGTTGTGCAACATGGCGAATCATGAAGATTTAAAAAGTTAGATCGCAAATAAAAATTTCATCGCGGATATTTTACAAGTAAGAATTCTCTAAATTTTATATAAATGTTATGAACATCGCGTTACACTTGGAAATTTCTAGTCATGAAGATGAGCCCCAAGAGAGTGTGGATAACAGAATAAAATACATTTTATATTGTTCCGAGAGGAGCTTCTTTCTTTCTTGGAAAGAAAAAAGATTACTTGACTATTATAAGAAACTCCCAACTTTGAACTGGATACAAACTGGAAAATCAAGTTGAATTAAAAAATTTTACAAATGCTTCATTAGGGCGTTATAGTTAAGCGCTTTATATGAAATTTGTGCAAGTCTAAAACGTGCAACTAAGTTAGGAAACGAGTATCGCCATCCATAGGATGTCTGATAACAAATTGTAGGATTGTACAAAAGTTCTTTTTCAAAGTTGATGGCAGAATCCTAATGAGAGACAAGAGTAAAACGAGTATCTAAAAATAATTTTTCTATGGAGCAATGAAACGGCATTTACTGATTTAATGATCATAAAACATAGAGAAGAGATAACCAAGAACCAAAAATTAATCATTTACTATAATTCTCTGATATTCAAGTTTAATTTGAGTGCATTGTTAATAAAAGGTTTGGCCGAAACCTCTATAGTTTCTGCCAATATATATTATAGGCCAATAGCTGAACTTCGCCAGCCGTCCTCACATTGATAAACAACCAAATCGAAGCTGATCTTCAAGTCAATTAAGGGATTTAAATGTTGTGAGTAATGACAACATTGGACAGATTTGATGGGAGACTTCAAGTTAATGGGCACGGATCTGGGAGATTTCCAGCACGAGCGAGAACCGATCCGCAAAATGATCCGTGGAGCACGAACGGCGGAGACCCGCAGGCTGGGAGCTCCATGAAACCCTGCCTCGAAAATATCAAAGATCCTATGGGGTTTAGGTGATAAAGCAGAATCTTCAAGGCCGTACACAAAACGAAACTGAAATAGGAATAATAATGGAAAATGACTGCTAAGGAAATAAACATTAGTTTATATCAATTCCAAAGTTTTAGCTAATTAATAATTAGATATGCTTATGTTATTCAATCATGAAACGTTTTTCGTTTGTTGGATTCATTATGGTTGCAAGTAAGATAAGGGAGCAGTTTATGCGTGTGGAGGGGGTCCAAAATTACGAAAACAGATACTATTCGAGATGAGACATAACATAAAAAGCAAGTATCAGCCTGTGCACAAGAAAGACAAGGTAAGTATGAGGACTCAAAAAAAATTAAAGGGAGAGAAGCATCAGGTTTCAGCGGAATGTTTCGTCCGCGAACTGCGCAGTGAATAACGCAGGCATTTCAACGGAACATCATGCATGCAGTGACGGCCGTCACTGGACAGCGCCTCGTGGCAATGTCATTGCTGGCACAATATTACAATAGTCAGGCAATATTCTGCAGAATGTCGTTGAGAACAACAGTCCAGGGGATTCTGAATGGCTCATCATCCAATCTCAGACAGCTTATTTGTGGCGACTACATGGCCGTTTCTTGGTAAAACGTAATCTGCGGTTGAAAACACAAACACAGTATTCGTAATTTAACTTATCGTGAAGAAAAAACTTGATATTAAATATTAAATAGTAAAATACGAGGGAAAAGCTCTATAGGCAACGTACGGCGCTACTGCAAAATGAGCCGAATCAATAAAAATACATCGAGCAAATGATCGGTGACCAACGATCAGGCCATAACTGGTTATCATTAAGATTCTATAGTCGACCTTGGGTCCCTGGCCGCTGATAAGCCAGCCAAGGTTTCCAGTCGACAAACGTGAGCGCACACGTCGAGCTCAAGTAAAATGTTCGGGCCGAGAATTGCTAAGTTAGGCCCAGGCCCTAAAGGCCTGAAACAGCAGGTCTACACGCGCTATCCGAGACCCCAATAGCCCAGCCCCAATAATTCAGGAGGCTTTAATATTGCGCCTGTAAGGTACAAGAATTGCAGAGCTCGCGCACCCTTCCCATGAAACCAATATGGCGGTGAAGAACGTTTAGGATACCAGCGATGGGACGGATATACAGCAGGCGAATGAAGATACGAGCATTTATTTTATAGATCGGGATAGAAAAATTTTTGTTTATATTATATTTAAATATTTGTTTGACCCAGGATAATTTTTTATTACAGTTCTACTCAAAAGTCAGTACATACTGCATCCTTACGCAAAGGCAGGGTCTTAAGAAAACAATTAGATAGCTGTAAGATGACAATTATTGTTATCATTGAGGTGTTACAGGACAAAAACATGAAAATACTGTCAAGATGAAGAAGTAGAGATCAATTTCAAAGCGGCAAGAAGTAGAGTTTAATTCAAAAGGAATAACGACTAGAATTAAATACATATATAATTCATCAGCAAAATATGCTTGCTAACCGAAACGTTCTACAATAAACTCGATGCACAAATATTCGGCGCCAGAGTTTCATCGAAAAAATTGCGCGTCTCATCAGTTATCCGCATTTGTGAAGAGCGAAATGGGGATGAAACTAAGCCGTCCCTCCATGGAGAGTGCAACACAAAGCTCTATTGAAATGCGGTCCGGCGTTAAAAAGCCTCCATTGGGCTTTTGAATGAAATTCCAATATACAATGCTCGCTTGGAAAGTTCACTTCCGCATATCTATTAACTCGCCGTATTTCTTAATTAAAAATTTTCACGATGATCTAAATCATTCATCACGGACGAATAGACAAAGGTATAGAAAGACCTGCTACTTATCCAACATAAAAAATCGGTAAGGTTTCACAGCGATGAATTCAAGCAGAATTGCAGCAGGAATGGTCGGCTGTTTTGCATAGATGTGGAAGTGAGCTGTGCAAATGCCCTCAGTAAGCGATATGCATCCATTGGTCAAGATTGGTACTCCTTGCAAATCTTGGCCTCGCAGCCGAAGCCTCCTGCCATGCCGAGCTGAACTTGCTATATCGGTAACGAAATTCAATATTTGCACGGACTAAATTCAATAGATTACTGTTAATTCAAGTCCAATCGGCGAGAGACGAAACCTAATGCGTGAAAAATTATACGCCTTCAATGCAAGATTCCCACACGCACGCGTTACGTTTAAACAGAATATCGTCATCCAAAAGTTTTCTGAAAATAAAGTTACTAAGAACATAGCCGGCCACCTGCAAACAATTTAGTGGCCATCGCTAAGCCGGATGTAATTTTAAATATTTATGGTAATACCTGAGCAGGTAACGATGATCCGACAGCTATCAATTATTGATCATGAAAAAACTGAGTCCTGTTTTCTTTCGCGACTGCAACTGTATTAATGCATAGCTAATTATTTTCATTGCTCAACATATCACGGGGGATGAAAATGTTTTTGAAAGAGCAAAAAAAAAATAAAGAACCGATGATATGTTACATGTGAACATGCAGACGTCTTTAGTCCTGACGTTATTTTCAGACAGCAATTCTTCCTACTGCTATTCATAATTAAATAAAATGTAATCTAGCGTTGATGTTTCGAACAGAACTTCTGGACTAAGAAAACAACTTAATTACGGAACGCATATATAATTCGATATCTCTGAATAATAATAATAATAGAGGGATTGAACAATTCAGACTAATTAACCTTAAATAAACGCGCATTAGTTTCTAATTCTAAAGCTACATTCATTTTATAATCAAGTGAACGGTTTCGAATTAACCGAAACGCGTAACAGATCTGCCGATTCCATCAGTCCGCGCATGCATGTAAAAGACCGGCAGCCAGCTGTGCTCCGCAGAAATTCAGCAGGTGTCTGCGTGTAGCAACGCTCAGTCGTATCGGCCAAAACCCGGCGCTCCAATTACAGGCTTAATTTGCGATCGATAACGAACAGAAGCAGCGCGACCCTCGACCTGCAGTTCGCCATACGCTCCTCGATTGGAACGGCGGTAAAACAGCCACGATATGTAAAAATCAGAGTATATTAACTTGTTTTGAACGAGGGGAAATTCGACACGGTGAAAATAATACATATTGGAACTTGGGGCACGAACACCGGTGCTACGGTCGAGAAATTCAACATTGATAAATTATTTTGCAGTGCTTAGATGAAATATGTCGGGAAGTGTTCAAAAAAATTTCAGCAGTGTAAAGAACAGTAAAAGGACCAATATTCACATTTTTATGCATTTGTACCGAAGATCGAAAGCAATACATTATAAAAACTTTAATACATTTTCGGAGATAATGCACAGTGTATTGACAGCATCAATACCATGGATACCAATTACCAAATCAATTAGCGAATTGAAAAAAAAAAATAAATAAAAATAAAAGCGTCTTTACAACATTGTGCAGACGTGCACATCAGTGCAGATCATTCACACAACATTGTGCAGACGTGCACATCAGTGCAGATCATTCACACAACATTGTGCAGACGTGCACATCAGTGCAAATCATTGACACAATATTGTGCAGACGTGCACATCAGTGCAAATCATTCACATAACATTGTGCAGACGTGCACATCAGTGCAGACCATTGACACAATATTGTGCAGACGTGCACATCATTGACACAATATTGTGCAGACGTGCACATCATTGACACAATATTGTGCAGACGTGCACATCAGTGCACATCATTGACACAATATTGTGCAGACGTGCAGATATCCGCGAGAACATCAGCAGCAGCAGCAGATGGTAGCGTCAGGATTAAGAAAGCTTTGTGACGTCTCGCCTGCCGCCCCATCTGGCAAAATACATCTATCATAAATGGCCATATGATAGCCAATAATACTGCACGCACAGCAATACCAAGAATACGAAAACTTACTTTCCTTGAAAATAATTCAGCACGCAAAGCGCCAACAAACCACAAAAGTCATTATTATTGAAGTCAACAGATTTACATTTGCAACGAGGTAAAGCAAAAAGATCTTGAGCCTACTCCGATTTAGGTCAACAGTTAAAATTTTTGTGATTCTCAGCCATTATTCCTGAAGTTACAGTAAATCGTTCTCATTGACTTAACTGCTAAGAAAAACTGTACTGCAAACCCAGCCATGAAGCAGGTCTGTCCCCATGAAGAATATCATGGCAATCAATAGCAGAGTGAAGCATAATCTTTTCATCCACGAGCGTCGATAATCGTCCTGCGATCCGCTTGACGGTGCGCAGGACGTTAAGAATGTCTGGGTAGCGACAGTCCACTAAACTATACGAATGTCCTGGGTAGCGACCCAGGAGTATTGAAAATCCATTGGTTTTTTAAATATTAACAATAATATATCACGAATTCAGGCATCATTTTACTGATTAAATATGAAACAATTCCTCATATGCCATTATTGCCCAATATCGTTGAATTGCACTGTATTTTGTCACATTAAATATTTTTTAGTCCCTTAAGCGCATCCTTCCTCAATTATGCTCAATTGACAATTTAAGATTGCTGGAACAGACAATTTAACGGTAATTTAATATTTAACAAACATTTGTAGGCCAATTAGATAATTTTTGCATTTTTTAATACTTATTTTCTCCACCAATTAGTAGAACAATTCCGTTCACTTTTTCTTCAATTTGTTAACGATCGATTGTAGAAGAGCTTGACAAACAACAAGCTTGAGAGAAGCGATGCATTGGTCCAATCTTCTTGTGGTATTTCTTAAATTCTTAATATGATTCTCATGACGGAGCGATGACCAAACAATTCAAACAACTTTACCACAAGAGCAGTCATGCTCTGCATTGTGTTCCGTGCTGTGGATACTTCCCCCAGTTACTTTCGTACGTTCATGAACTCTGTACGATGAGTACCGGTACATTTTCTATGCCGTTCCGCTATCTGATGCACATGTGAATCTGTCTGCTGATATTTGAAAATATTATTTCACAATATTAATTATTTTAATAATTATATTTTTTTTTCGCTGAATATAGTTACCTGGCAGGCCTACAGTAAATAATATCACATTAGGCTTAATAAACTAAATTGTAAGAGTGTCCTTATATAGCCCAGTGCACTATAGTAACATAAAAAGGCGGACTAAAGTCAACTAAATAACACGAGTGTCTCAAACGGCCTAAATTGACTGGCCATTTGTGAGCTTGCAATAGAGCTTTAAAAGTGCGATACAACACTTATGCCTTTGTGCCCCATATAATATATCACTGAATCTAACATTGAATCATTGTCTGAAATAACATTCCATCATCACACGATACATCAAAGAAGATCCGATAATTATTTTTAAAAGACAACGCGACGCAGTCTTTCACAAGTGTACTGTGATATTAATAGGCATAGCTTGTGAATTTTGCAGCAGTAAGTAAAGGACAGAAGCATTACCTCAGAAGATCAAATAAAATTGCTTGATATAGCTGTGGCAATAAAGAGACCCTGAACATGAACTGGGATCCTCATGAAATTTTTCTGAAGCATCTACGATAATCATAGTATTATTTCTTATCGATTTATTGATCATTAAGACTAACTGTTATGCAGCTGTCTAAGGACTATCAAATAAAGTGACGGAATTAGGCTATACGTGAAGCATGTGACCGTCGACGATATTCACTCCACAACGGAAATTCAAATCATGGATATTTTAATACAAGATCGCTACAAAAATTGTAGGTCAGAGAGAATAACCATTATCATAGTTCCAATTTCATCGGCAATTGCTAGCCATTCAGTAGCAAAATGAGTTCGTCAGAGTTACTCCTGTGACTTCGAATACTTTAGAGTATAGTAGCGAAGAATTAACCTGCAATGAATCGCGAAATAATCATGGATAAATGATTTTGAGGCAATTGATTATCTCTTCCATCGACACACATCAATAACTTAAAAAAATTAACTAAAAAAGAATAGGCATAATAAACTAAAAAAGAATAATCCAATTGTATTTTTAATCTCCAGATTTAATACAGTCATAATTTCTGAACAAGTCGCGAGTTTCATATCATAATTGCACCGGGGAGCGGCAAGCACCAACACGTGGTAGCGCGCGGCGCATTCCCACGACCAGACCAATCCATACGCATCGATAACGCGTGGCTTGGTTTGGGTAAACACCACTTGATCGTTTCCTGGTCACTACAAGCTTGTTCTGAAGGTTACCATACAACGTACGTATGTTCCTGCGCTAACTTTAAGTACTTTAACAAAATTATCAGTAAATTAAATCGCTTGTAACGTTGTAGTTGTTTTGGTTTATCTGAAACCACCTCACTAGTAACTATCAATCAGACAAATCTCAAAGAGACAGTTTTAAAATTGAAAAAAAAATCATTCTTACAAGGAATCTTTTTGGAGTGAAGCATTATTTCCTCTTTTCCGTCACATGTATTTGGCCAACCTGAGTGCTCAAGTGAGTATAACCAATGATAGAATCAAGGAGTAGAAGCTAAGTAGAATCAAGGAACACGTAATGCATTATCTGCCGACCGGTCGAGGGGAACCCCATATCGATTGGCCGGTTTGTCGCTCTGCAGAACACGTGCCTCCGCAAAAATATTGCCGGTAATTTGTAAGTGTATTTCAGGGCAAATAATATAATTATTAAGAGAGAAGTTCGCTCACCCTAGAAAAAGTCCAGCCACTGCGTAAATCGCATTATAGAGAGATTTATTTCTACTTAATATTTCAACTCGTAACGTAACTTATTTATTATAGCACTTCCAATTACTATAATTGCTCGAAACTAAAAATAGTACATCGAAACTAAGAGAGGTCAGAAGAAGACTATAAACGTTCATTCTGTAAGCAACCACAATCAGGATGTAATGAAGAGCGATAAAGTGTGAATGTGACAGTGAGCCTATAAGAATCTGTGGTACCGCGGGGCTATTACTCGATCGTTCCTCTGACCTTTCACATGTGACGCCGCAAGATTTGCTGAGAAAAATAAGAAACAAGAAACCGCACAGCAAAAATCTTTTATAACATTTACCCATTTCACATTTATTCGTCATAGTCTCGTGATTTCACAATTTAGACTTTTGATGTATAATCCGGTTAAATATCACAAAGCATTAAACAGAAGCGAATCCGTGATGAAACTCATTGCGTATGAATGAGCTGTGCGTAAGATTCATGATAATCCGTGAATGAGAGCAAACGAGAAAACATTGTTTTAAGTGAGCAAATTTGAGGTACATCGGCCGCCACTCAGAGACACAACGCAAGTCATGAATGCTGAAGCAGCAGAATAATAAAATTTCCATTACGACATCTGCAAAGAATCCATCGCCAATACTTGCTAAAATTCGAATGTTCATCGCCGTTCTGGAAAAGAAGATATCAGGAATTTACGAAAGAGTAAAATACAGGAAGGAGTATCATTCGAAGTATTTTTCAGGATTACAATACTTTAGAATTATATATTAGTAGGAGTACAAATTTGACATAACTCAGCAGCAAACAACACAATGAACTGTAATCGCGAATGACGGAGGATCGCGTTAAAGTCATAGCAACGGCGGCCCGAGAAAGGGTCAATTGGGAGCGAACAATACTTCGATAACGACTGTTGGGGCCCAGTTTAATGTACCTGCCCATTGTGAGGAACCTTTGTTCGCTTCTTCTATTGTCGGATGCAGAGCCATCCGCTTCTATGATGGGCCCAAGACTGAGAGGTTTCACGATTTTTTTTGGCAAGGCGGTGTACCTCAGTGACGCGGGGCAAGCTACAGCCAATCCACCGCCATTGACTTGGCTGGCGCTAACAGCTCGGCTCCGGCAGAGATGAAGAAGATCGACGGAGTTGTCAAGTCGATTTCTTTGGATGCAATCAAAAAGACCATCAACAAAGAAAGCGCCTCGTGAACCCTGTCATGTACAAGCTCCGGTGCAGCAAATGAACTTTTCATACGAAGCTAAATCGAAGACTCGACTTTTTTCCTGAACAAAAGTACGATGAACTACGCGCCCAACGTAGGCAATGTTCGCCTCACAAAGCCGCGCGCCAGAAGAAAGATCGGCGAAAATCGCTTCCAAGGATTAATGGCTTCTGTAAATTGAGGAGCCTGAAAATTCACACACTCAGATTAAGGAAGTCTGGAAAAGTGTGCATTTGCACACTTTTTCCAGAGACGAAAAACTGTTTAGACTAGAAACCACGAGAATGTTGTTGTAATCTGCCAATAAATATAAGCGTAATTTCTAAGGAAGAAAAAAAAAACTCACTGCTCAACGGTGAATTCAGCATATCTTAATTTTTCATGTTGGTCCATGTACCCTCGATAGCTAAAAAAAAAACAAGTTTTTGTTATAGTGAATACCTGAGCCTTTTTATGGAGCAGCTCACTTTTTACATACCTAATGCGATCTTTGAATAATGAAGGCAGGTCCGTGTAAAGCCTTCGCGACTCACGCAGCTTACACGCGAGAAATATCGGTAACCGGGCCACGGTGCTGCATTATCGAGAGCTGCTGGTGGATTTAAGTTTTGGACTGAACATGCAATGCCGAACTTTCCGAATGTCGCTGCAATATTGATGGCAGACTTCGCTGTAATTATGGAGACTGCGAATATTGACACACTCATGGCGTTTTGTGCTACGCCGTTATAATGCTGCCAGTTATTAGCACTGAAATAATCAAGCAAAAATACTTGGTTTCGTCAACAGATTGTTTTACAGCTCAAAAATTCAAAATGTAGCATAACTTTTTCAGAAAAACAAAATCAGTAGAAGAACAGAGAAACTAACAAAAGATCGATGCATTTAAAAGTTAAAATAACTAGAATTCGTTACATCGCGTAATTTTGAGCTATATAAGTGCAAGATGCAGTACGTCTGACTCTCTACTTATAACATTGCTGAGGGTTTTGCTTGAGTTTACTAATCAAAGAACTCAGTTACAAAAGCTCACAATGTGATGTTTGAAGCTTTGCCGTAGCTCAGTTATTATAGAGTTGATAGCGATCTTATTAGCATAACGGAAGTGTACATTAGCTACAGAAATGTACCAAAGAAATAATGTGACACAATTCTTCAACTACAATTAATGGTGACCTGTTTTACTCCACAATACAGGCCTGAAACGTAAATCTTAAAACGAACTTTTTCTAGGAATCCACTCGAAGCGTTTTTTTTTATTAGGTAAACTACACTAATATAATGATGATGCATTTTATATTTTTGAGAACTGCAAGATGAAATTTCAAAAATAGACAGCCAAACATAAAACTAATGAAACATTAAAATAAACTACACTAATATAATGATGATGCATTTTATATTTTTGAGAACTGAAAGATAAAATATCAAAAATAGAGAGCCAAACATTAAACAATGAAATATTTAGGTTGATGGACATGTGTGTAATGAAATTTTTGTTCATGGTGTTGAAAAATGTTGTAGATCAAATCGGAACCTTGCAAAATAATAATTGATGCCTGTCAGTCAGCAAGCTTGCTAAGTGACAATTGCTAAGCGACACGCTCGTATAAACCTTTATCTAGCAACTTCAACCGGGATCAATGGTTTGTGCTCATATCAGTCATCCTGATTTAGAATTAAAGTGAAAAATTCTCGATCAAAAAGTTTTCAAAACTCCTAACGAAGTTCAGAATACCAGTCAAGCGATAACATTTTGAGCTCTGTCGCCATTCAATAAATAAAAAAAGAGTATCGGCGTTTTCGGTCAAGGTATATTATAATTTTTATCTCTCCGTTGAAATCTATCCTGAAATTTCACCATGAACTTTGCAGTGTTATCGGAAATTCCAAAACTGCACAGATGGCATTCCGGTTGTGAGTGATTGCAATGATTTAGCACCGGATGCAGAACATATACAACTATCAAAACTGAATTCAACAGTAGCAGGAAAAGAATGGCATTCACTCGATCACGCAAGAGGCAGCGCAGAGGATTCATAATGACACAAGTTAAACGTGTTAACGTGTTGGATGAAATTCGGATGAAATTTTCGCCATTCGGATGAAATTCTCGGATGAAATTTCCGCCATTCGGATGAATTTCTTGGATGAAATTTTCGCCATTCGGATGAAATTTTCGCCGTTCGGATGAAATTTTCGCCATTCGGATGAAATTCTCGGGCGTGAATGGTTGAGAATTATTTTTATAATCACCGGCTTGATGTCGATTGTCAAATCGTGATACTTAAAAAGACTGAACACAAACGATTACCAGCAGCGGCTGCTACGAACAGCACAGACTTGCGCACGATCCCCGACTATTCTGCTAGACAATGCAGGGAAGGCAACGTGAAACGCAATGCGTGAACTATTCATGAAAGTGAGAAGCCATTGTTTAAATACACTGAGGAGTGAAGGTTATAACAATACGATATAGAGGCTATGAATGATGATATTTATGACCATACACTTCACAGTTATCAATGATACTTATTATCACTGATAGTCATGATCATTCACTTCTCAGTTATCAATGATAATTATGATTATTGATAGTTAGGATAATTCACTTGTATTCGGTGAGGTAAAGCAGTTATTCATGCAGCTATGAGTTCTTAAAAATTATTACGTTCTCTCATGACTTTAGTAATAAAATAACTCATATTATTTGTTCAGATTGACGATATTGCCAACCACTTCTTCAAAAATATATAATTATTATTTTAATACAGCTATACTAAAAATCTAAGGGTAGCGTTGAAATTTATTGAAAATAAGAATAGCATGATCAGGTCGTGACCACTCGTTGCCCACGTCGTTAATCAAGATTCATGTATTTTGCGCCCCTGTTCAAAGGACACTCAACTATAGTTGACACAATAGTCAGGTATATGTGAATAATCTAAAATATCTAACGAAATACGTATACAGTTAGAAACACAAAAATGCAACAGTGCAGATAATGCAACGATATCAGGAGTAAATTCATAATTTGAAACTGTAGTGGAGAAGCATAACCTTTACAGGCACACTAATATGAAAAACTAGGTTACCAAACTTCTGCATTCTCTTACCAATTGTGAAAAATAATACCCAATTGAAAAGCAACGATTCCCCTAAAAAAGTTTAAAAAAATACAGATTCCAGCAGTACCGCGGAAGCTAATCATGCATATATTTATTATATATAGCGGAGCACGTAAGTGATAGTGTAGCGAATGCCACAGTATTACACAGAGCTGTAGTTCGAGGGCTCTAGTTTTCAGTTTATTGAAGATATCATGAAATTTCAGGCGAGTCGTGGATGTCGGCGGGAATATAAGAGGGCCCAAGGGGGCTCTTGAGGGCTCACTTCAAGCCATTGCTGGCCTCATCGTGCCTAATGCATCCCTCCCGTGGCGGCCTTTGCGAAGAAATGCTTAGTCACCGCACCACCCACCCCCGGTCCCCGCCTCCTTCCCAACCAATGTTTACAGTCACAAAAAAGTAAGAAAAAAATTTTACCGAATAAAATCCTACACAAATTTTATTCATCTTAACACTGAAGTACATAGTTATTTTTCACAGCGATAAATGCGTTTGTTTTACATACTTTTGCGTCCATTAATACGTAAATAAGAAGACCTTTTATCCAAAGCCAGATGATTCTTTAAAAATTCGAGAGTTTTTTACGGCGCACAACTGATGCGTGGATGGGCGAGCTAGAGCCGCGGATCGCAGCGGCTAAAGATGAGATATCGGCGCCGGCATCACATTTATCGGTCTAATGAGCGGCGATGGACAGACCATCATAACAGCGGCCCAAATTAGTGGCATTCGCAGGCCACCGTTGCCAATTATTGCGATAAGAAGCTCCAGCCATTCGCCGAATACCGTGTCTGGTAGTGCTTTTGATTACCACGATTACCGGAGCTGGAAACACGTCGCGTGAAAATGAAGAACGATAGTGAGGAGTTCTCTGGCGAAATTTATTCATCTGACTTGTATATATTGATTTTCGAAGTTCCACTACTGACGGTTAGTAATTGTGCCCATTGTATTGAGCTCCTTGGAAATACATCAAAAACTAATTTACTATGGGAAACAAGTCTATACTGTATAGTGCATACCTAAATCAAAAGCAATTACTCTTGTAAAGGCAGAAGGTTCATTTAAACAAACTATTTACTCTCATGTTTCATCTAAATAAGGAAATTAAATTCGCAAACGTAAATTGATTTTCCATTTACGATAAAAAAGATATTTGAACAAAGTGCAGTATCGCATAAAAATCCTATTATTAAAATACATTAAATCGTATTATTATATCGTATTAAAAGAACTTTAAAAGTTTAAGAACAAAACTAATTCCAAAATAGGGAACCTTCTGCCAATAGTGTGGAGGGGAATCGGTTTCTGCGTGATGTTTGCATTGCAGCAGCAAAAGCCTGCATTTGACAGGCATGCACACAGGATTATAATTCGTCTGTCAGATGCGGAGGCCCGAAACGTTCAGCACACGGCATTCCAGTGGCTCAGCCACAAAACAATTCACTTAAATCGTCCAAAATTCCAGATAGGAATAAAAAGCTCTAACTTCGTATATTGCTTGAGCAGTGCAACAGCTGCTTAAGACAAAAATCATTCAAAATTCGCTTTTGGTCGAATCAACGTAGCACGGAGATGATAACTACATGCTAAATTAAAAATAATCATTGAACAATATAATTGAAAACACAAAATGATACGTCAATGAAGGTGAATTTCAACAAGAAAATTCAGTATAGTAACAGATTAGCTCCCTTCCCATTCCCTCATGAACACAGTGAAAATCACGTTAATTTTAACCTCAATCCGGCGCATGCCGGTGCGGCAGAATTAAGCCTCGAGCGTTTAACAGAACAACGAACTAACGCAGCGCGTCTGCGTCTGACATTCGCAATAACGAAGCCCACTTGAATTTCCTCCCAATGAACATTAATTTAATTAACTCGACTAGAAAAGAGGTGTGCGCAGGCAAAATAATGGATCATGAACATATAGGACTGCAGAAAACATAATCCGAAACTGGGACGAATTTGAACTATAAATATATCCTACACAATGTTTATATATTTAAGCGGTATCACCAACGAATGGAAAATGTTAGACGACGTAGACATCTATTTAAGTGGTAAAAATTTCTATATAATAAAAAATGTGGAGCAAATTATAAACCGGTTTGACCATGCACTAAAGTGTGGTGAGAATGTTATCATATGATAGTTTTTGTTCAACTCCAATTAAACGACAACAGATTTTTTGGACGAGAGAAAATCTTCATTCAACTAAAATTTGTGGAAAATTTGAAACGTCTGATCAAAAAGAAGGAGACGCTGGTTGACTATTTACAATACAAATTTGTTAATAGAAATTAATAATTTCATTTTGAGCGCAGTTTTGACACTATACTTCTCATTTACGATTTACAGAGTAAAACATACGAAAAGCTGTTAAATAGTGAGCGCAATTCTACGCTCGGGACTGAAGAAAGGCAGGGTTTCACTAAATAAGCTCAGTATGCCATAAAAGTTCAAAGAGAAATGCCTCTATGACTGACGGGTCGGCAAAGACAATCAGCGGCCGCAAAACTTCAGTAATCGACAGCTCTTTGGCTCACAATTGATTCCTCTAATGAGCAAAGTTATTTCCCCCATCGCCAGGTTTCCGCAATATCTTCGCGGTCAACTTCTCGTCTCTTTCGAAGCGATGAAAAAATGACCTGGTGGCGGATGTAAAAAGTTTAACTTTGGCAGGAATGAGCTATATATTACTGGATTTTTCTAAAAAATGAGGGTGCTATGCATGTATTTAACTAAATGCATTTGAAAAAAAACTGGGTATGATGAATGGCTAATGATTGACTGAGTGGCGACAGTACTTATATGATTATTATTTCGAATTAACTCGGAAACTGACGATGTCCCTAATAGATTATTATGAAAAAACTGAAAAAAATCACTTCCAATAAATTTCTATTAAGCAAGAAATCTGTGAGTGTCCATACAGAGAGTGGTTAGCATATATGAAAGAGAACGGTAATCTTTGAAAGCCGAGTAAGATCTTATATCGTGTAACCAAAGATCTCTCCAGATCTAACGGAAAACAGGTATCCCGAGAGCAACCATCCTGCCGCGCATACTACCATGCACTGCACTACCATAGACCTCAAACATGTCGGAATTCATGCGTCACTTATCGAGAAATTTCCAACCTCAACAAGTTAAATCTTGAAAATTTTGCGGTGATGCGGCTTGAACTAAAATAAGCTTACAATCAACACAATTTGGTATCCAAGACGCGTGTCTCTAACTGTTCTTCAAAAGACGTACAATGTAAGTCGAAGGCGTTATCAGTGCTCGCACAGCTTTACGCAAGGAGGTATCTCTTTCATAGGCCAACGATGATAGCTCGGCACCTCGAGCTGTGAGAGTTCACTGAGAGACTAATTTCGAATTCGCATCGAAAGCAAACAATCTCAAGAGACCCATCATAAGGCTATCCTCGCAGAGATGCAGTCTCAACGTAGAGAGCGAAAACGCGACGTCAAAGTCAAGGCTCGGCCGTAGGTGTCCCTAGGTTTTCAAATGCATTTGTATTCATTCTTAATGCAAGCATGAGCTAAAAATAGAATAAGATTACTTCTTCAAGCACAATTTTTTGATGATTATTTGTGTGTGACAAGGATGTTTGGAGTTGACAAAGTGTTGTAAACCGTCAATAACTGCTACGTTATATATGTAATGGCATTAGCTAACACCGAAACATGAATATACCAGATAGGAAAGACGTTTAAGAGATTGGGCACTTCGAAAAGTTTCTATAGATTTGCATGAGAGCTAAGATTGATGAGCGTCAGCTCTAGAAAAGAGAAATCAGACACAAATTCGTTTTTTTAAAGATCGCCACATGCATACAAGCGATCTCCAGGTCCTTGCCACACAGCACGACACTTGGAGTTTAGTCTAAAAAAAAAGATCTTTTAGCTGGGAAAAAGTCTCAATAAAACCAGTTGAACGAGGTAGTCATGTAGGTAGGGTCAGCGACTTATCTTGCTCATTGATAGCGGGCTGGTAAAAAGCCACACTCGGGTGTGGAGAAAGCATTTGGCTGGTAAACTTCTCAGCTCCGGCTATAGCAATAAAAGTTTCGATAGCAAAATTGCTCGCTCTTATCCCATCGCTTTGACGCTTGAAAGCTGTCAAGATGCAGGGTGTAAACCTTGCATGGGGTCTACAGCCTGAATATCCACTGGCTGTCTGAACACTTTCGAGTCAGCTCGCTCTAAATATCACTAAAGGCGGAATTATGTACATAATGTATACTGGATATATCACGCTTTATTGGGGACGAAGAATTAGTGCTTCACATTTCAATACATGATATAAAGATCTCTCTTCACAGATCACGAATCTTATATGTTCAGTTACTAAAATTCTATGTTCTATATTAACCAGTAATTTCAAAGCAATTATGATCATGCATTAACGAATTCAGTTGTTCCAAGTATCATTTAGCAATTTCGACAGCTGATTAAAAAAATATAACTCAGTACTCATTGCAGTGAGTGACAGAGAGCGCATTTTCTCGTCGACAAAAACTTGAGGTCACGGACGGGCAGACGGACGGACAGACGGACATGGCGAGCACGATAGTGCATTTTTTCCATAAATGAGAAAATGCGGTAAAAATAGAAAAACAATTTATACGTCGGCCCAATCCAAAAACTCGGAATTTCGTGAACCTTGCGCTAGATTTAATCCAAGCAGTATATAAAGGGGAAAAAGAATAAGCTTTTCTCGTCTGTCACTGAAAGAACGCAGGCAATTAGACCATTCCCAGTGGAGTGCAAATAGAAAAGAGAAAGTATAGTCAGCGCACACCAGCTCTGATTGATCTGTGAGCCTTGGTTAAACTCACATTAAACTGAAACAAATAACAATACAAATTATTCGCCCACGCTAGTAAATCGTACTCGTGCATGCACTAGCGCCACACAAACATAACATGGAGCACGGTTCGGTGTTCAGCAAGATTAGATCAAATCTGAAATTAGTGATTTTGAAATGAAACATCACAGCTGAAAGCATTTCATCATAAAAATGCAAAATCTAAAACTAAATTTGAAACACTATCGTTAAAATTTGTACTTTGATGTAAAAAAAAATACAATTTACAGAAGATTCTCCTCCGAACAATCGAAATCATCTTTAAAATTGGCATTCAATTTTCAGCATCAGATAAGGGCACATCCCGAAATCACGAAATGGCAAATCATGCACAAAGCCTCACAACAACCCCCAAGTTTCAGCATTACTTCATACAATAGACTTCATGTTCGCGCAGAAACTACAATACAGGATCCACAACTACGCAGGATATTCAACGCATTGATTACTGCAGCAGACACACTCACAGCTGCGGTCACGAGCAACAGTTGGCCTTAGGCCTAGTACTTGTGAAGGCAATTTCAATGCAAGCAAGCTGTCGCACCCACACACTCAATGGCACTTCACACTTACCACTCTCGTTATATAGAACACTCTGCTGAAACTGCGACCACTGGAAGTTGTGCAGGATTTAGATGGTTCTTTATTTCATTCGGATGGCGCTCCGTCAACACCAAATTATATTTCACTTGCCAAATGATTAACTTTTATCATATTTAATTATACATATGATATTTAATAAGCTAGCACAAAAAAGATTTTGATAGATTGAATGAGAATTTGTATCTGTCATTGAGATAACAGCCGCATAGTTTTTTTTTTTCTAATGAAGCGATTGCTGTTGGACAAAAAATAATTTACGAGTCAATTATAGGTTTGATACCAGATTTTGTTTCGTCTCAATCGACAGTGAATTAGTGAATCACTACATTTTCTGAGGGCTGTTACTCTACCATGAACGATAAAGTATTCATATTCTAGAATGTATACAGAATTCCAGGAGAGGCTATGATGAACTTTCAATAATATAGACTATAGACGAGTGTCTAACATAAACGATTCCATTCTGTTCATATCACACAGCGACGTAAAATACAATCCTAATAGCGTAGGCATGAACTGAGAATTTGTCAGGTCGATTTAGCCCCGACACGGCACCGGAAATAACGCAATCAAGTAGCAGGCACCAGCAACTGCTTCTGCTTAGCTTTCACGAGGCAACAAACGGTATCCGATTACCCATAAAATCGAAGCAGGATAAGTTAGAGAGCGAAAACGCCCATGCAAACTAGCATTCAAATGACGGTCATTCCACGAGGCACAAAGTCGATCGACCTCAGGAACAAGCGCAGTAGCAAAGTGAGCCGGAGACTAAGGCCATGCAAACGAGACACGGAAAGAGGAGAGGAGAAGGGAGCAAGGACGAAGTAGGGGGCATTCTCAATTTGGAGCAGATTCCAAACTCCATTAGGCAAAGTTTATGGCCATCCCAGCAGCGTCTGAACAATAATTCGTCCAGAAAGCCACATGAAGGCGCGCTCTTGCAAAACTTCATTGCCCATATCTGCTCATAATGCGGGAACCGGGCTACAGCACAGCCATTCGAAAAATATCGTACGGCAATGAAATGGCAACTAAATTTTATGCTAAAATGAAGACCAGAATAATAAATTACGCAATTTGCAACTAATAAAAGATGATTCAGCCTGCACTAAAATGTTGTTTGTAACTGACGTAACTTCTATAAAACTTGAACCAAAGTTGTCTTCCACGATACAACAGACGTCTCTTTTAAAGGATGTCCAGTACTCACGAGTTAGGAGTACTGCAGTCAAGCTGCACCTGAATTTATTTCACCAACCTGAAACAAACAAAAATTTCATTATTTCATAGGATATTCATATTATTCAGATTTAATTTGGGATAAGTTACTACGGAAATAGATTTAATCTATTCATAATAATCACCATCATTAATAATTAAGAGTATGGATTAAAACTCTTCAATGGATTGTCCACAAACAATACTTGGATATTCTAACGAACTAAAATGGCCCAAAGCAGTAATGTAACATTCTTTCAACAAGAAAATAAAGATTATTTTTGTCAATATTTTAAGGTCGTTTTCATTATCTATCTTATTGCCATTTTCAGGAATTAGTCAGAAAAATTATTTGCACACCATTGCTTAAATTATGAGCCATTAATAGTGGGCGCTAATTTTTATAATTCAAAAGAAAGTTGATAAAAACAAAGACTGGCAGGACCAACAAAAGCGGATTATCTTCGGAACTAAATAAAATGCAGTGCCACTCGTAGAAGTCGGCATCGATAGAAAAGTCTATGAAAAATTCCTGGATCGATTAATACTTCAAACCGCAGCCGGAATATTTCGAGAAAATCCACTTTGGAAGATTTCGTAAGGAGAAGCCATTTATTCAGCGGCCGTCAGTCAGTAGCGCAGGGACCGGCGACTTTCTCGTGAAAGCCACCAAATTGGTCCGTCGAGGAGGAGGAGGAAAGCTTTAATGGCACATGCCAATCAGCCATCAATCCATTCTTCGATCACTCGAGGTTAAATCCACTCTTACCAACATTCATCCTTGTGCAATTAAATGAAACCGAAGATCATTATGTAGTTAAAGTAAAATTATAAAAAAAATAGCAATGTGCAATTAAAAATGAAACAGAAGCTCATTGTGTAGTTAAACTAAACCTATAAAAAATAGATCAGTACTCACTAGCTGCAGTGTGTGACAGAAAGCGCATTTTCTCTGTCACGTGAAGTCACGGACGGACGGACGGACGGACATGACGAGCACAATAGCGCCTTTGTGTCCATAAATTGGGAAATGCACTAAAAACTATTCTCTCAAGGATGACCAATCAATCAATTTGATCTTTGATTACTTGATTGATTTTCCAACTTTGATATCTTGATTTCCTTTTGTTCAATTTGCACGAAGCAGCGCCTATAGCTTTAAATTCACAGCTGGTATCATGAACTTGTAAGACCGTGACCATGAAGTCCTATTCTCTTCCCAGGCTCGGCAACCTCCAATCTAGTCCCAGGAAATGAGATCGAGGGCATTACGCTAAGGCACGTTGACGCTGAAAAGCGAGTGCGCCCTTCTCACCAAAGAAAGCTAATCCAATTCCAATCATTAGTATAATTGGGAATGGTTGTGACAAGATTACCCTTACAGGGACAGGCAGGCACCCAGCTAGTTTCACAGAAATGTGTACATAGATGTTCCAGGCATATCATTTCCATCGCGAATGATAGATGCTCATGGCGTATCATTCATTTAATAAATATTACAGATGCAACGGCCATATCGTTTATACCATCAATTATAAGTAGATGCTGCATGATTATTATGCATGCGTGGAAGGGAAAGACTAAATTGCAGACAGCTGCAATCATCATTGATAAGCCGCGCAACGATCAGTCTCCTCCAAACCCACACAGAGCTAGAAATGGGGAGCAAATGATCAGCACAAGCAGAACAAAGTTTTATAATTAATTTGATTATGGTTAGCGGCGGACCCTGTGGTATGGCATTCTATTTATTTATTCCTCGCAACTCTCCCTCAACTTTGTACTATGGTAAAAAGCTTTAAAACTGCCATTTCTCCTTGCACGGCTAATTTTCATCATAAATATTTTTTTAATAAAGTTCAAAGTAATAATAAAAATGTGTTCCTTCGACTGCAAATTCACAGAAATCTAGCGACATCCATCAAGTTTGACCAGGAAACGTATGAGCATTTCTCGCTCCGGAGGGTAGAGCCACATTATAGGCTCTCTGACACGGTCACCTAAAATTGGGCGAGGAGAAAATAGACGGTATAGGGACAAGAAGATGGGCTAAGTCTTACATGACCAGCATGTTCAATTACAGCCATCAACCCGACAACCAGACGAAGTGTAAGAGTTATTGCACTCCTCATCTTGTACACAATAAACTTCATGTGGCACTATTGATGGCCACAAAATGACCGACGGTTAGCCTCCTACATATTAAAAAAAGAGAGCGTCGATCATTTTAAAACAAATTTTGAGAGTAATTTTAAGAGAAAAGCGATGTAACTAAGCATTTAAGGCGAAATTACAATCAAAAATTGTTCAACCAAACCAATTTATTGAAACCTACTTACAATGTCATTACCAGCACAGGCACCTACTTCGGGAAATATGTTTCCGATTGCTGAATTATTTGACATAATTTGTACTCAGTAAGGTCCTATCACACGCCATCATTCGTAGTCAGAAAGTAAAGAGAATTATAACAAATTCAGTCAAAATGCCTTAGTTCTCTGTACATCAAGTATATAGAGGCTTGATTCCGATCAATTCAGATGCCGTAGCACGTAAAGTTGAGCTGGGCATATATGGACAGAGGGTCGCGATAAAGTTCCAGCGCAATAATATAGAATGCCTTTAAAGTCGATAAGAATTCAAGACAAGAATCGGTTGTCATAACCATCGCATAAAACACACGGACAAGGCAAAGAATGGCTCTGGAGATCTAATGGGAGTTGTCAGTCCCATAGAGTTCATTAGGAAGGCCTGACATGTCGAGGAGTGTCCACGCAGACAGACACTCGTAATCGCTGTAAGTCTCAACTCCCTTGTTTATACTGAGAAACGTGGAGTGCACAGGCTGTTAATGTAAAATTATTTCTATCTTTTTTATGAAGATTGGTTACAGAACGTCAACAGGATATTAAGTTATATTTCAAATACTGTTCAACATCAAATTGGCATTAAGTAAAATGCAATATTACTCTAACAATCCGAAAAGATATTTCATTTCTTACAGGCATCAACGCTTAGAAATGTGTAAAGAAATAAAAGTTTAGGAAAGATCTTTTCCGAATACGATATGTATATAACACGCTACTTAAAAAATAAAATGTGGTGCAAATATTTGCAATCTAATACTATAAATCTAAATCAATCTAAAGTAAGGCATCCTCTCATTCATTTTAATAACCTCTCGAGAGCGTTACTCACATGAAAATATAAAAATTGTGGATGGGATATTGGCTAATAGATAATTTTCATTATTAAATCACATACTTGGTGAGCCAGGTAACTCTTAGCTGACATAATTTCTTGGCAAAAGCACGACAGCAGGTAACTCGCAGGGGCAGAAGTGAACTTCGATCATCCACTTATTCATAGGCAGCGGAATTAATATTAGAAGCGACTGATTGAATAAATACAACATGGACAGCGGCTGCGTGCAGTTTCTATTTACACAAGACATTAGGCCGCTATTCTGGGGATCAATTATGTATCATTTGGGGCAGTTTGCCAGGAGATGGAGGTCGGGCAATTGCAGTTTCTGATGATCAATTAGCAAGCTAATTGATAATGACTGAAGCCAATGCTCGCGTACTACAAGATTTCGAGAAATACTCGACGAGAAATACCCCTAAAATCTGGTAAACTCAACAACTTAACATCATAACCGAAGTAACTGGAATTATTCAAATTACAACGAAGAAAAAATAGTGACTCTATATGTACGATAACTTTCGATGAGTGACAGAATTCGCTTAAAGAACGAGACGGGTATAACTGTACAGTCGTTAAGTTTTGAAAGATATGGAGCTATTGATCACCCTACAAAATTTTTCAAACACAGTACAGTTCAAGTTTTTTAATATTGTACGTAACAACGAACGTGACCGAGACGACGCATGTTATTATTAACTTAACGCAAATTTATGGGGCTCAGGTAAATCAACCTTATTAGTGATTAAGTGATGCAGGTACAAACATTTCAAGCAATCTAACATGGCGTTGGCGATAATTTGTATAGAAGTTGTTTACGCAATAGTCGGGCTCATCCAAAGAATGGGAAAGTGTCGCTAATTTATTCAACCGCAGAAAATTATGCCATGCATATCATTATTATTGCAGAGCAGGCAACAGAGACCTTGAATCTATCAAATGTCCATCCAATAAAGTTCTGACATGTCCATCAACCCCTCGCCTAATTATCAGTTGTGTTGCTAATCTAAATTTAATGAGCCTTCACGATAGATGCGCTATAAACATGTCTATATTAGAAAGAAGTTATCAGGTAATATTTCATGAATACTAAGCGAATAAATCCAGCAAGCAGACATCATTCACAGGCTTCTCGTGCATTAATGGCTTCATACTTCTTATAAGGTAATGCGATATAAAAATCATCGACATTTTGAACACTGAAAATTCTCAAGTTTCATTAAAAAAACTGCAAACACAGTTCCAATAAATCTAAAACGGAGATTTTTTTATCAATGGAAGTACAAGTATGGAGAATGGAATGAGCTTCTCGTAAGGCTGTGTACTACATCAGCAGAGTATATATGTGGATAAAACCACAAGCAAATCTAACGTGGCTCCTCAAAAGAGTTCTAGAAACACAACAATATTGTCTGATGCAGTATCTTATTACAAACAAGAGCAAGCGACCAGGCATTCAAGGAGCTATACAAACTTCATCAATATGAGCAAGGAACACAATATATCTCGCCAGATCTGCAATAAAACAAGATCATCGAGGAAGATGCCTTATTAGATCTACCAGGAACTTGCGATTTCCTATCTGGCCAATCGCGTTACCAAGGCAACCAAATGACACATGAAGTCCGTCATTATTGCGAGAAGCTACTCCCGACCAGCCATGCCTTATCATATTCCGCCTCTACTTCCGCTCTACAGGCAAATATTAACGAACATCGTTATAAACTTCGAATAATACCTAATCACGTTCCGAATCAACTAATTCAGCTGCCGGTATCGAAATTGTCAGCGGCATTCAAGCCCACTATATAATTTAAATTAATTCGATTTAATTTGAAATAGATTAGCCGGAGGTAATTTTTAAACAGACGATGAACTCAACCGCAGCAAATTTCGATAAGTGAGAAACTATAATATAACTTTTTCCGCCGATTTATATAGTACGCCGTACGTATTTCCCCAAGAACTTTATTCTAACAAAACAAAATACGGTAAATCAAATAGTTTAACTTTCGAGTAACGATGGGAATGGTACTCGAAGTGAGCATTGAGTCGATCAGAAGCACAAAATATTTTTCATGTCATCAACCAAGCCAAGCACTCAATCATTCCTGTCACTGGAATAAAGGACACTAAACCATGTATACTTCACGAACCACACCACGTTAAGAACCACACACACACTATAAGCCAAACATATATAAGATTCACACGCATATCACTATCCAGACACACATCATGCATGAGCATCAAGTTCATCACTAGCCACTTACAACTCAACGAGTGAACAGCGTATAACGACCACATTATGAGCCATGCTTACATCACAAAATCCTGCAGTAATTTCCCCACTTTAAGTCTCAGAGCTGGAGTAAGAGCCATCAGCCATCCAGCCATGCAGGTCAGGAGCGTTCTAACAGAACTTGTCGACTAATTTGCTCTTAAGCCAACTAACTCGAGCCAAACTTCTTGCGAGCAAATATGACAGTTGGCTTGACGGCGAAATGAAGCGACAATAACTTGGAGTGCTGTCAAGCACCTCAGACGGCAGAGACTGGAGAACCTAACTGAAAATATCAAGTTGATAGTAGGTGGCTTTATTAGAGCGCTGGCGATAATATAATTAGAGATTGATTTGATGAAGTACTACTGAAATCGAATGATCGTCAGATGCGAACTCTGGCAGCGCATGTCCGTAGAATGTTGGGTGGATCTGAGAAGTTTAATTAGAGTTCGCTCAGCGAAACCGGAATGCGCGGCAGTACATGGACATTATTGTACGTTACTACCAAAAATTTTGGTCTAAAGAGCACAATGCATGATTTACGAATCCTCATTGTTCACTTTCAACACAGTCTCATTTTATGTATTAAATCATGGTCATCTATTCTAGCTCCGGCGATCGCCTTCTTTAAAATTCACGCAAAGAATACATAATTTACTTTTTTGGAAGACAATCAACCTGGGCAGTAATATTAGAAGTAACAACTAGTGGCACGGCACGAAGACCAAATATAAAATATTCGATAGTGACCCACAAACCAAGCCGCTTTTCAGAGGGGAAAAAGCTAGCCAAGACGTCATAAGGGAAGCTCATAAGAAGACCAAATTAGGAGCACAGGAGCGGGAAGATTTGGCCAGCGGAATTTGACGGCTGGCTATATGGGGGATATACACACATGATACGTACGCGAAGGCAGACGTGGCCACCTACACCACTCCATATAAATAATAATTTCTGGATCATGGACGATCACAGGGTAACGGCTTATGGTCGGCCATGCATCCCTGTAAGCTGCAATGTCACCGTACATTTTTACCGGGAAGAGCGCGGCTATAAGATATGCCGATAACTAATCGGATCAAGCGCATGAGAAGGAATGCTCAAAGATGCAGCGAACGAATCAAATTTGAATTTAATAAGCACAGAACGGCTGATGTGATTATATAATTTACCTACGTGATATTTTAATGAGATGACCTTGCTTGAAGATTGACAGATTTAATGACAAACAATGTAAATTTTGTTGTAAATTGCAGGATTTGAAAATAGACCGCAGGTCTAATGCCACAACGTCCATTTGCAGACCAGAGTTCTGGGAGTGCGGACACTCCGGTTCCTAGGGAGCACCCCAAGCCGGTGAGCATAAATATATAATTCTACAGCCAAACTTATCTCCGGAACTTCAGGAGCCGGTATTAGAAGAATGGTGGATAAAACCGACGGAATTCTGAAGGAGCGGCTGTAGTTAGGTGTCACAGCCCGCAACAGAGACGCATCAGCAGCCAAGTATACGAGCCAATAACGAGACGACAATAAAGATTATATCGCACAGAGATGGTTGAGATTTTCACACCGAAACTCTGTTATCATTTTTTAACGTGAGTGAGAGAGCTCTTAAGATATTTTACTCAGGCATATCGTGACGATTACCGATAGAGGATATCAAGGGAAATCAAACAAAAGTCGTCTGTACTAAGAAAGCGAGTCGTCATATAGTTTTAAGTACCGTATCACAGTTCAGTAATGTAACTTGGAGAGAATATTGGGTGATTATACATTGATGGTCTGGATTTAAAACACAACTATAGACGCAATTTCACGGCATTTCCGAACCACGTTTGAATACAAAAAAGGTTACATTACTAAGGCATAGATTATTTAGTCTATAGCTTAAGAGAATAATGATTCCAGACCAGCAATCAATTCATATACCATTCACTCCAAAGTAATGGCCACTTAAATCTTGTAGAATTTCTGTCACAAATTTGCGAACCCTTTATTTCACGGAATTTCCGAACCATGTTTGAATACAAAAAGGGTTACATTATGTACTAAGGCATAGGTTATTTAGTCTTAGCTTAAGAGAATAGTGATTCCAGACCAGCAATCAATTCATATACCATTCACTCCAAAGTAATGGCCACTTAAATCTTGTAGAATTTCTGTCACAAATTTGCGAACCCTTAGAATGACATGAAAAATAAATGTCACTTAAATGATGTTAGTCAAATTGGATAGAGAAATAATAAAGTCCCCTTTACTGCTTGTGACATATCTCACTCATAAAACGAAGTGAGGTTCAGATAAGGAGAGGACGGAAAGTTTTTAACAGTATATGGTTCATGCCGCGAAGCTTCTAGAAGTGTTATTAAAATCTGAAGCCCTTCGAACGAGCGCGGGCGAGCCAATCACTGACCCATAAAGATAGCCATAACCCAGATAAGATCCACCTTAATTTTATGCTTAAAAATTATGCATGTGGCTAGCAGTTTTCAATAGTATAAACCAAATCAACTGCAGGAAAGTCAAATTTAAAATCAAATGAACTGTCAAGTATCTAATCACGTTTAACGAGATAACAATACTAGGAGAAATAATTTTGTAAGCAAGCACCAACAGTTCTGTTTTATATCAGATGGCACTCATCCACTACATGACAATCTGATAATGAGAGAAAGTTTAAACTAGAAAGTCAAGTTAACTGTAAGAAAAATTACGAACGATTGTAATAATATCCTTATTGCATTCTAACTTTTTCTATAAAAACTGTGCGAACATTACTTTATAATTTCGTTAGTATCAATACAAGTAAGTCGAAATGCGTTGAAACATTTACTAAAATGATTGACTTATGAAAAAAATTTAAACTTGACTACACGGACATAACTGGCGGGAAGTATGCAGCAGTACTTTATGCTGACAGTCTTGCATGGCAGCACGTTGCAGTTCTTTCCTACAATATATAAAACCATGATAATCTAGTGGCAATTTTCAATCGGAAATTAACATAAAGAATACTATTGCCATTGCACTGCTGCAATGGAGTAGAGTAAAAGCAAAGGGGCAGTACTGCTGCAAGGAAGGCAGGCAGGCATTTTCCAGTTCAGTAGCTGGAAGAAGTCCATTGCCAGGAATTATGGGGCGAGCAGCTGACACTTAAAAAGACGCAAGTTGGCCGAGCTTAGTATGAAGCTCCACTACGAGTGTTATAAAGATCAGTTAGGCCAGGTGTAAAGCCCGGTCATACCCAGTTTCGAATAGAGATGCCCAGGATTAAACCAAGTATAAAACTCGTTTAAGCTCAGCGTTAAGCACACATTTTTTGGCTGCGATGCTCGAATATTCCTGACATTGAGATCAGTACAAAACTGAGATATGCTCGGTGAAGCTTGACATAAAGCGCCGCCTTGCTAGCCCTGAAGCTCGGTTAGTTCGCCGGTTGTCCAGCAGGCGAGCCCAACTCGCCCGTAGATCTTGTGAGGCGCAATGAGCTTAACGAGGTGACAACAACGCAGGTCTTGACTTCTCATTTTGGCCGCACGCCACCTACTGGAGAACAAAATTTTATGCAACTTGCAATCTGGGTGCCAACTACGCGGACATTGCACGAGCTGAGTGATGTACACCCAAGCTTGTCTTGCTTCCATGATAAACTGAGGTAGATCAACACGCGATGCCTCCAGGCTCTTTTTGAAGAGGCTTTAGACACACAACGTAACAGCAGTCTGATCATACGAATTTTTATTATTGTGTTTATAGAAAAAATCATTATTCTCGAGCAAAAAGCAGGAATATATAACTTTACACGAGTACGGCGTTGACTAAGGTGGCCAATTAAGTCACTAGCAGCAGAAGTAAAGATAAACCAAATAAACGATTTTACGACGACAGACCGTCACGATGTGCGTGTCAGGAGTAAAACTTGCAAAAGTGCTCAGTAAAAGGCAATAAAAATGGAGAACCTCATCAAGATGTGCACGCACATCAAACACCAGAAAAGAAATTCGCTTGGGAGAAACCAGGACTCAAAAACGAAAGTTGTTTCGTCCGCATTAGGGAGAAAGATTATTTCGAGAGGGAAATTTTACTGATGATCCCAAATTAGGAAGCTAAATTAAATCGTGACGGGACCATGCCAACCCACGAGTTCAGAGGAGGACTGTTAGATGGATGAGCGCGCGTGTATTTCCCCGACACATGCCGAGCGCTCGCGGTTGTCTTCCACAGTGCAAACGACGCTTTTAAACGAATGTAAATTCCAACTAAGAGGACCAAATGTGACGGGAGATAAAGAAACTGGCCATTAACACTGCAACAATGAGATGGATGCGCTATAAGGCATAAGTAGAAATTTTGCTCGTATAAACCATGCAAAATGAGAAAGACTTTCAAATAAGTTGGGAATTGGCGTAGAAAAATAAATATCCAAGACCTAAAATTAAACGAACCCTACTAGCTATTTCGTAAGTAAATATACCTGGGCGTTTGTGGTAGCAAGAGGCACTTCAATTCATAATATCATTAATTATAGCTAAATGTATAATGCAAGAGGATATAACTTGAGGGCGCAAGTTTGGAGTCGTCATTGAGTTAAATTTAATTCGACAGGAGAAGCATGAAATAAAAAGCAGTCACGCGATGCCTCTCATGCTCGCAACATCACAGGGCGCCGACACTTTCAACGCAGACTACAATTCCTCAAGGCATCCCACAATGAAACCCCCATTCTTGAAAGTCATTTTTGCACCGGTCCAGAGGAACGGCGTTTTTGTAAGTGGTGCGTTTCATGTGAACATATTCTCGAGCGTATCATGCGATTGGTTACGCTCTTGATGAGACCGTGCAAGACGGATAAGATGGGACGCGGAGCACCGCAAACTTTACATCATTGTTTGGAACCTTGAGAAAATTTATATATACGTGGTAAAGCAAGATCAAAACAGGAATAATTCCGACAGAATATACGCAGCAAAATGATAATTAATTTGGTCATTGCCGCTGATGGAATAATTTAAATAACGAAATGTTAATTAATTTGACCATTGCAGCTAATAGAATATTAACGTTCCCAGGAGCAAATCGATTTGGATATTAATTAAAAATAAAGAAAAATTAAAAGAATTTTCACAAATTTCGCGACGATATCGACTTTGAGACCAATTTCAGAAATGATAAAGCCCAAGTGCGTTCATAAGTTATAATGCAAAATGTTACTACGAGTATGCCTGATGAAACCCACCTGGAGTCAGCATGGCAATCCCCGGTCGTTGGTATTTTAGAGTCGTAACCTAAGTAACCAAGACGTGTACGAGAGTAGCCAACAATTACAGCCCTAATATTTAGTGAGAATTATTAGAATAAATAGTTCAGAATTAAAGCACACAATTCAAGTATAAATTAAAATGTAAAAATTGTTCGTTTCACTGTCATAATAAACAAATTCAGCCTAACCATAATTCAATGTAATAAACAAATTTAGCCTAAGCATAATTCAGTGTGCTTAACAAATTCAGCCATGAAAATTGCCGTGCTCGATCATAACTATTTTTCGGTCGAAAATATCTACAACAAAGAGGCTGATCAAGGAATGCCAAGTATACCATTCAATGGAGAATAAAAATTACAACCCTTTTATATCTCGAAAAAAGTAAAAAAGTCGCAGACTTGATGAACAATAATATTCAAAGTTGCTTGAAATTTCCTCTCGTTAAAACTGTTTTAATACAAAGTTTACATATTTTTTGTTACTGATCACCGTTTATAAATAAATAGATGGGTAAGCATGGAAAAATCCATATCGCCATCTCATTTGCGAGTGGAGTAAAGTCTATCCTAATTAGTGAAGAAACGCTTAGGGAAGAGCCGAGCCTGTTAGAAGCCATGCGACCTTCAACCAGGGCCTTAAGTCCCTCTAAAAAAAAACTCAAATTTGAAACATTATCAACTAACTTTCTGGAATGACAGAGTCAAATTTTTAGAATAACTTCATGAAGATTTTTGCGAAAATCTAGTTCAGTTTTGACGACATTTCAAATCATTAACGCGAGCGGTCCCAGTGGCCTCGTTGGAGGCCCAACAAATGGTCAGCCAACCAGTAGGCATGGCTTTTGTTTCTCTGAACGCAGGCAGTGGACGCTTTTGAGGCAAATTCCCACCAGCCACACGAGCTTTTGATTCCGAGCGTCCGAAGAACCATTAATTCGTCTGTCTCTGCCACTGGCCTCGCTGGCCAGAAGTTATGGTTTCCAATCCTCTGGATATTTGGAACGCTCGCAGACCCGAGAATGTGGTGGCATTTGCAACGATCCAAGTCGAGGATAATAGACTTTGAATTCACAGGAAGCGAACTGCGCGCATGAATCGAAAAATATAAACAGTAGCGGAACCTTTAATTTAGCTCCTACATTTCATACAGAACACTCATGACAAGTCTGTAAAATTATAAAAAAAATCTATACATAACAAGCATTTCAAATCTGTGAAAAATATTTTAGGCGTTCGAAAACACAAGCAGAGAAGATTAAAAGTACAATTTCGATGATAATAAATTCCATATGGTGAATCAGTTATGATAGATGGAAAAAACGCTACGGTCAAATAATGTTGAAAAGAAACAATTCGCAAGATGATGTTAGCCGATTACCAGCTAAAACAATAATTTCTACTATGACGATAGTTTAAAATAAAAAACGCGCAAAGAGTGTAGCAAAACAAAATTTTTGACGGTAATATATCGTTCCTGACTCTTCACCAGATAAAATCTAGAAGAAAGTGACTAGAACAAGTAAGTACCTCAATTGGCAAAATTATAATAATTAAAAGCAACACAAGAATGGACGATGCAGCAAAGCGAGGCACTCCCTGAAGATAATTTCGGATGCAGGAAGTTTAGAAGAAGCCAACGAAGAATACTGAAGTACGACGCCAAGAAAAACAAAGGTTTCGTCAAAGTGAAGGTATACTTCGCTTTTGAAACTGGCAACTCTTGAACGTTCGCCGGCAAGACGACCAAGTTGGCGCAAAATTCGCTTAACTTCTGCCGTGGTGAGTCCCCCCAACAACCACCCTTCCTGCTTCCAACCTTCTTCATCCGATGCTCATAAATGAAGTAAATGGTTATTTAAACCGATCCAACTCGGTAGATTCCAGAATTATAATTTTCCAGAATTCTCATTTCCAGAATTCTAATTTTTTATTACTTCATCAAAATCTTTTAAATGCAAGATACTCGCACAAATGGATGTAAAGTAAAGTAAAGCTGTGACATCACAAGGGAAGCAGGAAGTAAGCAGGCAATCTCTCGCCCTGCACACGGCACATCTCAATATCGGCCAACGCATTCACCATCGCAAGCACAGCGTCGACCCCACCGCAGCACTCCACCCACACACCACAAATCTGCCTCGGCATCCCCGCCCGCCGATCAACTCTGACCCCCTCTGTAGGAACTAGTGCCGGACTGATCCCCACCCACACTTCTCAACGGGCTTCATATCCCCCTTCCTCCCCACCGTTCCTCCACTTCCCTCCTCCCTCTCATCCGCGGGCTGCTAGGCTACAACGGACGACCGACAGCCACTGACATGGTGGCATACAGGCTCTTGCAAGCTTTGGACAACCGCCCATTGAATAAAGCAGAATAATCAGTGGGAAATCATCGAATAACTGTCGCCAATACATGAATTTCATTATTTTCGTAATAGCGAGTATATTCCATAAATCGTTAGTCAACAAACCGATTTCGGTAATCTTATCTAGTATTTACAGGTAATGCCGGGCAATATGCGTAGTGTGTTCATTTGGCCACCATAACAGGTAAAATTTTATATTTAGCATATAATTATTATAAATGAGTACAAATGTTTGCTCTCAATAATGACCATCAAAAAAACAGAATTCAAAGCATGCGATTCAGCAGCAGCTCTTGCAACAAGAACTAATACTGTTAACAGTGAAATGACAGAAGCTGTGGTGGAGGAGGCAGAGGCTGAGAAAGAGAAAGCTTCGGCGACGCAATTTCTCGTGATGCGCAGGCCATGCCACCTGCAAGCCGTTGTTGCACCAACTGTGTGCCATATTGGTGCAAACGCTGTCAATCCATCAGCTCTGCTGCGGTACAAGGTGCACGATATTATTATACAAGCTGTAAAAATTTATTAGTAGTTCTAACTGCTTGCCCATTTGGTGCCAACGCTTAGAATCAACCGGCAGTGGTCCCAACTGCAAACCATTTTAGCGGCAGCTTTACGCGGTTGTTGTGGTCCCAGCCGTGCCCAGTTGTGGGGTCATGAATATCACTGTGGTAAAACCCATAGAAAAGAGATGTGATCATAATAACGTGTCAGCGTTAAAAAATTATCTGTTACGATAAATTCAAGTTATTTTTTCTCTTTGCTTGCTTGAAGCCGTTGTGCATGATTTGAGTTGCATTTACCATTGTGACACCAGATATGGGCGTTGTGTAGCCAAGTTTATGTCATTGTGGTGTCAGGTACACGATATATTGATACCAGATGTAGTCTAAGCCGTTAATGTGGTAGTTTCATACCATTGCTTCCAGTCGTAACAGTTCGTCAGTTATGGTAGCTTGAGATTTGCATACAAGAATATGACCATGCAAAGCTTCTGGTAATTTCGATCACGCGACCTAGAGGGGACCAACTGTGAGCATCTGTGCTCTTCAAAAGCGCTGGAAAGATTAAAACTTTGAGGTCTCGCATTACAGCATGCATGGCTGCTGAAATTCCTAGGCGTAACACGAGAGAGAAAGTCAATGCCGTGATAGAAATAGAAGAAAAATTAATTTTAACCTGGAAACCGTGAGGTATTATGAACCTTTCTATATTAACGCATATTGTGAGCTAAATGTGAAGGAAACGGCGACCTTAACAAAAAAGGTATTTACTTAATTTATGCATTTCCTACATTGTAAATTATGAAGAGATTAAAAAGGGTGTTACCAGCAAAGAATTAATCATTTACCTTCAAGCCATTGTCGTCCTCTCCCTTCGCCATTCTGGATTACCAAGCACCCACATTTTCATCTCGGTATGAAGTTGATCACCCACTCTTTCATCTCGGTATGATGTTAATTACCCGCTAGCGGAAGCTGATAATGAAGGTTGAGATGGAAACGGTCTCGATTAAGAGTCGGCGGTGACTCAAAACCCCACAAAAATATCGTCCTGGAAACCATTTTTTTTTCACACCAGCGACACTGGCAAATGCTGGTTGCAAGGAAGTAGTTTCTCTAGATTGCTCATTTTTTACAAAGTATATGGGAGGAACACGACGCCAGTGACATTTCAGTTCTTAGCCAAAAATCTCATGGCGGAAACTGTAGCCGCCTATCAAGGCTGCTTATAGAACAGAGCAACGGATGGACGAACGACTGTCGTGACCAACCAAGGATCAAATGAAGCCTGGATGAAATACGTTGCAGCCACGCGACCCTCCATGGGTCGTCACAAGTGCAGACATTTCTGACCGCTGGGTCATGTTGGGGTGCGAGTTGCTCTTCAGAAGCGCCAAGATAACCGTCGGGCCTCGAGTGCCAGGGTCCGAAAGAAGAGGGCGGGGGCGACCCCTGCAGATCTCTGGGTGAGGAGAGGTGTCAGGGTCCAAAAGAAAAGGGAGGGTTGTGACCCTTGCATATCTTTGGGTGAGGAGGGGGTGTCAGGGTCCAAAAGAAGAGGGAGGGTTGCGACCTCTGCAGATCTCTGGGTGAGGAGGGGGTGCCAGGGTCCAAAACGAAGAGGGAGGGTTGCGACTCTTGCATATCTTTGGGTGAGGAGGGGGTGCCAGGGTCCAAAACGAAGAGGGAGGGTTGCAACCCCTGCAGATCTTTGGGTGAGGAGGGGGTGTCAGTGTCCAAAAGAAGAGGGAGGGTTGCGACCTTTGCAGATTTTTGGGTGAGGAGGGGGTGTCAGGGTCCAAAAGAAGAGGGAGGGTTGCGACCTTTGCAGATCTTTGGGTGAGGAGGGGAGATGCCAGGGTCCAAAAGAAGGGAGCAGGTGGCGACCCCTGTATATCTCTGGGTGAGGAGGGGTGTCAGGGTCCAAAAGAAGGAGGGTTGCGACCCTTGCATATCTTTGGGTGAAGAGGGGGTGTCAGGGTCCAACAGAAGAGGGAGGGTTGCGACCTCTTCAGATCTTAGGGAGAGGATGGAGGGTGCCAGGTTCCATAAAAAGAAAGCGGAGGCAACCCCTGTTCATCTTTGGGTGAAGAGGGGCGTTTGCGTACGCGCGTCACTATACATTCTTGGCAAGTGGCAGAGAGTGTAAGAAAAGTGGTCTGGAATTTGATGAAGGGGAATACGGGAAATGCTCCAACCTATGATAATTTCTAATAGGGAGCTCATCGCATAAGAATTTAGACACAAAAACTCAGAAAAAGCAAATGAATCGCTATCACATCTTTTGGACAAACCCCCCCCCCAAAAAAAAAAGAAAATAAGAACCATTTCCACATCATTAACATGAGCCGACAGAGAGCCACACAGCCGGGCCCTCCTATCTCGTATGCGATGGGATGAGAAGGGCGGAGGAAAAATGTTGAGGCGGAAGGGAGAGTTTGGCGCTCACTTCCACTATTCTGATTTGGTTTCGGTGCATGGGGAAGGAGAGGGAGATGGGTTTATGTTTCGGGTCCAAGAAAGAAGACGAACTTACAAGCCTCAGAACTGAGAGAGAGAGAGAGATTAGAATAGAAAAGAACTTATAAAAAGAAGATGAGGATAGTGAATACTGGAATAAGCAGCGAAAATATCCTGAATGAATCAGTATGTGTGTGCTAAAATATTGCATGTTTTTACCGACAGTTTCAGAAGGAAATAAATAGAAAAATGAATAATAATTTTGTATCAGATTACCAAAATCAGACATGATCGAAAAGGCAAACAAAGTCCCTCGTGAAGCGACAACAAACCCACGCATATTGTTGTTAATAGCGCGTCATGCGAGATAAAAATAATCTCTTGCCATATTTCATGCAAGTTCAGCGATAAAGTCAAGAATCATAATGAACGTTCACTATACGTAGCGGATTGCAGGCTGCCGAGCATCCGGAACTATTGAGAAGCTTCTCGGAAGGACCGCTAACTTCGTGGAAAAATTCTCGGTCTCATCCCTCAGCTGACTAACTAACAATTGCGCCGTTCCAGAGATAAGCTCAACAATAAGCGGCGAAAGACTGTGATCGAGTCATTAGAGAAGCTTTGACAGTCCAGGCAAGTTTGCGCCCAATAAAAAGCTTCTGTACAGCTGGCTGCTTGCGCAACATTGCTCTGGTGGTTGACAAGTGAAGAAAGTTCAGGCAGCAAAACCTTCTAAGCTGCGAGGTAAAGTTTGAACCAAAAATCCAACATTAATTTAAAATCAAAGATCATGAACCAAGATCATCATAATAGTGTATATCAACAATTTTAGCTCTTGCATTTTGAAATTTTTAGGAGAGATAATAGCGATAATTTCGACGTAATAACGTTACGTGATGCCATGAAACTATTTTACGTTGTTTAAAACAAGGATATCATTCATGTAGTTAATCAATTAATCTCAGTTAGAGCATGCCAGGCTTCCAAATTGGTCCAAGTTTATCGACAAATGGAAACTTTCATCGAAGTTGTCAAAAAAATTGTAAAAAAAAACGAAAATTACCTTTCGGCAGCAAAGACCTCATCTCACTCCTTCGTGATTTTCATAAAGAAGCTTCAATATTTCTCATCAAACACAAGCAATTTTTTTTAAACTCCTCCAACAATTTCTGGGGAAATTTGGAGCGCCGTTGAAGTGGTGGCCATTAATTTGGCAGGAGCCTGAATCAAAGGCCCCAATGATTTAGTAATATTGACAGCTTCTTTCGCCCTCTGAAGAGCGAGAGGCGCGGGCCAAGGGTAAAAAAGCCGATGGATTTGAACAGCGAGGGAAGGGCGACGCAAAAACTTTTGCTGACTCAAGCAAGCTGTCCAGACGAGTAACGAGAAACAAACTCGCTCACAGAACCGGCGAATAAATGCAAAGGCTTTTGAATGCTGGGATACATTCCTGGAAAAACTTCGACGTAATCCAAACTCAATTAGCATATCTTATGAAGGAACTGAAGACAAACTATCTCATGATAGAAGATGACGGATAATATAATAAAAATATTTTTATGTACGTCAAGGTTAATTGGCAATCACTTAATGTTAATTAGCATTGATAGTTTCAACATAAATCTTGGTCCTAGGGCAGATACTGGCAAACAAAAAAGGTGAGCCAAGCGTAAAAAAGTGAAAATACGGCGTAAATACGGAAACATTAAATGCGAATGCCTGACTAGACAAGGTGTATTGCAACCGTCATTTTCGACCGTTAGCAAATGGCTTCGTGAACTATTACGATAATATGAATGCAGTTCTAAGCTATCAACTTACGGGGCACACAATAGCGTACTTAGGACAAAACACGGCTATTAGAGGACATTTTCCGCAAGGATCGATTGCATCGTGCGGGCTAAATGAAGCCTAAATACAGCTCGGATGCGCGTAACTTAGGACCGCTCGACCTCCCACAACCGGTATATGCAGTACGGCACCATAAATATCCACGTGTGCGATGCATACAGCGACGTACGCTTCATATTACAGGCACGCAAGGACGTCCAGTTACAAGCAAATTGGTACGTGTGCCGTAATTGGCGTTGGCTATTAAAAAATTAAACTTAATACGTTCGCTGATCAGTTAACACACTCCGAAAAGGTCTGCAATGTGCTTTTCGAATAGAGCAAAATCGATTGGTGAACATATGAATAATCAATAATGTCAAGAGTTTACAAAAAAGTTTAGAGTTATGGTGAAAAGGAAGTCGATCCATCGAAGAAACAACACTATATATTAATGGCAACCCATCTCTACAGCAACACACGACAGAAATTAAAAAAAAAATAATTATAGTAAAGCTAGCATGTAATGAAACGCTAAAAATTACGATTATGATATTTTTATTTGATAATCAATATTCCGGTAATAATTTTAGACTCTGATGTCCTCATGCTCTGAAAACACACTTCAAAGCAAACTATAAACGCTTTAAGAAATACTCGAAACGAAAATAACGAGTGATAAGGAGAGAAAGTAGGACAGCTGAAAAGGACGCACTCTCCGGGAAAGTGCGGCGGCAGACTCGGGCGGAAAGGGCCTGTGTTGTCGGGAAGAAAAGGCAAACGGAAGACGTGGTCGTAAACAAGCGACGACGACGCACAGTAAAAGCTACACATTCTCAACCATGGGTTGATTTTCAAGAGCTGGTAAAACTTGATGCATCTAAGAACAATTTCTGAGCCTATTGTAAAAAGCAGCCTCAAGAAACGCATCCGGAATATTCATTTTATGAAGTATAGCGCACTTAAAAAATTCAATTACTAATTTCAGAAAAAAAGAAATATCTGTGATTCAACGCAATGAAAATCGTACGCCCGAAAAACTGTGATATTTCGATTTAATTCCCATATGGCTTCATATGTACTTTAGCGGTTGAAGCTAGTACACATGATTTGTAATAATAATACATTTTTGGCTCCATTTTTAAACTCCTAAGTTATGGTGAAAGATTCCATAACAATCTGAGTCAACCACAATTTGCTCAACAAAATTTCAGTTCAAGTGATCACTTTACTTACACACCGTATAGGCATGAAGATAGGCACTTATGAAGTTTAGAACGTGCATACCATGCATCTTACAATATATTATTCGAATTCACGTTTCAAAACCCTAAACGATCCTAAAAGATTCCATACTAACAAAAGTCAAGTTAAATTTATTTACTTGAATTTAAGTTCAAGTAATCACTCTACTTACACGACGCGAGTGAAGATAGGCACGCATGAAATTCGGACCGTATATCCAACCCGCGCAGTGAGCAGTCCTTTGAGGGTAGACCGCTAAGTCGTGCCGACAATAGAACATCGGAGACTGCAAGCAGCCTGTCGGCTCCTGCTCATTATGAGCAGGAATTTTGATTCATCACAAACAATAGCAAGAAACCCTAAGTCATGAGCGAATGCTGACACGCGATTGGAAGAAGAAGCTCGCATCCAGACATATGCAGAGAGCAAATTAGTTAAAAAAGAGAGAGGTAAAACAACTTTGAAAATAGACTTGCGATCGACATGATGGAAAATTGAGCACAAGTAAAAATTTCTAACAAATCTGTTTCGAGCAATAGGAAGTAATTTTATTGATGGTAAATATATAGAGAGAAAACAAGAATTTCCGCAGGTTGAATTTATGTGTTTTAGTCATTAAAGCCACACCCGTGATACAAATTGCTACAGAACAATAAAGGTTATCAATTTCTCATGCATAAATGAGTGTTTGTAAATCTTTCCTCGTCAAAATAGATCCACATTTGGATCCTTCTAAAGTTGAGCACTCGTATATATGCGCCAACACAACTATAATTAATTGTTTTTTACAACTATATAGTTTCGATTCTAGAAGTTCTAATTCTCTACGAGAAGGCCAGTTAAGGCCTATAAGAATTTGTTATAGTATTTAATCACGTTTAATTAAACTTTGTGGTAACAAGGTACATTATTACAGGAAAATTGAAGAAACTACTAAAAAATCGTGAGCTTCTAAAGAATACAATTTCCCACCAGACATCTGACTTGAATCAGCGCTGATTTCAAATGTCGTTTGATTAAATCAATGCTAATTCAAGGTTATTTGCGATCGACATGATGGAAAATTGAGCACAAGTAAAAATTTCTAACAAATCTGTTTCGAGCAATAGGAAGTAATTTTATTGATGGTAAATATATAGAGAGAAAACAAGAATTTCCGCAGGTTGAATTTATGTGTTTTAGTCATTAAAGCCACACCCGTGATACAAATTGCTACAGAACAATAAAGGTTCTCATGCATAAATGAGTGTTTGTAAATCTTTCCTCGTCAAAATAGATCCACATTTGGATCCTTCTAAAGTTGAGCACTCGTATATATGCGCCAACACAACTATAATTAATTGTTTTTTACAACTATATAGTTTCGATTCTAGAAGTTCTAATTCTCTACGAGAAGGCCAGTTAAGGCCTATAAGAATTTGTTATAGTATTTAATCACGTTTAATTAAACTTTGTGGTAACAAGGTACATTATTACAGGAAAATTGAAGAAACTACTAAAAAATCGTGAGCTTCTAAGGAATACAATTTCCCACCAGACATCTGACTTGAATCAGCGCTGATTTCAAATGTCGTTTGATTAAATCAATGCTAATTCAAGGTTATTTCAACGTCTTTTGCCTGGTGTTCAAGCATATAAACGTTTAAGCATATAAACGTTTAAGCATATAACGTTGTTATAGCACAGCGCCTGGAAATGCTCGAGTTAGCGATATTCACACACGCAGTTCGCGCTGAAGACATCACAGGCAAATAGTTTCTGAAGGACCGATCAGAGGAAGGGGCCAGCAAAGCAAAATCAATAACGTCATTAATCCCGCAGGAATAAAGCGGCAGTGACGATGGTATGAATGGGAGTAGGGGAGCTTCTGTGTGATGCATCTTATAAACCTTATGTGCCAGTGAGATCAACAACATTTATAGTAACAGGTTTTCGACCAATAAATGACAATACTCACTTTTAAAGCCTACAGCAATAAGCGAATTGACAATGATATTTTGCAGCATCAAATTTGAATAAAAAATTTAAAATCTTTGGAATTCAGGAACATATATGGTACCCTGTTTTACAATAGCTTCATTAATCAAGATATTTAGCGCCAGCCGTTGTACAAATAATTCACACTTTAATAGTAAAGACGTAAAAATCTTAGAAGTAAATTGAATAGTTAACAAACAGACAAACAGTTGACAATTCAACCAACTACCGGTACTTGAAAAGTTCCTCGAGAAAACTGACACTTAAACATAGTAGTAAACATTTATGGGAATCATTATTATTCCTAAACACTCATTATTCCTCTCGTATGTAATTTGAATATGCATTTCCAATAAATGGCCATATCAAGGGTCGGTGCGCAGGCTATACCTATTATAACTACCTAAAATGCAGACAATTAATATCTGAAATAAAAATAAATGCTACAGGTTTAATTTCTTCGAAATAAAAGTGTAGGAACATTTTCTACTTTATACGTCCTCGGATCCCGAGCATTGTTGTTTATACCTAAAATTTTTCGTTTAAGCAGCTCTCGCGATGTCATAATAACTTGTTTGTCGCAAACATGACGCCGCTTAAACAGATTAATTTCCAACGAACGCTTGGGCGGCAGCAAGTCAGGCTTTTGGTAATAAGTCCTCATGAGTAACGAAGAGACACTTGTAGTCGAGATGGAACGAAAACAACTCATTGTTTATTCATATTTGAATTCATTGTCATGGCAGCAGCAGCAGCAGCGCCCTGTCGACTCAAGCAAAAACAATGATAATAGCAGCTGTCAATCGCGATAAATAATTAGAAAATATTTTTATTAAAATATTAAGAAATAACAACGGCCTCAGCAATGCCATCAGTATTAAGAGTTAACAACATCAGCATTAAAGATGATGTTTCAAGATACCCTCATTAATTTCTATGATTCTTAATACTTATCCTCCATAAACAGCGGTTGCCGTATTAATAGCAAGGAAAACAACAGTAGCATAAAGGGGACAGAGGAAGCATTACCATAAACATATCAAAAGAAGGGCCTCTGCACACGAGGGGCCACAAAGCTATAAATAAGTGGAGCAAGCAACGATCGTCCCCAGTTAGACGGCAGCGCTAAGAGAAGTTACGTCGCTCCCTCCCTCAACCCTATACAGTATACACTATGTATGGGCACTCGTCAAGTGCTTCCGCTATTGCCTACAATATTAACTTTTCAACTCGTTCCCTACAACGAATGGAATCTTTAAAAACACAACGATAAAACATAAGAAACACTGAGCAAGCAACAGAACAAAATAGGTACATTTTTACTGAATCTAATCAGGTCTTTGAATTTTTTCAAACAACCCAAAAGTTTCTGTATCAAAGGTTTCTTCCAGCAGTTTTTCCTTAATCTTTAAAGATAACGACTGGGATTCCCGACGAAGAGAATTATAAAGAACACGGGACAAAGCTGCGAGCGTTTGAACAGAACGAATTCAGTTACTTCATTTATTTATGCATGAGCGGAAGAAAAACACGAGCAATTTGCGTCTTCGCCAAAGCACATTTTTCCTTCAGAGGAAAGTTTTAATCGCCGCAAAGTTGAGGCGGGGAAGAGGAGGAGACAGCGGCCGCGTGCGGTTCTCCTGGAAAATGCGGCGGTGGTGGTGATATATGATGGATTTAAGGGAGAAGAATATATAATAAAGTTGAATGAGAAGCTAGAGTGGTGATGATATATACTGGATTTAAGGGAGAAGAAGGTCGATGATGATATACTAGTCGAGTTGAGGAGAAGGAGGTGATATATTATGGAGTTGAGGGATGAGATTCGGCTATGATATACATAAAATTGAAGCTAATGGAGTATCAATGATTAATATACAATGAAGTTGAGGGGATATGGTGGGCGGTGATGATAATATATAATGAATTAGAGAAGGAAGAGTAGATAGCAATGGTTATTTAGAATAGAGATGCGAGAAGAGAGGCAGCAATGAGAATATGCAATGGAGTTGAGGGTAGGGGACGGTGGTGAAGATATATAATGGAGTTAATGGGAAAGGGGCGGTGATGATATACAATGAGTCGCAAGAGGGGAGGTTATGATATACAATTGAGTTGAGGGGCGGTGGTTGAGGAGTAAACAATTCAAGAGTCGGTGAGAGGCACTGTACCTAGCGTTCTAGCCTTCTTCGAGTATTACTGGGCACCACAAGTTATCATCACGATTTCGTACACGTTATCATAATCTCGTACACTTTATCACGATTTCGTACACGTTGTCACGATTTCAAGAGTACACACAATTTCGATCTCCGTACCTTATCGGCACACGCTCAACCGGAAGATTTCGAGCAAAGATACAAGTACTCGATGAAGCGATATAGGACAAGGCACGGTAAAAAAAACGTAACAGATGTTTTTAATATAGCAGAGAATTTTTATGGTCACTGCTCATTGGATAGATGAGTAAATGGCACAGAAAATGGATGGCTTAGATGCGCCTTATACTTTCCACAACATTGACACAGGAAAATTAAAAAAAAAAAAGCCATAAGACTTTACGAGTTTAGCCAACTAAATTACAGAAAAATTCAGAGTAATGCGCATAGATGAGATAAAGAAAATAGATAACTTTGGATGAGGGAATATTACAATATATCGCACTCGCAACTTTATATTGAGCGGGAAACTCTCATCGAACGCAGGGCGGGAAGTGCATGGGTTTGCGTATCACACACTCCATTGGACGGCAGTTACGGGGACGATAACGATGTCGCAGCAGCAGAAAGCCGTAAAGGAGGCTAGTGAATTACGGAGTTTATCCCGCTACCTACTTTGCACAGTGTAAAGGCTCCATGAAATTCCGATTAGCGCATGAAGTTTGTGGAAAATCCGGTCAGAAAATTTTTAAAATTTGTGTGATGATAAAAATGCATTAATAGCTGATGTAGCTGATGAAGTTGAACGTGCAACACGACTAGTAAGTTCAATATAGACGCACTTTCGATGAATTCTTAGATGTAGATAAGCAAAGACAGACGGTGGTGTTCAGTGCTTAACCAAATGAAAATAAATGATATGTCAACCTCAAAATTATTCCAATAAGAAATAAATAGAACAACTCATTTCGAGTATAGTGAGCAAAAAGATTTTGATAAACAGACGGTCTCTGATAAGCAAATTGTCCCGATATAACAAGGTTATTGTGAATTAGAAGTGTGCTTAAAAATAGTTGGGAGCTTCTGCTTCAGCTACAGCTCACCGCCGTGATTAGATCAACCACAAAAACTATTACCTTAACAAGAAACCTAACCAATGTCAGGCTTAAAATGCAAAGAACTAATGAGCAAAAACTTGCAACTAAATCCATATCGATGTTGTCAGATGCAATATACGATAGATCGCGATACAGGACATGGGACAAGTCCTGGACAGCCCACAACTACGATACAACTCGTAAACTAGTGTGACGATCGGGACCTCGAACAGCAGCGTCTGACACGAGAGTAAATCTCGCACGAATCCTCGTCGGTTGAGGGCAATTAAGATCGGCTTCAGAGGAAGTAAACGAAGACAAATGCTTGGGTCAATTGAGAGATACAAGCAGAGATACAGCTGCCCATGATGATACCAAACAAGGGCTTCGATACTCATTCAGTAAGATATTAGCTAAATATACATATAATGTATACTTGATGATGGCTTGATCCAATCTTCTATAGGTACTTGAAAATAAGTGTGTATTTACATTTGTATCACTTAATTTCAACCTCGACTTTTTCGAAGAAAACATTTTTAGATTTGCCTCTAATTCAGATGATAAAAGCTGAGGCAGGCAACGAACTATGACTCATCGCGTGAAAGCATGATCATTTATCGCTTGGGCAGGCCTTGAAACATGTAATTAGGTGTTTCAAAACAGAGACAATTATCTGTCAGTGTGCAGTTCAAAATGGAACAACCACAAAAAATTTTGTATATAGTCTTGGTTAGCATCGAGCAACAATTCTCTTAAGAGAATGAAAATTACGATACAGTTCCTTCTCACGCTTGCGAATTCATTTAAAAATTCCAATAAACTGCGAACTAAATGATAATTCCCCAGAAAACGTTGATTATAAAGCTTGAAGGACACGTAAAACGAGTTCAAGAAACACACATCGTCTTGAAGTGGAGGTGAAGTTGATCTGTTTGTAGGAGATCTCACCCCTCGCGCACACCGGGCATTCAATTAAGAGTCCTCAATGGATCCATCTGAGCAAGTTCTTTGATGCAGTATTGGCTTCGGCAGGAGGGGAACTCAGCACCACCAAGTCAATTGCGATTCGGTCGCAGCCCTAAAAAATCCAGGCCTATTTGGAGCCTATCCGCCTCCGGTCATATTAATGCCAGTGACTTTCATCCATCAATGGGGAGTCGCCTCAAGCAAAGGAGCCGGGAACAATCTCAATTTATTTCCCATGAATATGAATTCTTGAGAGAATAGAACCAAACTCCAACGTAAGGGACGATCGAACAATGCGTATCGCAATTCAAGGAGATGTCCAGAATATTGAAATAATTTCGTTAAAATGTGTCAGTGAGCATAAAGCAAACAGTGATGTATGTATAAAGCTGTTCTATACAAAAATACAGTGGTTCACTAATTTTTATCAATTCTGCAAGCTAAAGAAAACTTGGACACTCAAATCCAGTGCATAACAAAGGGCGAAGTGTCAGGGAGCAAGCTGTCACAGCAAAGCACTCGTCAAATCCCCAGGATCTCTAAATTCTCGGTTTCGAATTTACTATGGCGATGAAAGCGTCGGCAAGGGATGGGTGATGACAGGCATTCGGCTCTTCACGAAAAGCAACGCTTCAAACGAAGCAGAAGCGAGCACCTCAAATGCAAAGCGGCATCCCGAACACTCTGCACTCTTCTGCGCGCGACAAGCAGCCGAAGTTCAGCAAGGGGAGACAGAGAAATCGGGCTGAAGAGACGAGCTAGGCTTCATCGGCAATTTAGTTGAACCATCGAGTTTGTGCCCGAGGCAATCTATTTGGAGTCGCGCGTCCAGAGTGTGGCCTGTAAACAAACGCGTCTCTCTCCCCATCGACACGCTTCAGATGAAGCCCCAATTCCAAGGAACAATTCTTCGATTGTGCTCGATAGAAGCCCTTAAAGGTTCTTATCTCAAGTTAATTTGCGTGCATTAACTCTAGGCTGGAGAGGAAACCTGAGGCACGCAATTTGTGGATGAAGGAGTGTAGAGATCTTTCCATAACATCCAAAGACCCTTCGTCATCACGCGGAGTGGTATGGGAGAGATGGAGGGCGGGCGCGGATCCCCTGGGCAAGGAAATCTAGAGGCTGGGATGAGGACTGTGCTTCCTGTGTACACAAGAGACGCTGAACGACTGAGCACACAACACAGGCACAGCGCTTCAGTTAGCGAACAATACTCGTCGAGTGAAGAGTAACACTCCAAGGGAACAGCGGCCACAGTAAAATGCTCTCCCCCGCTGCTCAAAATAGAGAACTGCAATTTACTAAACAAATACTTCAAATAATTGAAGCATGAAAGAAACCTTCAGAAATAAGGACTACTCATTGAGCGTTCCATCTTATTTAATGGGAGCTACTCGATAAAATCCGGGCATTTGGGATGGAAGCGACACCATTCCCGGTTCTGCTTGCAGCTGAAAGCATTGAGAGCTCGACGAAATAGTAGAACCAGTGAATAAAATGCTACATTTCATTGACTCTAAAACTGCAGCCAGCTTAGGCACTGTTAGGCGACTAAATAATTTGAATTTGAATACAACGCATTTTTTAAATTCAATTATTAAATTAAAATAATGCTCATTTAAAAGAATAAAATTTTAATTGATAAGTTCGTATTTAGGAGTTGAATAGAAAAAAAATTGACTCGTAGTCGCACGCAAAAAACGGCAAGCGCTGCAGCGCATCATAAAAACAATATATCTCAGTACTCACTGCAGTGAGTGACAGAGAGCGCATTTTCTCGTCGACGAAGACTTGAGGTCATGGACGGACGGACAGACGGACATGGCGAGCACAATAGTGCATTTTTTCCATAAATGAGAAAATGCGCTAACAATATTAATTTTCTATTAGCCCAAAAAATACATTTGTGCCAATAATTGCCTTAACAAAGCATCAATTATAAGTAGTTTCAGATCTGAGTATTTGAGATTGAAGCCCACGAGTAAGTTCGATTAGTCATGAATACAAATCTCGTTGCAGCCGGGAAAGAATATGGTGTGGGCGCATGTTTGTGCGCGAGCTGTCAAGCGATGGATTGCGGGAGAAAGGTTATTCTAAGATTCTAATGGAACTCGCCATTTTTCATGAATAGATCACGAGTTTAATTTGGGCGGCCAAATTACGTGTGGGGACGTAAACTGCCACGTTCCGCGTAGGGGCGGAATGGCATCGAGGCTTGAAGGTGTCACTTTGAATGTCAATTGTGGGCAAGTCTGAAAAATTCAACGCGATTCGCAGAATTTCGGCGCAATAATGTTGTGAATAATGCACGCGTTGCATTTGAGGAGAGTGCACAAGAAGCAGGAAAAATAAGTCGGCATTTGTCAAGAAGTGAAAACATTGATCTCTTACTCACTATGGCATTACACATAATTAAGAACGTAATTTACCCGAGTCCGAAATGAATTAATTTATTTATCGATATTTAGATCGAGGATGCTGAAATAGAAATTAATCTCACATTATAAAAAAGAAAGAATTATTTTCTAGATTCAGAAGTACCGTAGTTTACTTTTTTATTCGAATTTTAGGAAGAGGAAACTCCCATAAAAAAATCACACATTTATCAACCACTGCATTAACTTTAAATACCTGCACGAAATGTACTCACTAAGAAGGACTTCGCATGTTTCAGATGGCACGAGCAAAACACATACCTGCAACAGAAAAAGAAAACAAGTTAGCTCATAATTCAAACTATAATCTTGAATATTCAACCGACTTCTGTTAGTTTCAGCATAGCTCACAGCAATGAATTCGCAGAAGCTATAAAAATATAAAATATTAGCCTTTAGTTGGCATTCAAAGAATCAGATAAAATGCATACACACAAATAAATCAAGGTGACATGCATGCTTACATTACTCGAATGCCGCGTTCTCAACCTTAAGTTAGAACCATATGCAAAATTTTTATCTCACTAGAGAAGAATTATGTCCTCGCTTTACTTAAAACACGCGAGTTGCACATCATTGAGCTGAGGATAAGAAGACTTCTGTGGAGAGATACGTCGAGATAAGGCAGAAGCAACTTATGCTACACCAGAGAGCAGCTTTACAGCGTCAAGTTGCATGGTAGGTAACACTCCGAAAAATAAATTTGCCAAGTTGCACAGAAACTGACACACTTTTTGCTCGTAGCACTAGCTGATACACCCTTTTACCTAGCCAAACTAGGCAAGGATGACGCACTCGGGTACTAAAAATGCATCGCTATTAGGGCAAAGTTTCGCTCATTTTTTTGAGTGCACACATGTGCTCTACCCAAAGAATGTCATGTCGCGGTCTCCTAAATAGATAGCGAAGTCCTGCTACCCGGTGGACAATATTGCGCTTACAGTGTCCGGGGCGGTTAAAGGCCGGCGCTCGGCCGCGGCTGAAAAGCTACAATTTTCAACGACGTAGACAAGTGTGAATGTGTAAGCCGATCAGTGCGATGATGGCGCTGATAGCCCGCCAAGCGTACCAGCGAACACCTAAATAAAGATCACACGACATTAACGATTACAAAGAAACGTGGCGAGAAAGAACTCAAAGGTCGCGGAAGCCAAAATATGAAGAGTTTCATGCCTGTTGCGTATACAATAAAAGTTAGAAACGAAACCAGACAAGGGATTTAATTGAATAATACAAAATATATTCAGCCATAATTTCTTACTGGGAGGGTTCTCAAAACGAGAGGAAGGAGAATACATTAATTTGATATGGAAGAAATTTCTGACTTAATCCTATACATGGGAATGATAGCTATATAGTGGGATATGCAGCGAAACGATACGCGGGACACTTGTTCATTACAAATGTTCGAAGACGAAGTCAAGTGGAGAATTAAGGACGAAGAATGATAGCTACGAGTGTAAATTGGTAAGGATTAATGCAAAAACTGAGGATTTTGAGAAGCAAAAGGAGACAGGGTGGGCGATAAGTTGCCATATAGATGGGACTCGATTATGAGAGAACATAAATGGGAAAAGACGAGCAACCAGAACTCATGTTTTATTCATAAGAAGAGGACGAGAAAGATGGTGATTATACGTCTGAAGATACGAGAATGATGGTTACAATACGTACGCAGATACGAGTATCTTGTTGATAATGCGTACGGAGCTAAGAGAATGATGGTGATAATGCGTACGGGAATAAGAAAAAACTGTGGAAAATGCGTACGGAAATAAGAGAATGATGGTGATAATGCGAAGGGAAATAAGAGAAAAGTGGGGATAATTCATACACGGAAATAAGAGAATGATGGTGATAATGCAAAGGGAAAAAAGGTAATGATGGAGATAATGCGAAGAAAGAGAAAAATAGGGATAATACGTACGGAAATAAGAAAATGATGGTGATAATTCGTACGAAGATGGGGCTCGCCGCAAAGTATAAGCAGTAACCCGAGTAGGGCGACGACGTAATGCCGGCCGAAGCCTGCGTAAAGCCTCCCTACTTATCTCGTTCCAAAAGCAAGCTGCAAAGATCCGTGGAATCCTGCTGGGAATAGCGATATTCCCGGCGTCATTGCCGGCCGGGGAGCTGCGTACGGCCTACCTAATAAAATCGGCCTCAACGTCACTACAAATGAACACGAAATGAAGAACAAACTTGAGCGCAGAGAATAGCAAGTGCCCTTAGAAATAAAATAACAACGAAAAATGTCCCGTTTGTGCGACTCAAATAATTTTCCAGTGAAAATGATAGTAATTATGTTGCAAGGAGTTAAATGAGTCGTAAAATGAATAAACGGTTACGAACGAAGTTAGTTTAATCAACGATTTTCTAGAAAAAAAAAATTCTTGCAAACTTCGACTATATGTCCCAGACACGTCAAAACTAGGAAAAATTTCGTAGATCCATACTATAATTGTTCAAAATTTAAATAAATTAGAATAAAATTTATGTTCGTGGTGTTCGATTATGAAAATGAACACCCAGCATTGAAGTCCAACACAACTTACACGGACGAGAACACGCAGGAAGGCTCGAGAGCTCAAGATGCCGGCAAATTGCTTAAATTTCGCGAAGGCAGGAACCGCAGAGACTGTTCGCCCACAGCTTTGCTTCTCCTACAAATTCGAAGCGATTCAAAATTGCTTCCGACTTTCGTGAATCTAAATTCGAAGAATGCAAGGGAATTGCACGTGTTTCTGTAGAGGAGGCGAACACCGACAGCTTTTACTTCCACGTCTCTCGTTTTGCCATAGTTTGGCAAATTCATTTATTTTTAAACAACAATAGTTACATTGCACAAATACAATTAAATTAAAGTATAGAATGGAATGTGTACAGTCACAATGAAAATTGAGGCTATTCATATCTACTACATTTTTCTATCTAAATTGCAACCTTGAATCAACTATCTATAAATTGCGGACTAATAATTTAACAATTGTACATACGAAAATGAAACAACTGTATTATTATTAAAGCTTCCACACCGATGTCAGTTTCAAATTTGATACCATGCCACATCAAGAAAAATAAAACGCAGCATATTAATTATCTTATATATATTCCCATCATTTTTTAACAATGAAAAGGACTGATTGTAGGACATTCCCAGTTTTAGCTCATATTTTCTAACTTGGCATCACTACTTGAGATGCAACGCAACCACTCTTTTCTTGACCACAGTGCCAGATTTTTAGCATCAATTTTGTCAATCATTATTTAATTACCTGCATGATTAATTCTTATTTTGTCCACAGTGTGATAGATCCACAAACGTTCACTATGTCAAAAAGATAGAATTGGTATAACAGTTTACACTAAAAATAATTCAACAAATTTCATTAGCCCGGTTGCAGACACGCACATGGGTACTCGGTATATTTGACTCTATAAGCTAAGAATTAGACATATGAACTTAATTTAACATGGCACAGAATAGTCATACAGCAGTTAAGAGCAGCAGTCTGCCTGACACTCAATTTACACCTGCGCGGCCTCACAAGAGCCGCCTGACACTCCATCTCAATCGGCACGGCGCCCTACAGCCACTCATGCATCCCTACCCCACGCAAGAAAAAATAGCGACCGATTACTTTTTTGTTTTCTGGAAGTCGATCCATCACTTGCGCTGCTGCGATTCAGGCTCCTTAACACTCGCAACACAAGGGCTCAAGCCTTATTATTCATAAAATCCTCCCTAGAGAATGCTAGCAAAAAATGCGACCGGTTGGGCAGCTAGTCGCAACCAAAGACTCCTTTTGTGGCAACCGGAGCCCGGCTATCGAACTGGCAACTCTCTTGCTTGGTTTCCTGCCTCACTTCTGATTGCACCGCTGCATGCAGCGGCATTTACAGCGCGGCTAAAACGTCTATTATTTCGGGCTAGGAAGCCTGATGCTAAGATCGGATGGAACAAACAAATCAATACTTCAATTCTCTGAATGTCTTATGTCACTGAATGTCTCTTGTAAACTCAAAAGGTAAAATCTTGAATTTTTGTCATTTTATATCAAAAAAAAACTAGTCATGATTTCATATACCTATTTGTTGTATTCAGCCAATTCTCTAATCACACGCGAGCTTGAAAAGACAAAAAGTTCCAATCAAAGGAATGGTTTTTCGACACTTAGGGAATTGTGTTATGATGTGTGAATTTAAATTAAACGAACAAAGTACGGGAAATAACGGTAAATAAGTACAAAAATGTCGTACAAATATGGCTGATATACCTAGATCTGTGTATCAAAAATGAATAGCTGTGAAATGCAACAAGTATTAGCACTTTCAATATTCAATTCAATGGCAGTAAAGTGTGTATGAAGAACTTGCTGCATTAGAGATGTCCCAGGAAACTTGACATACAGACTCATCTCCCGACGCATGCATTATAAAGAAGTCAGCGTCTGGAGTTCACGTCTCGTCTTCCCTTAAATCGTGTTCTGCACAGCCTGACCTCTCGAGCTCCTTTCTCTGACCTCTACACTGCATGGCGACTTGGAGCTCTGCATTAACGATGACATTCATCATACAGATTGCATATTATCTGGTGACATGCGATATCTGTGCTGACGTGAGTCTTGATATTTCAAGGCATAACTAACTTAGAAGTTAACGTATAACTGCCAACAAGGCTTCTGCAGGGAATCATTATTTATGCATTACGTTTAAAAGATTAAGAGGGAAGGACATAAGCTGTCAATAACTTGAATATTCAGTGACATAACACTTGCATGAATACGTGAAGGGAATTGTCTATTCGATCAATTGTTTGTAACGTTAGGATTACGCAATAGATTTGGAAATTTCTAGCGCAGCAAACGTAAAATTTTATCAACGCCAAAGGCGGTTCAAGTCACACAAACCAGAAGCCTCTAACAGGGATTCCAAACTTATCAACAGCGTGTATCCCAGTAAGAAATTTTCGATAAATGTCAAGTTCATACAGAATTTTCAATTTTTAGACGTTTACGGCTCATGATACAACAGGTATAACAGTTTACACGGAAGTGTTTTAAATGAATTGAAATGATCTAACGTTGCAATGAAATAAATCACTAGTTACATTTCAATTACGAAAATGCAATCTCAATAATAGAAGACAAATAAAGCCCGCTATACAATGGAATTTATAAGGTTTCAGGAGGAAGCCAGGTTAATTGACACCAGTGAAATGCATGTATTTTCAAATTTTTGTGTGCATGATCTCATTTTGATGCATTAATTTCTTTGGGAATGTACATCAGGCGTAGTTTCATCAGGTCCCTTGCTTCAAATTAGTGCTTATAAATATTCTGGATTTACTGTGAAGGATTGTATTTTTTGAACTTATTTTTTCATGATGGTCAAAAAATAGTTTACCTTCAAGGCCATCTTTTTAAAATTCAATTATTTTGCTATGTTCTACGAAGACAAATAATAAATATTTTCAATGCACCAAGCAGCCCCTCAATCTGATCTATTCTCACAGACATTCAATTCAGTCACTAAACGGAATATATTTTGCCCTTTGGCTTTGATGTTACTTATTCATGCAAAAATTTCTCACCCGAACGCTCAAAACGTAAAAAGTTGCAATTTTTTGTCTGCTGTTGAAAACTTACATTCATCAAAATAATGTACCTATTTAAAAGCATAAAAAATGAGCAATTTTCTGTATAAAAACATGGTCTTAGAGCTAAATTAGGAGATAATTGTATAATTTAACAAATGCAAGAAATTTAAGCAATTAACAACAAAGTTCATGAAAACGTTTTGTCTCATTTAAGCTGGGGGAGCACGAGGAGAGGGTGTGGAGAAGAAGTACATTTGATTTAGTCCCGTCTAGTTTACGAGTTTGATAACCTCAGACAGAACCCTGAGCAGCTCGCAATAGGTAATAAAATATAATAAAGCCGCTTAAATAGAATCGAATTGAAGCAAGCAATACGTAATATCTAGCACACTAAAGCATAAATAGTACAGAATTGAAGCAAGCAATACCTAATATCTAGCACACAAACGGATAAATAGAACAGAATTCAGGCAAGCAATACGTAATATCTAGCATACTAACGTATAAATAGAACAGAATTGAGGCAAGCAATACGTAATATCTAGCACACTAACGTATAAATAGTACAGTATTGAAGCAAGCAATACGTAAATACCACATGTGGAGTTGCTTATAGAGAACCACCTCAGCGCCTAGCTCTTTGTCCATGCATTGCTGGTGGTCCACGAGGCGAGCAATATTTCACATTAATACATTAAAATCCATGTTCTAATAACATGAATCATTCAACATGAAAATCGGTTGTTCATTCCAACGCAAAATTTACTTACGATTTCCCTTTAATACGTTCCTCCCAAACATATACTTGCACAAACACGCATTATGTCCCAATCAGAGCTTAAATTATTTTCATAAAGTAGAACGCCTAACCATTGCGTCCATTATTACCGTAAGTTTCAGTATTAGAATGCACTGTGAGTTATCTTCTATCAGTTATAAAAGAAAAATATAGTATAAAATCGAGTTAGGTTATTTAACCATATTAAACATATTAACCCGCAATTCAGGCCGCATTTCACCACTTCTATAGGAGCAGGGAGCAAAATATTTTTTACTAATAGCATATAATCATCAATTTGCTGGACGGTCATTCATGTCACTTCATAATATGCCTCCATCATCGCATTCGTTTGTGTGAAAAAGTTTCATCGATTCCAACCAATTAATCGTCGCTCTCTCAGTGCTTCTTCTTTGCGGTTGAAAAAAATCAACATCCTTGTCTTCGATAATTGGATGGCCTTTTTCTATAAATGTAGCGAGGAGACTATGCTTCATTGATATCCGACACATTATTTTATAGTTTATTAAATATTTTGCAAAAACACGCGGAATTTCGATTACATTGTAAGATACGCAAGTGAATTGGAACAGCAAGTTCCTCGTCCACTTAATATTTTTCATTTTTCGATAATCGTATTAATAATGAGGCTATTGTAATATTAATGGCTGAAATTGAGGCATACTAACTAAACGTAAAAAATCACAGCATGAGTGAAATAGTTGCCAAAAATGTACAAACGAAAATTACTACAAAAGTTCGCCATTTCAATACCTCTCTGCAAACTAAACGGAAGCAAATATGCTTCGTTTTGTTTCCCAATATGAATTACTCTTTCCTTTAGTTATGCATTACAAATCTATCAAAAATTTAAAAAGCCTTATATTATTTTTATTCATGGGAATCATTTAGATTGTGTTTATTATTCGAGACCATTTTCATCGTTGGTACAGAAAAGCTCCTACGCCTTTCCAGAGATTGCGAATGCATGCTGCGAGGGTATATGAAACCCCAGTTGTGAGCCACAAACGCTTGGACTCGTCCATTTGTTCATATGTTTTCATAATTTACAGCGCAACGACAGGACAACATAAACGCACAAGCTTCTTTGTTCGAGCAGTCTATCTTCATGTGCCTCTCGTTGCACTGCAGAATGTTTAATGTGAAATCAAACCTCGGTATGCTTCATAAGAGACCAGATACGAGTATATGCGAGTGTATTCAGCACTCAACTCTAGCGTGGGTGAGGCTAGTCAACTCACAAGTATAGAAGCCCTTGGCGCAGCGAGCAGAAGCAACAAATCTTGAGTTGCAAGCCCATAAGTCACGATATAAATCTGTCCACTTTGCTCCTCTGAAGCCTCGAGCTTGTTACGCTGCTCAAGAAATGCCATTGGAAAAGTAGGTAGTCGGAAGGCGAGCTCGAGAACAACACGATTAGATGGCATCTCGAGAGAGAGAAACGCATATGCTACCGTCCTGTGGCGGCCCACGCTGTATCCACCTTAGAATCTCTGCTGCCGTAAATACTCAATTAAGCAAGCCTTACAAAGAGGAACTACTGAACCATAGCTGGGAGAGACCAAATATTTTATACAACAACACATAGATTAAAAAATAACAAGATATTTTATGCAAGTTCCATAACTCCATGCACAGGATAATTATAGTGTTACTATTACCACAGCTACAAGCCATAACATTTAATGCCGGCAATTACTACTAAAATTATGCCCAGTACGACCCGAGTTATTTTCTCTACAGGCTACGAACAATGCAACTTTAAAAAGTTTATTGGATCGACTTCCATGCCTGTTTTCTGGCTTCTCTGATGGATGCTTCTATATAAATCAAAAATCACTATCTAATTCTGCCTCAAAAAGAAAAATGAATTACTAAGCTTGTTCTAGATAATAGATTTCTCTTTTACTTAACGTTATGGAGGCGGCGAAAATTTGGTTTTGTTATAACATAAATATGCGTATCAAGCATCATGATAAGTACATTAGAAAATATTTCCGATAAGCGGTTCTCGCTTTTAAAAGACGTATTCCGCAGTCACAAGCGCATGTATATAACACTATGGAGTAGTATGACACGCACAGCACTTTCAGAATGACGTGCAACATGCAACATTATAAAGTAATTTGAATCAATATGCCACACACAACACACGCAGTCTGAAGAATAATATGCAACTTTATGAAGAAATATGACTCGCGCACCATATTCAGCCTGACGAGCAATATGCACATTATGAAGCAACATAACACGCACACCGCACTCAAATTGAAGCTAAAAATGCAAAATTTTGAACCTATATCACATGCACCTACAGGAAGAACATCAGGCCTTCACGCGTGACGAGGCCCAGTTAAAGCGATCAAGCGAGTGGCAGTGAATCAAATGTCCCTTAGAAGAGCTGTAAAAGTTCTACCACAAGCGGGTCATATACATGTCTTAATTAGCAGCAGCGCAACACGCAACCTATGCAATAAATCGCACCTTGCAAGCCGCGGTAAAGGCAGCGTCCGCAGCAACCTTAATGGGAGCTGCAGCTCAAAATTGTGGCCAACATGGGCTCTATTGAGCGGCCTAATTCATCGGGCGCTTTGTAGGCATCAAGTCGATTGCTGAGGCCTCGCTAATTGTCTCCCGCTGCAAGCCATCAATTACGAGCAGCCGGAATTTTAAAATATGTACACAATATTATCGACAATACCAATTAAGAAGGTGCTCCCCTGATTGATTTTATTGCAGATTATCCCATTAATATGGAGATCAGAAATTATTCAACAATCATAGGGAAAACCGCCCGGCAATGATGTGATAAAGCAACAACTAATTTCCGGTCGCGGTCATAGTTTAGTTTCCCAAATCTTCTCCCAACACATTGGCATTCGCTAAGCACAAAGTCAACAAAATGAAAAAAAAAATAATCGATTGTTGAAAACGATCCTACAATGATACTGTTCACAGCCAATGAATTTTATTGATTAGTTACTTTATTTTGCCGGTTTTATCAGATTAATTTTTGACCTGGATTAGTGGTGGTAAACTTAGAATTAAACGAGCTAGGGATTGATGGATAGCCCAGAAGCCCCAGATAAACTTGTTACTGTTCATGTCAAGTTTAAGATAAAGAAATTTGATAATCAGATGCTCACTACGAAGGTCAAAACAAGACAGATAAGCGGTATGTGGAATATTTCCCTCGCACAGAAAAATATTCAAGCGTATGAGGGGTCAGGAAAGATGTATGTATGCTCTCGACACATTTCTATCACTGATGCTCCAGCTAAACGCAAGACAAATAACTTTTCTTCGAGCCTGATGATTACGCAAACATGGTAGAATTGCTTCAGCGAGCGAGCTGAACTGTTTGCGTGTCCAAAATAGAAAGTTGGATGCATGAGCTCGTTACGTCCAGAGAAATTTAGACCTAAACTACTTCTTCCTAATACATGCACGCAGTAAATTTGCACTGACGGATTGAGGTAACGGAGCGGCCATACAAATATCTTTGTATGGAAGGGCACACATGGACTTGAATGAACTCGTTACTTACATTAGAAGCATTTGCTTCAACCAGATGCATTTTCGTGCAATATTTCCAAACCCCATGAATCGCGGCTGTCTGGCAGGTACAGCTACAGCCTGAACGCGCTGCCCTATAACAGTGATGTCGCATTAGACACGCTTTCCCATGGGTGCCTAGCCGGGCAGAGAGAGAGCGCGGGCTGGTGGTATATGCTGCTCATATACCAAGAAAAAAATGGGTGTGGTGGCTGTCATCTCTCATGGGGGAGGCATGAGTTTCGGCAAGGATGGTGCAAACACAAAAACCGTTGCCGAGCCCTTCGAAAAATAAAAGTTCATTGCGATGGACGAATAGGGGAATTTTTACTTGAAAAGGATGTAAGATTGTTCTTCATTTATAAGTAACGATCCCATCTTATGATCATCTGCCATTCAGTAAACATTCACATTCACTGGAAGCGTACTGCGGGACAGTGATTTGAATCTTTTTTATCAAAGTTTACTTTCATTTATAGTCTCGCCAAATTCTATAATGATCACAACGTAACATCTTAAAAATGTCTAAAAGAAAAAGCCTTCGTGAATGAGGTGAAAAAATTACCTTAAATGATATTGAAAATCGGTGAATTAAATTTTAACAAGTAAAATTATATTTATCGATCAATGATAACAAATGACTTTACATATAAAAAATGGAAATTTAGTCCTAGATACAATTAAAAAAACGATGGTCAGTAATATCAAATTCAAACTTCAGAGGATCTTGAAATGAATATTAATTTGTGAGAATATAGAGTAAATATGCGAACCCAAGCAACTTCAATGGAGTATTCGCGTCTCGGCGCTCTTTGAAGAAATTTCCAATACTGCCTTCTTAATTAAACGAATGAAAAATCCGCTCAGTGATAGGATCAAAGGCGTGCTAGTGACTTTTGGTTTTTCAACTTCGATGTCTTACGGTAATGTCGCACATATCAACAATAAAATTTTCACCTATACAATATTGGAAGCTTATAATTCTAATTTCTTAATGAGACGTACTTGTGACTACGTCATTTTTTTTATTTTTTCATTTTTTAATACTTGTATTCAAATTTAAACATTCGGAAATCCAAATACTTTCACTTGATATTCTGTACATGAATCTGATAATTAATCGTTCAAATTTCTCTACACATTAAGTCTCAATTTAAAAAACTATAAGCATCTTACGGTAATCCAAGGTTATAAAACGACATGAGAGAATTTCAATGTCCAACTGTGTTTTTGCCGATTTGATACACAACCGATACATGAATAAAAATGAATATAAAACATTCATTACTCAGCAAATTCATTAGTTAACCTAAACACTCTGCAAATTAATTGGAACGAGGTAAAGAACAAGCTAAATATATTTTCACGTTCTAGATAGACACGACTAAAATAATTAACTAGTCCACTAATAACATCAGCTTTAATGCTCCTCGCACAGCTTCATTTCCATTTTAGAAAGAATCCTTGTAAACTTATAATTTAATCTTCATAAGAGATTGCAAGCTAATGTGGCATGACCAGAGCGTGGCGTCTTCAAAGCAAGAGACGGTCTGGCTGAGATAGGGTAGGAGGGGCAACGAGTATCTCGAGAGATCGAGGTGTCCGGTTTAAAATACTCTAGGACTGCTCGGCAAAAGAATCTGTGAGAAAGGTTACAATCAGAGTCTGCATGAGGTTCATTAAGGCAGGCCAGCATTTTCAGATGCCCGATGTAGTCTTTGTCTAGGCTCAGCTGGAGACCAATGCACTTGGAAACGGGACAAGGCTTGCTAAGTGGACGCTAAATTTATAACTTTTTGCCATTTCCTGACAAGCTGAACTGGAGACAATAACGCACTGCCACGATATAATCAACGCAGTTCCGCTAAATTTATTAACAGCAACGAACTAGAAAACAACTAACACTGTCAGAGAAATTTTTAACATCAGTATGATGGAAATGAATAAATTAAATACAAACAAATAAAAATTCGGCGGGATTTGTATTAATAATCACCAATAATTATGCTCAAAACTAGCTCAATTTTCAAGACTCGTTAAATTCCTGCAAAGCTCGTACCGAACATCTCCATTTTCAAAAAGTAAAGTGAATCCTCATTTTGTTCGAATATATTTCAAGACAAGAGTAGCCTCAAATGAAAATTATATCTTACTAAGGAACCACGCGTCATTAGCTGCATTGTTTCGAGGAAAATTTTCCTGTGTATTCTTGCACAGTATTAGGCAGGCATATGAGAGAAATAAATAGAAACGTTAGACCAGTCGAACAGTGATGCGTGCAGAACAAAGATTGCTTGAGTTCACACAGCGCAGAACTTCACACATGTAGCAGCGCCCAGAAGCAATGTAGCGGCAATCTGGAGCCGTAAAATAACTCAAGATGAATCTGAGCGCAGTAACTACACAGTAACTCGGCAGTAACTATCAGCTGCAACGCACTAAAATTACATTCTTTTTCAACCAAGTGCATTAGAGTCATCCATGGACATGACCGGAAATTTATTGCGAACTGAGATCACGTCAACTTATTTCGGCTCCATATTCTTTTGAAGAAATTCTTGTTCAAAAAATACATGAAAACCGGATACGAGCGAAAACATAATATTTACAGACACAACAAACTATTAGGTGAAATTTAAGATTTTAGTTGCAGAAAAAAAGCGCAGACTTTTTAAAATAATCACCAAAACAACGACCAATTACGTGAAAATTACAAGAACGCTGCCAAAACCACTAAGTAGTAAGATGGCAGTTAATACAAACACAAGACTAGTAGTCTAGTATTTGTTTCTACAAACACTAGACTACTAGTCTTGTGTAGTAGTCTAGTGTTTGTTTACCTAACCTAACCTAACACTAGAACCACGACAATATGGTAAAAGAATCGCCACAGCATCTTAATCCAACGGCTCCAACAAGTCGACGTCATACCTACGCTTAGCAGAAAGTATGGACGAAGCATCTCTGTGGTGAAGGGGGGCAAGAAGGGATGCGAGAGAAGACCTTTTGTTGCATTAGGTGATGTAAGGCAGGTGAAATTACACGGTGAGAGGTGTACGCTCTGATGTACTGCCAGACATCGCCGCACGACCTCCTCCTTGCCTGCCTGGTCCGGTCTCCAGCTAAGAAACTCAAGCCCGCGCCAACAAACTGCCCTCCCATGCAATAACTCCACAGAACGCAAGGCTACACCCAAAATCTTCACAAATGTCTTATGTTCAAATGTACCCAATTTATACGACATGCATAGAGCAAGTAAAATAACTATTCTAAGTGTTAGATCAAGTGTTAGATCCACAAAAAAATGTGCATGTCAACACACCAATCTTTCGGTATACGAGATTTTTTCAACAATAAAACCACGTGAATAACCATAATTTTTATGTTTGATTCATGTACGAGTAAATATATCTATTCACTCTATTAATTTTCTTTTAACATCACTCTGAAAGATGAGAGACAACGCTGAGGACAAAGATATAATCTAAATCATGAGCCAAACTTTGCGCTTAGAATTAATGTGGCAAGAACACGTTTTTCATAACTTGCTCATGAGTAAAATTGTTCTGAGAATACAAGAAGAAATTTGATACTAAATCATTTTCATCTTGATTTTCTCATTTGAACCAGTTTTGCAAAAGTGGAGGCATGCACTAAAGAAATTTTATTCCTTTATCACTTTCAACTTCATACCAAGGAGATTCCGGTTAAACCTGCAAGATAAAAATTATTTTCAAAGAAGTCTGCCTGCAAATGAACCTTAGAAATTCGTTGCGCGTGTTTGCCACGGCGCTCAAGATGTGCGGCGTCTCATTATGGCACTCGGGTCACTACTAATAATTAAGGAGGGGGAGCATCATCTCAATCACATCGGAAAAAAATTCCCAGAATGGGCAGGTATATAGTTTTTGTAAGTCGGCTCTTTTTACAATTCTAAACTCGTTCAGTTTTTAATAAAAATGAAACACGAAATTTTATTGAAATATGAAAAAGTTCATAATTCACGAGCAAGAATGTAAAAAAATGCAAGCAGCACCCTAAAATTGTAGCGCGCTGTTGGTAAAGAGGGAGATTAAATAACCACTCTTGATATAATAGAAAATCAATTTACACAATTCCGACGATCCCAACATAGACTCAGTCATAAATGACCATTTATTTACTTCCATCTCTTCATAAAACACTAACAAATAAAATAATTATTACTAAAATTCACGAAAAATTGGCCAAAAATTAACCAAAAGAAAAAAATGTGGCCGAAATACTTATATATACATGAGTAGAGGTACAGAATTTAAAAAATTCAGGATACGCGACGGGTTATTCGAGGACTCGAGTTTTAATTGAATTTGAGCCCAGCGGATCTCACACGATTTTGTTCCAGTCACCCCGGCTTGAGATGCCGGCGTCAAGAAGCATCGGGTCGGAATGTTGATGAGGAACAGACAATGGAGGAGGGCGTTGCTCGATAACTAAAATCGATCTGTTTGAGCAGAGAATCTAAAGAACGGATTGTCGAGACAATCACAGGGTTTCAGGCGCAGGCAAACATCAGGAATGCGCGAGGCGATGACAATTTCATAGATTATTATTTGAAATGCAAATTTATCTAAGTCGCATAGCATAGATAATATTAATGTCATCCTAAACGTAATTTTAAGAAGGGCATGCGCAGAAACACTGAGCTCTGTAAAAAACGAGGAACCGAGAACATCAAAATAAAAAAAAACATACTAAATTACAAACAAGATTCAAATTCTTTAAACTAGAGGAAGACTTGAAAAATCACACTCGAAACGTCATAAATCCTGGATATCATGCATATGGTAAATGTGGATTGATTCAAATTGTTCATGATTGAGCATTCGATTCATGCTTAGACAATTTATAATCTGAAAGCCAATTTACTACATCAACTTAAAAAAAACTACAATTATATGAGAAGACCATTGGAAGCTATAGGCAAAGCAAACGGCAGGTAAGAGGCTGCGATCTGATAATTATGATATAGAAATTATAATAATTATATAGAAATGAGGTATCTATCATTTCTTTATCATTACATAATGATATAGAAATGATAATTATGATATAGAAATGATACTAATAATTATATAGAAATGAGGTATCTATTATATTTTTATTATATAATGATAGAGAAATGATAATTATGATATAGAAAGGACCCTTAGCAAGCTCATGGCTGATCACACATTGCGCAGACGCTGACAGCCAGGACGGGTCGGCAGTCACAAGCGTATCAGTTTCACGCAGCAGTGAAGGATCGCATGTCAAAATAATTGAGCCGAGCTATTGAGAGCCGCGTGGGATCTTCATGTCATGAACAATAGTGTTGAGTACATGATTTTTTGTCACATAAATATGAAGGCCCAAAGCCAGTAAAGCCAAATAAAAAGTTGAGAAGCAACAGAATAAAAAATTGAAATTGTTTAAAGAGTAATATGATTAATATGCACTCTTGCATTAGAAATTTGGATTTGAACATCAAATATAAATCTTTGTCGCATTCATCTATATTTAAATAATCATTAAAGACAATTTTAGCGTCCAAGATAATCCTTATATAGAAACTAAGTGCGATGGAAAGCGAAAAACATGAAAGCGTCGTGAAACGAGAGTAGAAGATGATGCTGCAGAGGTTCGTCACAGCACGATGCCTAACAAAATTTAGAGTCGCCCCAGCTTCTGCATGGTAATCCAAATCAGAAGCTGCAGCGTCTGTAAATTTTCACAGGGATATGAGGCACGCTTGTTATTGTTTGTTTGGCGCTCCCAAGTCGAGAGTCAACAGGAGCAAGGGGTTATAAGAATGAGCAGCTCCGAGGATTAGGCTTTCGCGAAATTGCGCCTTTGAAAAAAATATTTTGACGAGGCTTGACAAAATGCGTCAGCTAGAGCGGCAGCGGACTATGCGCGGCGCGTACAGTCGTCACGTTCAGACGTGAAAAAGTATACACAAAACATATGCTGGGTGAAGGTAATATATTATATTGATAAAAATAACTTACTAAATGAAGTCATTATTTTTTATTATGAGAACAAAAGTGTCTGGGTCATTTTCAAGTCAGTAAGTTAGCAAGCGGTCGAATGTAAATTATGTTATGCTTTCAAATCTTATCTCAAAAAATTATATCATTCGTAACAACTTTGAGCGATTTATTGCACTGGTACATTTAAAGAATTTATTTAGAAAAAATATAACTCAGTACTCACTGCAGTGAGTGATAGAGAGCGCGCATTTTCTCGTCGACGAAAACTTGAGGTAACGGACGGACAGACAGACAGACGGACATGGCGAGCACAATAGTGCATTTTTTCCATAAATGAGAAAATGCGCTAAAAAGTGAAACGAATATTTGATCTATTTCGAACTGCTAACTTCCGAAAAATTCTTTTTCCAGAAAAATTTTTTTTTCTGCGAATAATGCAACTCCTTATAGAGGAAGTTTTATAAAGTATACAAGTTTTCCATATAAATCAAAGGAAATATATTTACAAAGAGGAAACAAAAGAAATTTCGCCAAAAAATCCAGCTAGTCTAGGTAGAGATAACAGCGGTCCACAAATTTTAAAATAACATCAACACAATAAATAATATTTATATAGTCGACATGCAGTGGCAGCCTTCAATTTTTCGTGAGTGCAGAGCCGAAAGCACAGGAACTGAAGAGGCCTCGAGGCATGGCAGCGCAACCACAAAATTGCGATTAAATGCCAGTCATTGGCGCTCGCCACAAAAATTTACTGCGATAAACGCACGAAAAAAATGCATGCGGGAACGAAATTCTCGACCAACTAGATCAGTGAACTAAATCAAGCATTCACAACTTGAATAATTACACGTTTTATTAGTTCTTATCAATATGTATAATGGAGTTTTAATTATGGCAGGCACAAAATAAAATAAACGACTTGGATAGAGCATACAGAAGTCAACAATGCACAAGCGAAAATAGTTCTGATTGATGTAATTAAATCAGTACATCATCCACAGACCAAAAATAAATAGGCATGATTGTACAATATGATTCACCGAAACTTCCTGATTTGGAAGCACAATTCAATAAGAACTAGTAAAGGTATTGAAATATAAATTTTATTGAAAAAGACATGACCCTAATTTTTGTATCATTTAGATGACATCGGACAACTGACGGCCCCCATTGTCAATGCATTCAGTTAAGTCGATTTTTTAAGTTCCGTTCCAATAAATTAGGGTCCTTGGAGTGTTATTGTAAACAATTGATTTAAGATAACCCCATAAAAAAACACAGTGAGCCAAATCGGGGGATCGGGCCGAGCAAAATCGGGTAAAATGTTGTCTCAGACGGACTCAACTCTAGCAAAACGGTCATTAGAAAAGTACGCCTCGACAACAAACGTACGCTGCTCACTTGTCCAAGAATGCATTGTGGCACCTGACTAAGTGGGGCACAAAACTACATGACCTTGCCTTTCATAAGAAATACTTTCCGCCCTTTTCCTAAAACATCTGGCTGCATGGCACAAAATATATAACAGGAAGTTTCCGTGAATCACCCCGTACAAAGGTATTGCAAGTTCACGCGATCTTATTCTCCACACAAGACGCATCGCAGAAAAGAACCATTCACGATGCCTCAAATTTACTCTGTTTTGAATGGAAGCCAAACCTAACTTAAGTGCAAACATTTGGCAGAACTGGAAACAAGATATGAAAATGATTTATCAAATCGACAAGAGCGATAAATAAATTTTAATTAATCTGGAGATGGATGAGATACATTCCACATACACATGAGAGATCATTTTCACCTACTAGAACTAAGGAAGTAAGGAATGAGTTTAGAAACTTTACGGCAATGAGTTGCCCAACCAAGACCAAGTCAGTCGAAGTCGTCTAACGAAGAACCAAGGTCAGCGGCCTACCCGCCAGCCGGCATGCCAGCCAGACTGGACGGGTGAACCGCAACGCCCTCTGCCAGCACCAGCCACGGCGCTCGCCAGAGGACAACTTATTCTGTTCCGGCGGACGAGCAACCGGCCATAAATAGGATGGTTATGATTCTAATTCTGCGTTTCAAGATAAACCAAAAGATATAAAGAGTTTGAATTTCGAATAAAATAACTGATTGTACCATATTCTAGATATTTTCTAGCTGAGGACGGAGCTTGAGTCCGAAATAATTTCCATGAAGATATGGAGGATTTTTGTGGTTTTTTCTTTGCTTATGAATCTCTGACAAACCGCAGTATAACTGTAGTCGACTACCAAATTTAATTACCCATGCCGGGTAGTAAGTAAAACTCAATTCCTCAAGCCGCAGCCTAGGATTTGATATTGCAGTAACATAAAAACATTATTTGTTCCAGATAAAGTTGCGAGTTAAGGACTCAAGGATAAGTAGAAAATGATTTAGCATTAGATCAGGCTGTCTAAATTAATGATATCAAAGGGTACGGCTATAGATTAAGTTTAATTGGATACATTTTATTACTATGATCGAGTAATTGAGATGATCTTTTCCCTTATCTACTCCGTAGGCAATGAGAAGTAAGTTTCTGATAAGAACTATTACAACCTGCGTAGGTCTGACTTTCTAGTTCTCAACAAGTTTGGATCTACGGGAAGAGGATAGATACCGTACTTGCACATGAACTTCCCTCTTTGTGAAACACTTTTTCCTTCATATATCACCAGTTATCGGATTCTTAGAGACTTCCAGCATCAGCTGAGATTCTGTCCTCGTTCTCGGAACTATGCTCGCAGTATTTATACATCCCACAAAGCATTTGAAGTTAAAATAACGCTAATTAAACGTAGTTTAAATCAAATAAACTAGTAATCAGCGTGGTTTCAACGTCGTCCGCCTGGAGGATAGCTGCCTGCCTGGTCATACTCGAGGCGAAATCTCCGTCTTTTGTCAGGGTGCCTTGTTTCTCACTAGGATATCCAGCGCGCCGGTCGCTCCAGCTTATCGGACAGATTAATAAGACTCTGAGAACGCCTGGCCCGTCGGTCGTCGATCGCTCAAATTAGAGGTGAGGCGATGTCGAGGTAAGACCGGTCTCGCTCTTACCGCACCACATCTATCGCTATTGACCTCCTATTATTGAGCCTGCTTTACTCCCAGTAGCGACCATCTCATTACAGGAGGATTTTTTAGTAACAAAACGACACAGCAAGATGGCCACAATGGGGCGGCATGGACGACTAGAGCATGAAGGACTTTTTCCCGTGTTAATGAACGACGAAGCTCTCAGTAAGGTGGTCGCATGGGCGTCATTTGACGGCCTCATCCATCTCTTGAGGCCATCATTCACTCAAGCGTGGTTGATACCATCAAGCGTCCACCCTGCAACTCTCATGCAAACCAGTTCGATATGATTTACTCGTCTTATAACACGGAGAAGCTCACCACAAACATTTTAAAAACAACTACTGTCCGTTAAATTCACCATTGCAATCTTGGCGAATCGTCATTATAAAAAAGAACATAATCTAACGCAGAAGAATTGCTCAAATAGTAGAGCTTTCCGAAATAACTTGTTCCAATGGAACATATATATAGAGACCTCTCATATATATTGAATCGCGAAAACAATCATGATTTTATAATTAAAACGCGCTCAGGCAAAGTGAATGTTATGTTTCCATCTCTAGCTCAGATAGGAACAAAAAATATAACTCAGTACTCACTGCAGTGAGTGACAGAGAGCGCATTTTCCCGTCGACTAAAACGTTAAGTCACGGACGGACGGACAGACGGACGGACGGACGGACAGACGGACGGACAGACAGACAGACGGACGGACGGACGAACGGACGGACGGACGGACATGGCGAGCACAATAGTGCATTTGTTCCATAAATGAGAAAATGCGCTAAAAACAGTCCCAAACAAGTCAGTCCCAAAGAACTGTGCCTAGGTACAGTAAATCTCCTCTGCATTAAAACAAAAAGTAAATAATACACTGTAAGTATATATAATGCACCACCAATATATTAAACGTGTATTAACCTAAGGGTTGTTTGAAGCAATGTATTCAATGGGGGAGGTATCGGCGCGTACAAACTCGGTCACGCCACGCATTTGGCGCCGGAAATGAGGAGCAGCTTGCCTGACGCTTGCAGCCTGCGAGAGGAAGAAATTGAGATAATTTCATGAGCCTCTGAAATGCGATGTTCAGTTAGAAAAGGTTAGGTTAGTCATGTAGGTCTGATGCAGGTTAATAGACCAGCACTCGCAGTTGTAGTGCAGTCATGTAGCTCTGATGCAGGTTAATAGAATAGCACTCGCAGTTGTATAGTGCAGTCATGTAGCTCTGATGCAGGTTAATAGAATAGCACTCGCAGTTGTAGTTGACCAACTAAATACTTTATTTACAGGAAATGAAATCAATCTTAAATTTGAGCTTACACAGGGATAGAGAACGCGATAGTGTTAGCAAATAATAATGGTAATTATTACAATTATTAATGGCATTATTATTCTTAATTATGGCACCTAAACTTCTATGAAGTTCAAAAAAAAACTAGCAAGTAAAACAAATGTCCCGACAGAAGTAGCACCATTTAACACCCTACAACGCACTCTGGTGATAGCCGAAGATTTCTGGCTTCCGCGAAAAGGTTAGACAAAAGCCGCTGAAGCAGCCACAAAGAAAACAAGAATCCTCGCTATGCACTAAGATTCACTCTGCAAGGCGGCAGCGCTAAGCCCAGGCGTCACCTGTAATCCGCAGGTAAGACTTCTCTAATGAAGCCCAATCCGGCGCACCTTTGCTACCTGTCCGGGCGACGTGTAATTGAGTTCCGCCCGTCGTGAAACGCAGCACGGGACGGTTAATTATTATGAGACGCTCAAAGCTGCATAAAAGAGCTAGGAGGCAACCGCAAGCTTTGAATTGTTTCTATGTCCACACTAAACTTGGAGAAACGTGTATATTAGACAAGGCTATCGCAGTACATGATGCTTTCATTGGAAGAGCTTCGCTCGCTGTAAATCTTACTCTAAATCTAAAGACTGTATTACTTAGATCTGTTCAGTAAATAATGTAGCCGCGGTGCTGAAGTGAGTAGTAAAGGAATATTCCGGATTAAATACGTTCACAGAAGGATTTGTATGTTCGTAAGTTAGCATAATTACAATAGCTTACATAATTTTGGAGTGAAGTAAGAATTTAAGAGAGAAAAATTTTGTACAACTTTTGTGAATATTAATTATAAAAAGAACAAGAATGGGTCATCTTTAACATATCACGATCTTAGTAAATAGCATTATATACAATCCACTACGCTCCATTCATTCTGATCTGAAAATTTACTACATGCATGTATATTATTGCTTAGTATTATATAGTGAGTTAGTAGTCTCCATATAGTGCAACCGCATTGCATTCTAAATTTTCCAATGGTGGTACAGTTAAAGTCATGTATCGTTGCACCCGTTTTGAATTTTGTGTTACTCTTTAATTTCCACTATAAGCCTTTAATTCAAAGAATCAAGACTTGCAAAAAGATTGTTGTTATGTTTCTTGTTTCTTCCTTGAATGTGGCTCTTGCACACAGTCCACAACTACCATTGCTGTTTCAACGACGAACCATGAAGTCGGTTCTTAATTTTACACTAGATTCATGACTACGGAAAACGCCGGTACATTTCCAGTGCTTTCTAAAAGCGGCTTTGCATCTCTTGTCCCCTGGATACCAATTATTTCACTGTTAATACCACCATTATTAGCCTTACGCGGATTTACCGAGATTAGTCTCGTTTTGAGGACGGTTTTGGTAATCTTCGGCCACCGCGCTCATTGGAAGACAGTACAGAAGAACCCAGTCTAACGAACGTTTTGCGTTACGAAACGTCAGATCAAAAAAATACTCCGTGGTTCACAGTGCAACCCCGGGCACTGCAAAAAGCAGTGGATCGGCATAAAAATTGTCGATATCTATCGTTGATAAATTGGACGTCATCAAGAAGCTTGCGGCCGGCATGCGGGTTGTCGACTTGACCAAGAAGTACGGCCAAGATAAAGTATGATCTTCACTTTTATGGGCCAGAAAGATGCCCTATTAGGATTCTCAAAATCTGAATTTCTTTGTAAGTACAATACAATTCTTCATTGTAGGTACAATATAAACGTTAAAAGGCTATTTTTTGGCGAGGCTCGACACGGATCAAAGTCTTTTCCATTCATTTTACTATGGAAAGAAATGCAGACATTTCTTTTTTACGGTTGGTTTACGAGCGAACCGCTATACTGCACCGAGTTCCTGCACGAATTAAATTCGTAGGGCGAAGTTCACTGTATAAAACAGTATATAAAAACGTTAAAACCGATGAAAAATGTAATGAAGGTAAAAACTTATGAGTTTAAACATTCCGATAAGCTCTAATCTTGAGTTATCCGAGCTAAATGGTTATTCTTGTTATTGCAATCAGAATATCTTCAGTCATGGCGCTACAGAGATTAATCGTAGCAATATAAGTATTAAAACCTACATTACATTAATCTACTTACAGAATCCAAGTGTTACGTAGAACTAATTATTAACTTGATTACTGACCGCTTGGAGATTTCAAAGAACATTTTTCTACCAATAAGCGGTATTATTTAGAAATTATGAAGTCTTGTCGTGCGCAACAAACGACTTTACTTCATACATCACACAAATCACATACGTAGTATATAGCAAGTTTCAGCCATCAGTATGGTTTGAGTCATTCCTTGTTAAATACTTACTAAAATCTCAGCCGCGGCGGTAAGATTTGAGTCACTTCTTGACAAGTACTATGATGCATTTCAGCATAATCTCGGCAACTCCTTAGATTTCATCGTAACTGTGACTTGCAGCTCACCAGCCGCAGCCCGCACCCTTCGTTTCTGCGAGTTTTCACGTTTTTTTAGGGTATTTCTGTTTTTTTTAGGGTTTAGCCGCTAACTATTAATAAATTTAAACATTTTCTCACAACTACTTTACTTTAGTCACGGATCAAACCATCATTGTAAACTTATTCTATCTTTTGGTCCCAATTTACATTTTAAGAATCGCATCTGGTTCTGGGAGATAATCTTGGACAGTATAGGACGTGAACTTTTAATACAACAGCTGTGGACGTTTGCATCTCTTATTACAAAACATTATTAAAACACCGTTGGCATTGTTTTCAGATCAACATTCCCTGGACGTAGTTTCTTCAATTAAGCGATGTGAAACAGTAAATTCTGCCATGTTCTTTGTGGACTCTTGTTAAAACGGTCCAAGTTCGGCATAACAAGAAATTGTGATTAATTAGACGGGTTTTTGGCATGGAGTAACAATGACAGCAATTAAGACGATCGGTGCGCAGGGAACAACAACAAGGCTTTGTTAGCCATGACCCCTTATATGCACAGGGTTAAAGATTAATAACCATGCGCTGTTCAGCCATGGTTTTAGCTCGGTTTTCCTATGCCAGCATTCTTTCGACAAGTTCACATTTGATGAAGTGACGCGCTCAAGACCAGACGTTGATGAGTGAAAAACAGGGAGACTGTCATGATACTTTTTAGATACACGAAAAAATTAAAATCAAATCAAGGGCTAGTGAAACGGTAAAAATTTCAAGACATCAAAATTATGCATGCAAGTGAAAAAAAGGAACAAGTAGGAGTTAAGCGGACGAGCAGACACATTTGAATCAGCCACGGTACACGCACGGTACGAATTATCGAATAATAAATAGTTCTTGAGGTTTGACCGAAGCGGGTGATAAGCACGCACGGTGAGATTTGGGGGTGCATGGCAGCCCTTAATATATAATGCAGTGCAGAACTTAATTATTGATTCTCAGAAAGAAACTTTTGCCTTTAAAATTACACAGATTTCAGTTGCGAAAGAAAAAAAAAGCAAATAGAAGTGGAAAATTCTAATGTCGTCAGATTCACTCCAGCAGTAGTAGACTTTTCGTCATTGGTGGTTGAGAAACATAAATTTCGGCCATTGGCTTCGCATCAAACCATCATTTTCACAATGCCATTGCTTAACAATTTCGACCCTGTTTCTTAAATGGGAAAACATGCGCTATGCACACTCCGGTTATTTAAGTTCTGACTGAAAGCTTTTCGATTCTTCACAAATTAACCACNGATAATATATACCCAAAATAGACAGCAGATATACACTAAAATAGATAGCAAGCTCAAGGCTTACATATCGTAGGTCTCCGTCCGACCAGCCTGACTGTGACTCAGCAAAATGAACGACATGGACGCAGGAACGGGCGAGCTTACGCATCTCGATTTGAAGCACTGCAATGGAGATTGAATTTTGTTCTTGAGATCCGGCTATGATGGCCTTAAAATGGCAGCGTCTTGGCCCTAAAATGGCAGCGTCTTCCAAGGAAAACTTGGCCGTTCCTTTTCTTCACGATGATGCAGGCAGTCTTGGGCATGTCGGCTGGAGAGCGTCGAGTCGATTAGCTTCAATGGTCAGATGTTTCCATGATAATAAGTCTCGTAAAATAGGATTCTAAAATAACTTGCACTAAAAATGTGTGAAAAATTGTGAGCATTCGAAAAAATGAAGCAGCAGCTCCGTGAAAAAAAATTTATAGAAAAATAAATAAAAATGCAGAAACATCTAGGTTTTTTTATTAATTTATTAAATATAACGTTTTTTGAAACTTGAACAAATAGTACTGTCGATATGAAACAAATATGAAGGTAAAATCAACGTCCATTTTATTAGAATTTTACACGTTATTTAGGTCGATACAATAAAAATATAGGGACTCAAAACCTATTTCATTATAGCATCATTATCAAGACACAGAACGACACAAAAAATGAGGCTAAAATCTAAAGAAATATCTGCAAGTTTAGTAAAAAAAAATCTAATCCTGTCCACATAAATAATAGAACAAAATTATGTGTTGAAACGAATAACTTTATATTCGTGCCTGAGTTGTGAATGGCAACTAACGGCATTGTAAATGGCATTTAAATGAGAACTAAAACCATCATTCTACGTTTAGAAAAGCACGGCCGACCGCGCGCCATTTCAAGAACTACACTACGAGAAATTTTTGAGCAATTCTCGAGGCGTATAATAGCAACGAATTAAAATAGAAGCATTTAAAAGGATGGAAAGTAGATGGCCGCAAAACATCTGCCGCTTCCCAGGCCGACTCACAGCTTTCCTTCCCAGAACAGAAGAGGCCTCAGCCTATGGGACAGAAGCCCTATTCCTATGGAAGAAACCTGCGAGAGGATTTGTATTTAGAAATAGGGATAAAACAGCGCATTACGCCCATAAATGCGTTACATTCACTCTACTTTCGGCTGTTCCGCGATCATCTAATCGGGTTTTACACAATATTTTATTATTCACACCCAATTTTACCGTACTCCTCGACAGAAGCCCTATTTCTATGAAAGAAACCTACGAGAGGATTCTTATTTAGAAATAGGCATAAAGCAGCGCATTACGTCCATAAATGCGTTAAATTCACTCTACTTTCGGCTATTGACCGCGATCATTTAATCGGGTTTTACAAAATATTTTAATATTTACACCCAATTTTACCGTACTCCTCGGTTTAGATGCAACCCAGCGGTAAGTTTTACTGTACTCAACGCATTGCACTGAAGAAATTATTACAAGTTCCTTTAATTTGAAATTAGGACGAAACCAAATGATGAGTTTACCCATACATTCACTGCACTTCCGGTTCATTATTCCGCGATTTTATTCTTTTCAAGTTAGGACCAAACCATGGGTTCTTTTTGCTCATAAGTAGTCACAATCATTGAAGTTACAATGACACATTCGTAAAATTAGTAAATATAAAACACCGAATTACGTGCTTATTTCAGTGTGACTTGCATTTAAAAACTCATTAAAAATAAAATCAAATCGACCTCGAGTTAGCGTATTTCATTATTGAAACGCTATTTCGACTTATAAATTAGAATTAATTAAAGTCAAAGCATTACAAATCATTGGCCACGAACACTATGCCTTAACCAAAATACAGAAAACGCAAATGGAAATAATGGGAACAAAATAGAAACGACAAAATCCCAAAATAATCTTGGATCTAAAATACTAGCAAGGCAGGGACTGAACTGCAGCCGCGAAGGTGGCCGCAATTTACGATCACTTCTTGCGAGAATGTGGCAACGAAGAGCGCAATGTTATGGCAGCACTGCAGTAACGGACTGCACTCTAGCACACGCTCCGACATGTACACGACATGTAGCGCCTTTATATCAACCTGAAATATGTCCGTCGCCAAGCATTGACATCTTCCCTGAGCCTTTATACAGCCCCGTAGTTAGATTCTCTGCTATATTAATAGTTAAGGTGTGGGAGCATCAACATGGCTTGATCGAATCAAAACAACCGTGCAGCTCGCGTTCATCTCCAACTTAACGACGGAAAGAGCGACAAGACGACCACAAAAGTCCATTTGCAAAACGTCTTTGCGGCTTGCGGTACGTAGGTGCTTGTAAAAATGTGCCAAATGTATTTTATATACTCCATTATTCGAATCGAAATGAAGAAATAAATGATTTCTTATTTCTACATTTAAAAATTCGCAAGATATAATTTATGTCCTAAAGACAAATGAGAATCTTCATTAGAAAACATGAATAATCTCAGTATTATTCTAACGATTTATTAATTTTGAGCAGTCATGTCTGTTAGAAAATTTTGACATGATACCTAAACAGAAGGCAGCAACAAATATAAATACGGCTAAGTAAGTATATAAAATATTGATTTAATAATATAAATATTTTAATAATATTGATTTAATAGCCATTTAATAATATGAACAATTTAAATTTATTGGAACGCAAAAAAAGACAAAAAAATACTCGATTTTCGGAGTCGTCAAAATACAGATTACGATGCGTTTTTTTAACATTTAAAAAATATATATTTTTACAAAATTAAAAAAATCCTCTGCTACGAGAGCGTTAAATTTTAAACAACAGAGTTCATCTGTATGAAGTAGCTACACTTCAAATAGATGTAAATTGGGATAAATAATTCAGTAAGAAACTTACAGCAGATGTCGGAGTTGAAAATTAAACTTAATGAACAAATTATACAAACCTGAGATATAGTACGTACGCAATATGCATGGCAGGCATGATTAAAATTATCTGAAGAAGGCATATCGCTATAAGTTGGCAAAGAAGCAAAGCTTGAAATAAAAGCAAGATGCAAAAGCTGCAAGGCTCAATGTCGTAAATCTGAGCATTTTAGGGGGAACCATAAAAAAATGAGTTAATTAGCAAACCGCCAAGAGTGCCTCGGTAAGAGCGTTACTTGAGAATATTTACGCCTAGAGCGCCCGCTTAATATTTACAGGCGAAAATTATGTCGCAATTCTCAAAAATTTTACTTCTGCCATAACTTGTGTCGATAGAAAAGCAAGTAAATTTATGCGTATCGTTTGCGCAAGAGGAGGGCATGTAATATGCAATTAATTTTTTTTTACACAATAGTATCATTACAATTCCAACACTAGGGACAAATTATTAATTACTCTCGCGTTGATGATCATCAACATGCGGCATTGTGATTTAATTCACCAACACATTAATAATCATTGCATTAAAAATATAAATAAACGAATACTTAAGGGTTTTCTTCGACTAATTTGCCGAAAATGGTCTACCTTATCGTACTTGCAGTTTTGTAATATTTACCACTGGGATAACAGCCATAATATTTTGCGAGGTTTGAACACTCTACAGTAGTGACTGTATATATTTTTTTGTGAATAAAGAATATTTTATTACATATACTGACCCAGCAGCATGAGTGAGGCGACAACGTCTAACTTGCACCACGGCTCTCACCTGCACAGCGAAGAGGCAAAAAAATTAAACTGAGTGACAGAATGAAGTTATCTACCTAATTTACTTCTTGGTCTATAGCGCGACTTTAATTAACCCAAACGAAATGAAGATATTGAAAAAAATTATAAATTCTTTTTATATATACCTTCATCAAAAAGTCCGAGAAGTAGAACTGCATATTATAGGTAGGCGAATATGGCAGTCGAGCGGCACATGAAATAACATTACATGCATGAAGTGGTAAGTGGACGTGATGGATATAATGGTGAACGCTACTAAGAAGTGACAAAATACAGGGCTATATATACTCGTGAATCATGGGATGCCATTAACTAACGCCAAACATATTCTGATAAAGAGTTATCGGCACAGTTGTATACTTCGATTTTACTGTATTCTTAAGAGCCATACTAACAAACCCGATGTCAGAAAAAAAATATAATAAATGCATACCCTAAAAATCGGAATACTAGCGACAACATTCATGATTTATGCGTTGTCCAAATCGAAAATAATGAGATAAAAACATAATTTGTTATTAGGTTCTCAATAAAGAGGAAGTGGAGCCCAGGAGCAGGTCCGTTATAAGGAGCTTTATGAGCGATTGCCACAATAATCACAATCATTGGCAGGGCAGTGACCGGTCACGACAATCATTGTGGCAACCATTACAGAAATTGAGGTCTGCTCTAATAATAGCTGCACATGCAGCTAGTCATCAGTCTTCAATATATTCAAAGACTCTAAATAATATCCAACACAAGTTATTGATCAAATCAACATGAATTAGATGTTATTTCAAGGATAGATCGTTGCACGAAGATTTCTATCGAGACACTAGTTTATTGGTGGACATTGAATGACACATATAATAATTTTAATGTCAGCCGCAAGATGCAACAGACTTAATATTTTCGAACGATTATAGACGATTTTTCCGTGAAAAATCGTCCTTTTTTTGTCAGGTATTCTTGTGATACTTTCCGTATTAATCTAAGCACGATCAGCAGCTCGCAAACAATAACGAAGGCATTCATCGAGAACGGTCATAAATTATACAGAGAAAACAATACAACTCAAGTTTATTTGAAGACGCAATTAAACCTCGACTTAGTGAATTAATTCACAAGTTACGCAATCATTAACATAGTATCAAACGCAATCATTAACATAGTGTAAAAAAATTACGACACATGAAAATGAACGCCCTGGTATGTTAGTTTTGAATTATAAATTTAGCTAAATGACCAAGAAACAAGACAATCGCAATGCGCGTTTACACTGCACAATTTTTTGCTAAAGAGAAATAAAAAAGCTGCCGAAGACTATTAAGATTCGTTCGCTCATCTAGCGGAATAATTAGAAGAAAAACTCATGAATGAATATCTCGAGTCAGCGGTCATCTCACTTCAACGCAGATCTGTCAAATGGCACCACAGATTCAACAGAGCCTGAATCAAGGCGATGCGACCAGCAGGCTAAGATGCAGTAATGCAGCCCAATTGACCAGGACAGATTTTAATAAGCACGCATCCGCAGTATTAATGAACAGGCAAAGCATTATGAAGCAAGAAGGAAAGTGTTGGAAGAGGGATGTAGACTTAGACCCACAACCGAAGATAACCACGACCGGCGCTCCTACAAAGTCTGTGGTCTAGCCCGTCTCTTCATGAGTACAACGCTGGGAAAATGCCAAACAAATTCAGCGCGATTAGTAGTAAACTATCCAATAAATTTGAATATTGAAGATTCCGAATAATATACACTTAAATGTATTTTTTCTAGAACATGACTTACTAAGTGAGTACAAATAGAAAGGGTGAAATCTTAGTTTATTTTCATTTTAAATAGAGTCTCCTTCAAACACTCGGATCAGAAAAATTCAGAAACCAGATGCAAACAAATTACCACATTCCAAGTCGGTGCGTGCGTTCTGAACGAAACCAGCCACGAATATTCGAAACTGTACCTGATCGCAATTGCTAGGAAAGAGAGAAAATGCAAATTATGTAAGACCAGCCGGACAGAGGTGATCGTAAAAGACCAGGAAATCGCTGGTACGTATGTGGTGCACCCGCTTGAAGAGCGTCAAACACTTCGGAAACAATGCACGGAGGGTCATAAAATCCCGGAGACCGAGTCACTGCCAGACAGTCCAAAATGATACGTCCTAGCATGGCTCTTTTCTAAAGCTCCTCATGCGGTTAACATTCGCGCGGTTTTTTTACCGGTCGACCCATTGAACTCCACCATGATTTGAGATATGCCATTCAACCCATGAGCAATAAAATGGGTCTGACAGTTATTCAACGGAATGCAATCGACGACAAAGGTTTGGCGATCCAATAAATACCCAGATATGTAGAACATGCAATACGGTAGCGTCAACCTTAACAACTCATAAAAAAATTTCGTAAAATTTATTTCCTAAGATATGCAACGGTAGGTTTCAATTTAATTAAAATATAGTTTTTCGAGAATAATAATCTCTAGTAGGAAAATTCGTAATTCTCTTGATACCAGTTATCAATATCACGCTGATCTCGATACATCAAAGTGAATTAATTAGGTCTGCAAAAAATAAAGACAAACCTTGCTTGTCCTGCGCTGACCAGATTAGATTAGCCTTTTTTTCATGCAAGCATTGATGCATGATCCTTAGCTTATGTTTCGGACGTATCACTCGCCTAAAATAGTTTAATATTCGATGTGCCAACGACGCTCTCGCTTTTTTGCAAATTTTTGGTCTGCTTTAACATACACTGAAAAATTCAGTTGATCTATTCAATCAGGATTGAACACCATGGAGCAAGAATTTCACCACAACTCACATACACTGTTCCAACAAATCTGCTCTCTCTTGTTCTAGACCATTTACTTCACCTATTCACTAAACATGTTATGAACGCCACTCGTTCCAAGAAATTAGTTATTCTTTTATGCGTAACCACTCATGAGAAGTTTGGTCTGAGCGAGAACCAAGTGCGGGATGAGGAGCGTCCATGGAGGAGGAAACCCATGAGTTGGCGGCAGGACGTTGAGTCGTAAAGCAACAGAGAGGTCGGCGACTCTGCAATTAGGCGACGCCGACACCCTAATCTGTTCACGCAGTACAAAACTAATAACAGACGCAGCCTTTCTCGAACTTATTAGCTCTGAACAAGAGAGCCGCTACAGAACAAGCAATCAGTCAAGAATGCCGTCCGTCCCACATCAACACAAGAAGATCGCTCAGTGATGCAATCAGATCACAATAAACATCTTAGTTCAAGCTCACATCATCCAACTCTTCCTGTAGTTCTTCACCACGTTTTTCAAATATGTTTTGAGTGCGAAGGATTACTTTTCTCCGAAATAAGGTAACGTTCACTCCGCGTGAATGTTACCTTCACTCCATCACATGCTATGACGAATTACTCAAACAAATGGTATCGGAAGACATAGTCGATCTGCGCGCCTATTTATTTAAGCAATGAATCTATATCATAGCAAAGAATCGAACGATCGAAAAACCGTCGTTTATAACATAAAAATGGTAATAATAGATTTCGCTAAATAAATTTTAACCAAAAATAAACGTAGCTCTCCGGTTGTCGAAGAGTATTATATCTTCGAAACGGTCAATCAAAAGTTATGAGCAAACACAGGCAGGTAGCATGTTGCACGCGGGAAAGCCACTCGAACTCAGGCAAGGCAACGTATTTTTTAACATCTCTGATAAGCGCTGGAGCCCACGCATGGACCCGCCGGTCACTGAAATTTGCAGAGGACATCTGACAGTGACAAGAAGCCTTGCCTCGATGCGACAACGAGAATTGTGCGGTGAGGCCTGCTTGCTTTATTTCTAGCTGTAAAACAGCCGGCAGGTGTCAGCCTGCAGCATCATATATACAGAAGTATGATGGCAACCGATTGGATGTGGCCAGAAAAAACTCAGAACTGTATCATCAAGAGTGATTTCGTTTAGTTTTGGTGAGCAGATTTGCAAATAATTATCTCAGAATACTCGTATGTTTGTTGGTTTTCAACAAACAAATAAATTATTAATCTTGTATATATTCATCAAATTTAATAAATAGGTGCACAATCGAAAGGCTACATTTAATTATGAGTGCACTTGGAATGAATCAACTCGAAGGCATGAGCTGAAATTTGATTGAAGGAAGACACTGCTGACGATCTGTCATGCAGTCTTCGTATATTATGGTATTGAAGGAATGGGCAAAGATTCAGAATTATGGAAAAAGGTACATTTTTCTCTCAAAAATCACTTTCGGGTATCAAAGTAACCTTGCGCTGCACACGTCGACATCTGCGGTGGTATTTAAGGCACTGAGAAGCCAGCGAACGTCGTTAGTAACTCGTCAAGGCTCGTCCAAAGGACTGCCAGGACTCTCGTTACGACCAACAAAACTTCCTAAGAAAAGAAACCAACCCCAAAAAATAAAAGAATGTCTGTCCTGACAGCGAAGGCGCCTCCCAAAGCACTGTAATGAGGTACGTTTGGCCAGCACGATCGTTCCTCAACGGCGCAAAAGCGAACACACGACGACCAGCTCTGTCAACTACGAGTCGGAGATAAACGTTGGTTTACAGGGACGAGCACAAGCACTGCCAGGTGAAATTAAAATGGTTTCGAAAAGATAATGATATACGTGGCGATGCAGAGTTACTTCACCGCCAATATGGCAGCTTTAGTGATACTAGCAACACTCGCTGCACGGTGCAAAAATGTTCAAAATATTATAAATAAGCATGCTTTTATACTCTTATGATGTATTTGCATCCCAATTCCCATATACAACGTACACATGAGGAGAAAGCCCCATTTACAAATTTATATTAAGTTTTTCAAACAACAGCGATCCGTATTCAATTTACGAGTCATTGTAGATAACACCCGTCACGATACACGACACATGACAGTGGCTGAATTGGAAAGTTTCAATCGATGTGCAGGGTGTGCGACGTCGACCGCAAAACAATGATCATCATTCATTCTCTATACACACACACAGTCACACGTAAAAGATAAGAGATTTATGTGTAAAAATAAATTATGTGTATATTATGTGTATTTCATTACAATATGAAAAATATAGCAACAAGTTAGCTAGTCATTCAAGTTTCACCTCAGACTGGCAAAGCAAGAGCGGGCTACTCCCACACAAAACCAACTGGAGAGAGGAGAGTGCAAACAAAACTTGGCCGAATCACTCATTCGCTCGCTAAGTCAACACGTAAAGCCTGATGTCCCAAGCTCCCTGGCTGAAGATGAACAGACTTGGCTGATCTTTATGGAGTCTAGCGCCTCGCAGGCTTGGCAGATATGAACTAAACACCTCACAAGACATGGCGCTTGGGAGAATTTTGGAGGAGAATACACGAGCGCACGCGGTACTTAGAAGCTCATTTTAAACAATTGAGTCCCAATACAAACACAAACGCCTGAGAAAATGTAGCATGACAACGGAAGAAACTCGAAAAAATTATCATGGCGGGTGTTTTAAAAATTACTGAGGCAATTTTACATACGGCATTAATGCTCATTAGTAATAGGATATTAAGATTAATGATCTCAAAATCAAATTTTCAGTCAGCACAATTCTTTGGTTTTACTCTAGTCGCACATTGGCACCGAATATCGAGATTATGCCTCAGTCCCTCCGTAATGAACAACGCTCTCACTAGGACAATATATTTATCAAATAACCGAGATGATATAATAAGATATTGAGCTTGACGGCGGCCTCGAGCCAAGACGTTAAGACGGGAACGCATAACGTGACATGGCCAGCACCAGCGCGTATATTGGCAAACTTGTGGTCCTCGGGAGCCTTCATCAGTCTTGATCATCGTGTCATGAGGAGTCATCTCCCTTCCCTCCCTCTACAAGTGGCCACACTCCACCACCATATGAAGTGCACTAACCCCCAACCAGCCAGTTGACCTTTAAGTATAGGTACTGTACATGTGCTATGCTGTCGTCACTATAGCCTCTAGGAGCAGTGTGACTTTCGAGTATACCGGTACTGTAGATGTGCTATGCTGTCGCCACTAACCTCTACAGTAATGTGACCTTTCAGTATACTGTACATGTGCTATGCTGTCGCTACTAACCTCTAACAGCAATGTGCCCTTTCAGTATCCTGTACACGTGCTATGCTGTCGCCACTAACCTCTAACAGCAATGTGACCTTTCAGTATCCTGTACATGTGCTATGCTGTCGCCAATTATAACCTATAACAGCAATGTGGCCTTTCAGTATACTGTACATGTGCTATGCTGTCGCCACTAACATCTGCCAGCATTTGACCCATCAGTATCCTGAATGATATACTCTATGATGAATATTGAATAATAAAGATCCGAGTTATTTATTCTGGAGCCTACACTGAACACCAGCCAAAAATTCATTTACCAAATGAATTTTCGGACTGAAAAGCAGCCATAATTTAATTTCAATTTAAATTAATATGATTCTAATCTTTCCACGTTCTCTTCTTGAATATCAGAACTGAGTTAATTGCTATGCTAAGTGTTACAATATGCGTTGATATTACGGGAGCGAGTCACCCACAATTACAATCAGAAAAAAATGGGACGCATATTCACCAGCAAAAAAAAAACTATATCAAAAATCCAACACCCAAATCAAGGTATCCTAAAAATTGCCCGTCATAACTTTAGCACACGAACTATAGGATGTAGACGCGAATAAAATGTATGTCTAGGCACTTTGAACACATTCAACATATTCACCACTTGAAGTGTTGGCAATATTCACACACGTGTCAAATTAGACAAATTTATCGAGCAGCCAAAGGCATCGGGCCAGAAAAAAGACCCAAAGACACGACATCTCAGCATGAAAAGATATCACGTGCAAATATGGACGTTAATAACTATCGGCTTTGGCTTGAGGCTTTGTGACAGAGAAGTACGAGTTGGCAAAGTCCATCAATGCTTGTCTATGGACTGCTATTCAAACGGCGTGATTTGTCAATCAGCCACAATTCCCGCGGCGTCCACGGATGCTTCTCATCATGCAGCAAGCTGTGAGCAATGAGTGTGTCTCGGCAGTGAACGCACTGCTGGAAATGAACATTGCAGACACTGATTAATGTTCCCGAGCGAGACACAAGCCATTAATTCAAAAGAGAATAACTGCATACTCATTGAAGAAGATTATCATGTACGCTTCCACAATCAATGCTACTCACACTCCTGAATTTGTTGAACAGCATTTTCAAATTAACATGAATGAAAATATGACATGTTTCTTCCCTCATCCTCATTAATGATAATGGAATGTCATCACAACGTAATAAGACACTTCACATTTTCGAAATAAATGTGATAACGGATGTACAAATTTTAAAATAACAACGATTAATTTTCAAGTTCTAAACGTCTTTAGGCAATTACAAAAAGTAACCATATGGAAGTTCCAAGTTCATGATGGCGCGTTATCTAGAATCCTAGAAAATTTGAACCAATTATTAAAAAATCATTGAATTCAATTTTGGCAGAATTTTAAACGGATATCATGGTCGATAAATAAAAATTTAAATAAATTTTTAAATAAACGCAGCAATAAAATATGAACAGAAAATATAGAATGTCTTGAAAAAATTCAAGCCCTATGGTACTTTACCAAGAGAGCATTCAGAGGCCGCAAGTAACGTGGTAAATGGGTAACTAGTTGAAAATAAAAGACGAATAATGGGCAGTCCAAAATATGATCATTTAGTAATATGATCCTAAGAACAAATAGGGCACAGTGAGTTTTTCTAGCTGCGTTAAGATCCAAAGGTTCTCATGAGAAAACGAGGGCGCCACAACAATTAAGGCGTAGCATGGCTGAATTAAGGAGCAGCATGGCCGAATTCACATCACTGAGTGCGAATGGTGACTCGTCTTCACAGTATGCGGGCCCAATCGTAGTGTAGCTTCACTACAAGGCTGCTTCATAACGTTATGAAGAATTAATTCCTTAGTCAAAAGAATCGTATTCAGTGCACATTGCACTTTATAATTATTAGTGATGTTCAATCAGTGAAGTTCGCCAACTTAATTCGGTGTTAACCCTCTCCCGCCGTATGTCACTCTACGGGAACATCACTTTTAACTCAAATTTTACGTAAACTATCGAGTGTAGCAACCTGAAGACATTTTTACGCAACAGTGAACATTTTATAGTTGTACGTGGCGGCAACCATCAGTTGTACAACTATAGTCATTTCACGCTCATTAGAACTTATCTTTTTTGGGAAGTAGGCTTGCGACAATTTTGCTCCGGTTACTCATGTCAGGAGGTAGAGGGTTAAGCCGATTATTATAACTGGTTAGCAACAAAGAAGCAAACAAGGCGAGGATGGAAAAAAGTTACAATTATTTCAAATTAATTATCTTCTACTACCAAATTAGGACAACAAATTAGAGCTTGCTCGAGCATAACTGATGAAAATTGCACGTTGAGTACAATTGTAATTAAATGCTGTTGTTATATATTACGCAACGAGTACAATACCATGCTACGTTTGTACAGACGCAGGGAACAACTTTCACTGGGTGGGTTGTAGATGAAGTACAAACACGCGCGTGGGTCTTTAGGGGCGACCGACGAGCAGGGGTGTGAGTGACACATAGTCGCGACGGAGGCACCGGGCATATTTCTCCAATAACATAGACCAGAAGTGACTTAAGATGAAGAGCAAACATGCGCGTTAATTAGGCGCAGCGCAAAGAGCATAATAAACAAGACCAAGCTCATTAGCGACGCACCTATATGGAGTGAGTGCCTGAAACGCGCGCTATTTCAAATCACTTCTTCGGCACATTCGAAGGCTGGGTTCTTGCTCGCAAGAGACAGAGATCAAAGCTAGCCAGAGTTGAGTGAAGAATCTCTTCGGCAACAAAATCACACTTTTCTGTTTACTCGAAAAGTTCCGCCAGCCGTGCACTGGAGAAATCTGATTTGTTTAGCCAAGAAATAGAATGTCCCTTGGACTTGCCTTTGACACAGGCATCACTTGTAAATATTCTAGAACTGAAGTAAAAAAACAATATACAAATGACGCGAGTAAAAGTCAGAAAACAAGTAGTAATAGTAACTTACGTAGGAGAATGATCACAGGTGAAAGCTGCATATATTTAATCAAGGCACGATGCAATCAAAGCTCTGCTCACGAAACAACTGGTGACATTACGTACCATTTGAACACAAAAAGCTGTTACAGTCTCTGGAGTTATAATGAAGGAAATTTTTTAATTGAAATACAAGAGTTAAATCGATGACATTAGCTCAAAATACGGAGTTATTTCGGCGCAAGTGAAAACATTTGCAAATCAAACATGAAACACTAAAAATTATTACAAATTTTCTACATACATAAAAATCTTCACGAAAATCCACATAAAAACGTAAGCATGTAGCAATATTAGACCCCACAAACAACAGCCGCTTGTACTGTATAAGTGATTTCAACACACGGTCTATCGAAGCATCGTAGCGTATCTCTAGAGCGATCGACGCTCTCTTTTTTGTCGCCATTACAGGGCAAATTAAGTCGAGCAAAAAGTAAATCTTGACAGGCAGGCTTCAGTTTTAAGAAGCTTGGCTCGTGACGTGCCCTCGTAATGGTTTCCACGTGTACTGAGAGTCCCCTTAACGTCTACCGCTAAACCAACTTGACATGAACGGGTTCCACGAGATGTGCCAGTGATATACACGCAGCAATGCCGCGCCATATTGGAGTTTTCGTCGCATGCCGGTGCCGGTAGAAGTAGAAGTAAAAAATTATTTTCTAAGTAAATTATTGAAACACACACATTTATAAAAACTTCATTGTGGAACATGAGTTAATATTGCAATAAAATGGGAAACTTTTCACACATAAGTTTGTTGTATCTGTCGTGTAAACCATTCCAGTTGACGAATGCATCGTGAGTTACAGATTTAAAACAATGAACAAAGGAATAGAACAGTACCTACATCTTTAGATGTAGCTCTTTTAAGCAACGACACCGACACACAAAATTAGTCAATGAGTCACAAAATTTTAGCGCGAATGGTTTTTTTAACACTAACACGGAATATTCAAGTTATTATTCATAATAATATTCTTACTCTTTGATAGGCTTTAATGAAACTAAGTCAATAACAATTGGATACACACACGATGAATTCTATTGAAAACGTCAAATTTTTTTAATTAAATGGTCAACGTCCATTCGCTATAGGTAACATCATGAAAGAAAGTCATCATCATAACATCATCAGTAGTCATCATAACATCATGGAAGAAAGTTTTGTCCAAAGAATAAAGTTGTTGCTATCAGTTCAATTTCAACGTCGCCGGTTGCCAGCTACAGACATGAAGGACAAAATAATATGCAGATATAGTCACACCCATCGCTCGAAGCATCAACATATAGTCGACTTGTCAATAGAACTTACTGATTTTTCTCGCACTCCTTACACAAATCAAACATCACATTTTTTCGTAAACAATTCGAAATTTTAACAAGTTATAATTGGAGGGGCTTCTAAGTAATGCAGTGAGAAGATGCACAACATGTGCATACTTTCCGTGAAGTTTCACCGCGCCTAAAAATCAGGTAAATAAGACGTTTCTGTTACTGAAAACTTCATGATGCGTCGTGCTATAGTTGTGGCGTGTGATTCATATGATATTATATTACGGGTACAATTTTTTATTTTAGCGCACAAATAGGGAAATTGAAAACAAAGTTTGGGATGAAGAACTTCAGACAGGATAACACTCGCAGTTCAGCAAAGAATGATAAAGTAATCAACTGGGACAATAAGATAATCCTTGAAAGAGATTACGTACAAACAGACTACATTAAATGGCGGAAACTGGATGCAATTCAAACTTAAAAAAAAAATAAGTAACAATCTTTCAGTCAAATCACAGCTACATAGTAGGCTAGTAGCTCAAGATTAAAAGAAATTATAGGCTCGAGCCAACGTTTATGCATGACAGAGAGCCGCAAAAGACAAAAAAAAAATCAGAAATTCCACAGCGCCATGAGTGCGGTAGAGACATGGCAGCAAGCACAGGGAGAAACAAAAGGATCGAGACCTGCTCATTGTTAGGAAGAGGAGAAGGAACATGGGAGGACCCTCTTGCGTTGGCTGCACTAATGTTGGTCGGAGCGAGGCAGTAAACACGTCAAAACACCGGTAATGGAAGCCTAATGCCAGAGTGCGTCTAAAAGACAGCGCCGCGAAACAGACCAGCCTAAGACGAGCTCGGTTCTTACTCGCTCGCTGAGCTACAACGCAAACGCAGTCAGGTCGCGATTGTCAGAACACGCCAACAGGGGACAACTTGCAGGAAGTTCAGTACTTGAGAATCTGAAGTTGGTTTAAATGATAGAATTAAACTGAAATTTTCAGGTTCAGATTAATTGGTAAAGGAAGGGATGTTTAAATAATGAAATATTGTAGCCAGATGAGGTTTGGAATTTTGGATTCATATAGGAGTATATGAATGAGCGGTCGTTAGTAGGTACAGGTGCACTCGTACAGGATAGCAATTTTGAAATAAGTGAAAATTATTCGTGAGTGGAACTTTGAGAAAATTTATTTTTCAATTAAATTACAAGCTAATAAAATCTTACGGAAGAAACCGAACATTATTCTCACCAAAACCTTAAGGAACAAAAAAAACATCAATTGCAAAATTACGGAGCTCATATCCGTAAACTTTTACAGAGTAAAATTGCAAAAAAAGTTTAATATACACCATACATGAGCAGGGACAAATTTTTCACTGGCAGAATGAAATTGTTTCTGTGTTTCACACGATAAGTACATCTCGTACTTTCGGCCAATAATCGAGGATGATTCCACGAGTACGAAAAATTAGGCTAAAATGTCACGGGTTGATTGCAAAAAGAAGTAAATTTTTGTCTAAAAGGAGCGGAAGTAAGCGCCGTAACAGCAGCCCTAAGCGCCGGGCCCACTTGGTCGTTCAAGCCGCCAAGCTCCGGACAAAAGAAACTGGAAAAAATGAGCACTTAAAAGCTCCGCCTGGAATGAACATTCACCGGCGCGCTGGAAGGCGTAGTCATCGTGACCTGGATCACGTCTCACAATGTACAGTAAGCAGGTCAATGGGTTCATCAGGATTCACCGGCAACGATGACGACCAAAAAGATTTGCAGGAAATTGGAAGCCTAAATTGATGATAAGTCAATTGGAAGAAGTGCGTCCAAATCAATTTTAGTAACGGTAGTTCAATGGACTTTTCGCAGTTGCAGAACGACTCAGAGCAACCAATCAATCACAGAAAAATGTTAAACCTATCTTGGGCAATGCGCAGACTAAATTCAAGACAACAGAAATAAATATATGATTCGACAATATAAGTGCAGAGAGTAGGTATATTATTTATAGTGACCAGCCTAGACACCAGGTAACTGTACATTGAACGAGGCATCGAATAAAATTCGTCCCAAGAGAAGGGGCTTTTGTACAACATACAACATTCACGACGCTTTTAGAATGCTTGCAATGAATTGATACTCAAAACGTCGTACTTAATTTGATACGCTTAACAATAGAATGTCGCATCAAGATAGAAATGAAAGACGAGGACTTCGTTGAATGAAAGCAGAAAAAAATTATTAAGATGGAGGAAAACCGATTCAAATATCAAGATGCCGAGCGGGTATGAGTTCGAGCTCACTGTGCGATGGACGAGACATTTTTAGCAATATTTTCGCAAATTGTCTGCGAGTCGGAAGACCAAATAAAAAATGGAATAGATGGAGCGAAGTCCACCTGAAGTATCAAGATACCAAGCGTGGTAGAGATCGAACTTACAGTACCATGAAAGTAACATTTCTAGCTGTCGCCCATCGCCCAGTTCGCGCGGTGGACGGACAGCGGCAACAGCGGCTAAGTTGGCACGGAGAAGCGGTGCGTTTTTACTTGCATTCTGACCAAGACGCGCCGCCAGGCCCATCAGACCGCAAATGTTCGGCTAAACTCAGTCGTCGAGCCAATCATTTGAGAAGCAAAGCTGGGCTTTTACCACCAACTTATGGAGCATTTGCCAGGGATAATAAGTGCCTGCCGTGTTATTGCGCTTCACTAAAACTTTGGTGCAGCGACCATTGAAACTTATTAGCCACTTTTTGCGGGCACATCGCCAATCTACGAAGGATTTGATCTGGTTTGAAGACATTCTTTCATTGTTTTAGCGGCTGCGTTGTGACTGTTTTGTACTGAATCTTTGATGTAGCTCACAACACAGGTACATGTTCAAGTTGCAAGCAGCGACATGGGGAAAATAAGAGTTCGGTTCAAAAAACCCTCGTCATCATGTACGGTAACGCTAGATTAATCCTCGTGTTCTTTAGTTAGGTATACGTTATACGTTATTGATGCGTGTGTGTATGCAAACCACTATAAAATGCTAAAATGCAGGTAAAAACACACAGAATTTTATCTAGCCTTTGATAAACCAAAAAAATATACATTTCGAGAAATATAACATTTACAGAATATAGTCACAGTACACGTTATGGAGATTGCGAGCACACGAATAAAAAAATGTACAAGAATGATCTTACATCTCCACGCTCATACAGTGGCAAGATAATGAACCCAGAATCATAATCAGAACGTTTTAATCTGAAAAATAATTAGGTACCAAATGGATAAGGATTGTAATACCAATGAGAACGAAAAAAAAGTTAATAGAACAGAGTATCAGGAAAAACCAAAACGGGCCGACGATTATGCGGATAATAACAATACCATTAATTTAGAACAAGGGCCGGATCCACGAATATAAAAATATCAGCTTCCCTGAGTATTACAAGAATAGATGGTAATAGCAATGACATTAAGATAAGGAGAAGCCAATTGTAGCGATACATGGAAGAAGCAACGCTCGAAGTCTTGTCGGCATCCGACGAAGGCACGAATCGTCAATCAGGAGAGAAGCAAAGCGATGTAGGAACAGGACCATTAGGCGCTCGTAGAGGCTCTTAATAAGCTCTTGATATATTCAACACAGGCACGCTAGCCATTTCTTCCTCGCCCCAAAGTGATTAACTCGTCAAAAATATAATAGTCTGTTCTTGCAGAGTCAAGAAGTCATGGTTAAAATGATATATCCAGAGGCACAGATAATATATCGGTTGTAAATGTCAATCTAAATCATTCTGTCTAGAGATAATCATTTGACGCTGTTTATACCTGCATTTTTTTATACACATGAACATACAAGAGGCACCGTTTACTAGCAAGCATAGGAATATACGAACGAAAAATTGCTTCCAAGTAATGCATATGTACCTTATTTTATTTAGCACGCATGCATGCATATTGTTTGATATATACACAGAACCCTCGCAGAATACGGAAATGAAGCATGATCAGCCTAAACAAAATGATATCAAAAACTAATCAGGCTATAATAGAATTAATGAACTAAATGCTTGTCATCAACTACTGAACAGTGCGTGATCATTTTTATTGGAATTTCTTTACGACCAACGAGCAATACTGTTAATCATTTCATAACAAAGATTTATACTTACAGACCGAAGATTAAATGAGTCTGCTAATTCAACGTAGATTCGATGCCTTACCTGAAAACAAAACAGAACCATTAATAAGCACTCCTCTTTAAACTCAATTAATATCAACGTTTCCTATTCGATCGTCACAGTATTGTACATTTTAGGAAGTGGTTGCATTTTTTTTTAAACCTTGAAGAAATCTGTCTAAGGAAATTCGGAACATGACCCAAACGTTGGAAACTAAATTTATCAGATCCCAGATTGGATGATGTGTAAATTTGACCAATTTTCAATAAAGGCCCTTAATATGCATTAAAACGAACAAACGTTATTGAACAACGGTATGATGTGTAAATTTGACCAATTTTCAATAAAGGCCCTTATTATCTATGATAACAGTTATTGAACAACGTCATTTTACTTGGCAAGGCATGCACTGAAGCACCGGTCTTATGGAACCGGAGGCCCGGGATCGGATGCAGCATCGCATTCCCGGCAAAGTTGAAGGCAGCCGCAAAGAATTATGGGATGTGGGCAGCAAGCGTGCTCGGAAGTGTACCTTCATTTGGGTCAGAGAACGTCCCTATTCATCTCATCGTGTAATTACTGCTAGTCTAATTGCAAAAGTTTTGAAGCCAAATCGCGCAGCGCGGCTTTCCTTTCGTTTCTTCAAGAAACGAAAGGAAACTAAGATAACAAGTATTTTTTTTCAAGCTGGTGACAGAAGAAAGTATGTAGCAATGACAAATAATGAAATTAAATTAATGAGTCATTATTATTATTAAAAATAGGTATATGAATTAATCATCTTTTTCACACGAGACCCTAAACTATTTGCAACGTGGGCATCAGGCTTGGCTGTTTTGGGTAGATATGGCGAAGAAAATTGAAAGAAAGGCAAGAGCCCCAAGTCAGAAGTTATATCTAAGATGAAGATGAACACGCAAGCCAAGACCACAAAAAAGACAATGAAGGAATGTTGATGAAGGTGCGAGCTTTGATTTAAGGCACGACGAAATAACCAGAGGGGATTGTGAGCCTCAGCGCCGACACCATAAAAATAATTGACCTTACGACACCCTAACTTGGCGTGAGAAGAAACTGAATTGAATCATCCGTCAGTCGCCGTCCCAGAGGAGAACTGGGAGACATATGGAGACAAGCGAGCAAACCACAAAACTAAATGACTCACGCAACTCAGAAACTCAAAAATATTACATACCATTTGTAATTTGTTCCTTGAGTAAGCACTAATCAAAGGAAGATTATGAAAAAAGGGAAATGATTATGAAAAATGGAAAAAGATCGTGAAAAATGGAAAATAATTATGAACAACTTAGAATTTACGATAAATTTTATATCATCAAGAGTTCAACCTTCTTATACTTGGTAACCACAATAACATGCGCAGAATGTGCTTGATATATATATCAACACGCAAAGAAATCGTTCCATTTATAAAAGAGTCAGTTTATAAAGACCAATATCACGCTTACAGAAATCATTAGAGATTCCCGGAGTAATTGAAATTAATTTGAATTCAAGTGAAAAATCATATAGGCGGGGTTTTGAATCTAACGATATCGTTATGTTCTAGGAAGTTCCATGCGGCTGGCTGAAACCTGTTAGCCAAACCAAGCCTCCGCAGCCAAATAACATCACATACATCGTAAGCAATTTATATGAATTGAAATGTGCGCCTAAAAATCGCTTGTTGTTGGACAACATTCAAGACATGGGTAGCTCTGGCCAATTACCCCTCTGTGCAAAGCGGTTCTCGCTATCCATTATAATTATTATCGCTTTTTATTGGCCTTTGTATTGCTGCGCCAATAACACGGATGTGAAGCCAGCATCTCGCACAATGAGAGCTCTGCCTTACTTCATTTCCTCTCACCTGCAGCAATCACACGATAAACACAATACCCAATGCACGACGAGCAGTCACTGCAAATTGATTCTATTACTTTTCCGAAATCAATGAAGTAGAAAATTATACAGGACCACTGCATCTTAATAAGAATTAACGAAATAACGCACGGCGGAAAATTGGGAAATTAGCCATTATAATTGATTTAACTTGATTTGACTTGAAGTTACGCGAAAATTATAGATCAGGATAATTTTAGATCATTCGATAACCTTTAATTAACGGAGAAATAGAAACGTAACCAATAGAATAATTTAGCGTTGTAACAACCAATATATTTACACAAAATTGAGAACAAAAAAATAAAGTTAAGGTTCATACTCTAAACGTGCAGTCAAGAGAATCTATTCACAGCAATTTATCAGAAAAATCCAGTTGAGATAATCATGCATTCATGGGCCATGCTACCACGATTATTCATTGGACCAGAAATGGCGCCCCTGCAATCACAGGAGAAATGTGTTGTTGCGGTGCTACTTATTCCGCAATGTGTCGCCGGGCAAGTTGATAAACGATGCCTGTAATTTCAGGGCATTAAGTAGGCAATCTGCGCGACAAAGATAATATGATCGTATCTCAGACGTAAAATAAGCACGAAGCTTTTCAAATTAGATGATTGGATTCCATAAATAGATAGGTACGTCTCTTAACATCAGTGGTCTCGTAGATGATCAAATTCTTAAAGTGAATGGTTGGCAGACAGAGAGAGAGAATGCTTTGCAATAGTTGCCAATAGTGAAGCGAGAAGCAATATCAGAACAAATAGTTTCAAGCGGAGAGGTAATAGAATAGTCAATGATCAGAAATTGTCTTTCTAGAGTACTAAAAGCTAAGAATAAAAAATGAAAGTATCTAAGAAGTGGAGTCTATGAGTGTTACAATACAGAATAAGGTAATGCTGCTACTGAAGAATTACCTCGACAAGAAAAAAGCAACAGCATGCAAAAACTACAAATATTCGGGATAGAATCGAATATTAAATTGTGAGTCAATATAACTCGAATAAAATAATAGAATTTTGAGGCAAAGAACCATAAAAAAAAGAGGAATGCAAGGCTGACGTGCGGCGTCAGAAGGCAAGAAATTATTGCATAGCTTGCATGCACTTCCGGGCGCCGGCCGACAGGGTCACCGCCTCTCACCGTGTGGCATGCACCGTTATGTGGCGCCACTCACCGTGTGGCATGCACCGTTATGTGGCGCCACTCACCGTGTGGCATGCACCGTTATGTGGCGCCACTCACCGTGTGGAACAACCGATTACACAACGGACCTCATCGTGTGACACGCTATCGTGTGACACATGGCATATGGCAGCACTCATCATGCTTGTCGTGCACCATTATGCAGGGCCACTCGCCCCGTGGCACACACGATAACACGACGCCACTCATCATGCTTACTGTAAACCGTTTTATGATGCCACATGACCGTGTGGCATGCGCACCGTTGTACAGTGCCACTGTACGGGGTGCACGCACCTATGTCACGCCACTTATGTTGAGAACGCAACTCAATACCACGCCCATAGGTTTATAACAGGCGCTCTCTCATACAAATAGCTTCGCATTACCGATTACGCATTTCGCTCAAGCTTAAACTAAAGCCATTAAATAGTCTACGATAATTCCCGCCAGCTCAGAGGTATCATCGAAAACGTAAGCTTCTGTACCATAAACTCTGATGCGTTAGGCGGATTATTTTGGATTACTTAGAACAAAATTGAAAAAAGCTCGACTGCAATCGTTCGAATTTCAACAAGAATGCATACGACGAAAAATACCCGTACTGATTAATCTTTAAGAGGAATTTCCAAGAAAAATTCCCTTTCCATGAGAAGAAAATTACCAAATGCGGTTAACAAAAAGTTAAATAAATGATGTACTGAGGAATGAAGAGCGATCATGTTTCAGGAAGTAGATAAACTACTTGACGCAAACTTTGCCGAGCCTGAAACCTGATATCAGCTGAAATAGTTAAAACGAAAAAATACAGCAAAGCAAAGCATCTCACACTCGGCATTCCTACCCATACTTGGTTATGAACCATGTACGAATAACGAAATAAATACACTGTAAGCAACCATGATCCTTGTATGGCTGTACACCATGTATGGTTGCCGCCGAAAGGCAACAGAACTGAATACGACTTCTACCCTTAAAAAGAAATATGCTATGTACGGACGTAACAAATTGACGCAACAAAGTAAGGAATTAATGCTCTTTAAACCAACAATATACGACAACCATTAAGAAGTTGTACATGCACTTAATATCGACCACACACACAGGTTTAACCCATTCATAGTCACCATTCACAGAATATTAAATAATCAAAACACGGTCAGGAAGCATGAATGTGAAGTAAACCGTATATGGTTCAACTAAATGGAAGTTAATCAATGTGTACGGGAGGCGGAACGGCGGAACGCAACTAATACGTCCTGCCACGGCAATGAGAGACACGCCGTAAGCCAAGACCTCTTATTAACCTAGTCGTTGACCCCCAGAGCCGGGGTCTGGGTAAAATGACGAGATATCAATGGCTTACTATTACCCCTTCAATGTGTTACCGTTAACTTATGTAATTAGTTTCCATTAGACTGCGCAATGCATTAGCGTTGACGTGAACAATTCGTTGTCACTAGCCTGTACATTGTACAATGAGGAGCCGTTAACACGTGTAATACGGTACCGTTTGCATGTGCAATTCGGTATAGTTGGCATGTGCATTGCAGTAACGTTGGGATGCGAATTGCAGTGCCGCTGGGATGCGCAACGCGGTTCCATTTGCGTTGTTTTTACGATTTCGATGCTAGGAGCTGAGCGGTCCAGTGAACGTGTAAAATTAGACATGAGAGAAGGGCATAGACAATTTTAGTTAACAATCGCATCTAACTATTGTTACCGCGTCGTTAACGTACAAATGTTTCCACTGAAATTTTTCTTACCTCGTGAGCTCTGAATGTACGTCAAAAAACGGGGACTTGATTGTCTATATGCCGCTAAACGAGAAACAAAAAACTGCAACGCTAAGAGGTACTTAGGCGATCGTTAAAGTTTAAGTGAATGTTCGAAGTTTGTGGCCAAACGCTAAAGCTTGATTTTCATAACCGCACTCATTCACTTGATGATGAAGTGTCCGTAACGCGAAGTGAACTCTTAACTCCGTAACGCGAAGTGAACTCCTAACTCCGTAACGCGAAGTGAACTCCTAACTCCGTAACGCGAAGTGAAAAGACGGTCTGTCGACCAGCTCCACGGCGACTATAAGAGAACACGTACGGTCGGTCGGTGGATGCGGTAAGAATAAAAACCGTGGGCTCGCATGCAAACCACCTAAATTGCTGCCATTTGGGGCAGATTAAAAATTTAGTCTATTCCCCTACTTGATATTCCCGCAGTGTTGTGCCCATTGGGGACCCAAGCTCGCAGCCTCGTTATCGCAACTCGGAGGCTGGGATATAAGGCATGGTAAAATTCGTGCCGCTCGTACTTCAGGACTCTATAATTCAGATCGTTTGCGGCCGTCTCTTGCAAACTTCATTGTCGTGACGTTCGCTCGGAGATGGTGGAGAATAACGTGACTCAACGCTAAATCTTGCAAGGAAAACACCGATTGTGGAACAATCGATTGAATAAATATTATTTTCTAAATAATTTGCAACATGCCGTGTATGTAAATAAATTTAGTCAAACAAGATTAAATAGCAATATTTGATGAGCGAAATGCCCAATCTTCGTAATTGTGATGGCAAGATAGCTACGAGGATGTCACGACGCCTGAACTTTCGCATTTTGAAAGCTTGGAGTGCATTTTCCTCGTTTTAACTATACAATATATTTTATATATTTTTCTCGTTTTAACTATACAATACTCAACCTTTAACGCCAATTTCTTTTTTCAGAATCGTCACCTTAGCTCTGATGCACCAAGTTGAGTAATCGTCATGAAAAAATAAGAGTTCAGTGTTTGTTGCATGAAGCGTTTTTAAGCGCATTTGGATGTGGAGCAGCCAATGTCCTACCGTTGATGGATGAGGGCTCTGCCAACACTGACGTCACTCAAATCATTTATTGCGCACCTTTTTCCGCTTGACTTGATTTTGTGGAAATGTGAGACAATCGATCGAGTACGTCTTAAATAAAGTTAGAATACTCGTACAATCATTTATAGAATGCTTAAAACGACGAGACCACGAGCTAGATCACGCACATCATTAATAGATGATAAGCACCTCCATGTGCAATTAGTAGGGATATATACCTAATCCAACAAGAGATTGAGATCGAACGGTCAATCGCTTATCGCACTATAAATAAAAACTTATTTGCAAATATCTGTTTAAATAAATAATATCTCTTTAAAACAGAATTTTTAAAAATATCTGCTTAAAATTTCATTTTTTTTAGTTTGGTGATGAAAATAGTGAATACATGCAGTGCGGGAGCTATCAATGAGCTTAAAAGTATTGCAATGAGCTTAAAAGTATTGCAAGTAGATGATTATTGCAACCATAGGTTGCAATAATCATCTACTTAAGCAGTGCAACAAAAAATGTATTATTTACGCAGTGAGGCAAGCTCTGGTGATCTATATGTTAATATAACAAAAATAATTTATGCATTTACAGCGATACTTACATGAGAGTTAGTCATTAGTCAGACTTTTTTGGACCTTCCCAATGTTTAAATCCGTCATAAATTATACTAGTACAAGAGCATCGATAGCTTGTTGAATCAGAAGCTTGTGAACATTGAGTCAACTAATTCTTCTGAAATACAGTAGAAATACATAAAAGATTAGGCAGATTAAAATAATTATCCCGCTCCGCTCAATGCGCATTTATGGGACGTGATGTCAAGAATAGTTATGTGGTTAGTAAATCCGTCAGCCGATCACTGAAGACTTTTCACACTAAACCCACCAATCACCGAAGATAAATCGGACGATACGTGTACTTAAGGCTGCTATATGTTTTGATAGAGCGACCCCGGAAAACGGTATAACAGTTTCTTGCGAGCTGATTTGGATACATGATTTGTAATATTTTTGACCGAAAGCGCATATAAAATTTTCAAATCATATTTTTGATCAATATACATACACAAGTAAAAAACTCGATGCATCGTTTGCATGAGAAAAGGTGGCAAATAATCTAATGCCCGATTTGCAGGCAGCTGACACAAATGAAGTTATTCCGAAAGAAGTGCGTTCATGAATTGGTACGGTCAATAATGTAAGGGCAGAGTGTTGAACGCAGCCATAAATGACTGCACTTGAAGTATGTTGAGCGACAGTGGTCCTTGACCATCGTCACACGGACCTCTCTAGTCATCACACGGACCTCACAATTAATCATCACACGGACCTCACAACTTACCATCACACGGACCACACAACTTGCCATCACATGGACCTCACAAGTCATTACACGGACCTCACAATTAATCATCACACGGACCTCACAACTTGCCATCACACGGATCTCACAAGTCATCACACGGACCTCACAAGCCATCACACGGACCTCACAAGTCATCACACGGACCTCACAAGTCATCACACGGACCTCACAAGTCATCACACGGACCTCACAAGTCATCACACGGACCTCACAAGTCATCACACGGACCTCACAAGTCATCACACGGACCTCACAAGTCATCACACGGACCTCACAAGTCATTACACGGACCTCACAAGTCATTACACGGACCTCACAAGCCATCACATGGACCTCACAAGTCATCACACGGACCTCACAAGTCATCATACGGACCTCACAAGTCATTACACGGACCTCACAAGCCATCACATGGACCTCACAAGTCATTACACGGACCTCACACGTCATCACACAAACCTCACAACTTGCCATCACAAAGACCTCACAAGTCATCACACGGACCTCACAACTTGCCATCACATGGACCTCACAAGTCATCACACGGACCTCACAACTTGCCATCACATGGACCTCACAAGCCATCACCCGGACCTCACAACTTACCACCCGGACCTCACAAGTTCGGTGCTAAACACCTTTTCCACACGCGACTCATCGCATGTCTGTATTCTTCAGTTCGTGGATCGTCACCAGTAATTTACTCGCTTAAATGGTGGCGGAGTGTGAGTAATGCAAGTCTTCAGACTGAATAACAGATCATTCGGGCATCGATCAAATAATTTAGGTTACCTTGCATATTCAATTGAAACTTGCGGGACTTTAATTGCTTCTACTGCTGAATTGATAAAAACTTTCTTGGAAATTAACATAAAATCAAAAAACGTTGCTACATCATCCACAAAACCATTATAAAGAGAATTATTTTCGATTGGAATAGGCAGTAATGAGATATGATCTAGAATATGCACTAAACAAATAATATCAAGAATATGCAGGAAATAAACATGATCTAGACCATGCAGTAAACAAATATGAGCTAGATTCTAGAACATGCAGTACTAAAAAATATGATCTAGAACATGTAATACTAAACAAACATGATCTAGATTCTAGAATATGCAGTGAACAAACATGATTAGAATATTTATTACCCAAATTTTCAAGCAGAATTACACATTTAATTGCATGTGCAGAACTTTATAAAACTCATTAACCTGTCAGGATCACACATACTGAGATTTATAGCTATCAATATAAAGCCATCACTATAGCTTCTTATTGTTGAAACCAAAGTTATAGTCTTTACAATAAATTTAAAACGACATTTTGGTTTAAAAAAATCGGGACAATGTTGAGTTGAGAACCAAACTTAAACATTTATTTGTATCCAATATAATATGTTCATGAAAACGTATCACTTACGCAGAAGTCTGGTTGAAGCAGGAAAGTAAATTATGAAACGATACCCTAAAAATAAACTCGGAAGGATATATAACAGAATCTATGAGCTCGTAATGCTAAATGATTATTATACTAGTCAGACACACGCGCAGGTACAGTCAAGGTAGAATAGCCAAGTTCCCACGAACGTCGTCGCAATCGCATCACTCGTTGCATGCGCACAAATTCGCTAACGATTGACGCGCCGTAATATTGCATCCAACCCGTTAAAAACTCGTGTATTTCTAGCGGGCATGCTGATCAATTCCGGAAAACAGAAAATAATGTCACTCCTTAGTTGCAAATGGAAATTCAGAATTAAACAGCCAAGAATATGGGTGAGGATAAATGTAAGTTAAAAGTGAGGGCATCACGACATGAGTTTAACTAGCAATCAATGGAGTAAATAAGATTATCATCATAATAAACGATCGCGCTCAAGTCCACATTACATAGTAATGGGTGGTATTAACCATCATGGCCAAGTAGATATGGCTTAAAAGGGAACTCGTGGATATAAACGTGATCATTAGCTTTAATAATCTCATGGAAATGTCGCGTCGGGCACGGCTGGCCATAGCTATAGTGCAGCGCCTCAGTGACCGTCGAGACACAGTCACGACTGTAAAGTAACCGCAAAGAATGCGCCGATGCCGCGCCCTCTAGCCGCAGACCATAAACTAACTACAGTGACCGCCGATGAAAATTATAGACGAACTTCTACTGCCATTCTGAGGTTTTTCAATCAACATTAAGAAACTGACCCAGATAATGGAGCAGTCACGTAAAGACTTGAACAAGCAGTGCTTCCACAATCTTGGAACCGGGAGTCTTCTTCCATTAAAAAAAGTATATATTAAATTTACGTACACTTATTTTTCACGAAAATATGTATTTATATTCAAAATACTAAAAGACAGCTGGTAAGAGTGTTTGAAAGAATCTTCATGTAACTGAGAGGATGCAATTCTATTGCACATCTCACATGATTTCTGTGAAGCGTTAGTTATCATAAAAGCATTTCTCAATCAAACGCCAGCAAAGCACTGAATTTAGGAATACATTTATAGTTACATAATTGCTGGAAGAGCTTTGTTTAAATAAATTGCTTCATTTCATAAAAAAATAATGCATCGTATATAAAAAAAAACGCTTGCACGCTATTTTTAAATCGGACAGAAAAAATTTTTCCGAGAACATAGCTCGAAAATTGCAGCGAAAATTGGTAAAGGTCGCGAGATTATTTCATGAAGTTTATGCAAAATAACTTTCAACAAATATTGTGAACTTTCGAGACACTGTGAGCGACGACGAACGTAACAGGCTCAGGCAGCTTCCTTTGTTGTGGCATTTCCTGGGGTCAAATAAATGTAGTCGTCGATATTGCACGCGTGGTTGGCAATGAAAAAGACAAGAAGTGACGACATTGGTGGATCGAGCCGTTGATTATCTTGTGGTGACATCTCCTCGGTTCGCTGACCGCCAAGCTCAAGATTTTAGGCTGTGATTTGTCGTTCCCAAAGGTCGCCTAACTTTTACGTCCTGGCCCGACCCGCGCTAACTTTTAGTGAGGCTTGCTAGCCATCACAACACAGGCTTTCTTTATCCGGCTTTTGTCTCGGCGGTGTTTTGTTTCCTGGCGTTTCTTCTCCTCCGCGTCATTGGGGAGGCGAGTCAACGCGGCCGCTTCATGAACTGAAAGAATATTAGTCGTGTTCCAAGTTAGGTAAAAAGTTGCAGGGAGACATTTCTTGTTGCTTATGAGATAGAACATTATAGAGATAGCAGGAAAATTATATTCAATATAAATAACAATTCAATCACGGGGAGTATACCAACATTTCATTTAATAACAATGACAACATAGGCAAACTCCACTTAATTTTTCACGAGAGACAATTTTTCCAAGCTGCAATTTTCGTTCATATCATTTTTTGAACGTGTGAGCAGGTTTCTGCTCACAAAGAAAATTAGCAGCTTAAAAAGGTGTTGCAGGGGACCGTAGCGGTACGCTTACCGCAAAGCTCAGCAACTCCGGCAACGTTTGTTGGACGCGCGCTAAATATGGTAGGACTATTTCAAGCACTGCGTTCCCTGTAGAATAGTCTAAGTACAGAATCTCAAAGCTCAAAGGAACCTTTCACACACAATTAATCAGTTCAAATCGGTTGCAATTTATTAACATTCATTGAAAATGGAGTACGTTTCAACAGTATTTTCAAAAGAATTGTAGCCATTAAATTAAACGATCTCAGCATAAAAAATTTTTCAGTCATAAGCCTGGCATTTAAATCTAGCAGCATACGGTGTCGACCACAAATAGCTTTCAAAATTTATCTCTCACAGCCCGTAAATACTTGATCCATGTCACGTTTATCATATGAAATTAAACAAAATTCAATAACCGACAAAAATCTCGTCTAACCAGCAGAGAAAACCTGCACAGACACCACTCTAGGTCGGCTGAAAATTTAGTTGGGGACGTCGGTTAGGTGATGGCGCAGAGGATGTGGCGGGGCAAAACAAAATGAGGCCTACGCGTCTCAACCGCCACATATTGAGCTCCTTTTCTTCCCAGAGGCGTAAATCTCCCCTCGGCGATGCTTCAGCTGTTAGTTTCGTTATGGTAGACTAAAACTTGTGAAGTCTTATTTACTACCGGTACTTGTTTTCTGAAACGTAGGTTAATATTTGCATGGTCATTCCTTCTTTACAAGACAGGTTTTCAAAAATGGGAAATTTAATTTCGATCAAGTTTAAGATGGCCAGAATAAAATTACAGTTTTTACAGCTAACAATGACAGCATCAAAACAAACGCATTTTAACTTTTTTTATTGACGCTTATACGAGCTAATCGAGTTTAAGCACTTGAATATAGAGAATTAAATTGACTGGAACAGAAATCTAAGCAGGGCATTCTTTTAAATTGTCAGACTAAGCAGCATAGAAACGCCTTTGGTCGGAATAACAAGCCACTAGCCATGTCCAATTAAAAGATTTCCCTCATTAGCATCCAATTACTTCTGTTTCAACCCAGTCCCCTTCCTCACCGCGCTCGGTGGAGATATGCGACGTCGAGATCATGTCGTACATTAATTAGTAGAGTTCGTTATAGTAGAGTAATGTCTGAGCTGCATTCATTTCTTATCTTGGGACAGGCCGCTTCTTCCTTTAGAAGGCCTGAAGAGCTTCGGCACAGGATTTTCCACCGATAACCTCTTCTCCCAAGTGTTGCCCTTACTGAATTCATGGGCAGGAGCTTGTGCATCTGGTCACGCTCAAGTGTGTGGGTCTTCAGTGCCTTCAAACGAAACCCTAAACCCTTGATTCAGCTTCACGCGTGTATTGTGTAATCATCAGTTCCTCCCAAATTCCTTTTTATAGAAAATTTTACACAGAAGCATTCAAGTTTTTTGATCATTCATAAATTTTCAATTTTTCTGCAGCACAGGAACTTCGACACAAAATAATAGCAGGAGCAAGACGACTCCCAAAGGATCACGTTGTGCTTTGCTACACGTCCGGTGAGCGCACGCCGCTGCGGTGAACATGAGTGCCACATTAGCTCGGCAAATAAGGAAGTTTGCGCCCACTGATCATTGACTGACGCCCTTAGTTAGGGAGCTCGGGGCCCTAGGGAGCTTGTCGCAGGGGATTTCTCCCTCATACATCCTCTCCAATAAGAACTCATAACATTTACTTTAAGAAAATGCCTATCGATATATTATTACCATATTAGCTTGAAGAAATCCACAGAATCCGCGAACAAGTTATAAACGAATAATTCTTATCCGCCAACAAGTGAAATAAGAAATTACATTTCTTCTTTAGTTTCAGGAAGTATGTTTTAAATTCTACACCTCACTGAAAAAGCTCTAATTTTTCGCGAAAAACTTTACCGGAAACTTTTCTTATTATTCTCTCATTTTTCGACTGACACTTGGATATGAACTTTTCAAACTATGCTTGTTTTTCAACAAAATTAAGTTCACACTCGTGTAAATAAGGACTCCATAACGGTTGCTGCTAGAATACATAAAGCTAGAGACACTTGTTCACTCTGAACTCAGATTTTTGCAAAAAAAAATCGAAACATCTGTGTATCAGCTTTGGTCTGTGGCTCGGATATTTGAATTTGGGATGGATGAGCTTACCAAACTTGAGCAATATTGTGACGGGTTCCGTCTTATTGGTTGGTGGCGCCGAGCTGGCTTTATTTGCATGATCACTGGGCCAAAACCAGGCCTATATTATGCGTAGTGAAAGTTTGCAGAAGTAGTTTGAAGTCACCGAATGAGCCATGAGCCATACACACCAAAGTCATTTGACATATTGATGTTGGCAGCATACATTGACGCACACTAAAAAATGCACACATTGTTTTCAAGATCCCAAGTAAAAACGAGATATTTCGCTACAAAATTTTCGAGTCACGACGATAACAAACCGCCAGAAAAAAATAACACGCTAAAATGAAACCAATACTATACGCAGGTTTTCTGCAGCGCAAATACGGACAACAAACAGTTCTAAAGAGAAATTTATTTTGCTCATGGCACTGTTGGAACGACCGCTCACTCAATAGGTATAATGCCACCCCCGCGCTCCACAGACAAGCCTCCTCTACCCTACCACTCCTAATCCCAAATCCGCGGTATCGCTGGCGTGGTATTGTGGAGAGTCCGTGTCACTGCATATCTCGGTGGCCCTGCATCGTAGGCAATTGTTTCTTGCTCGTAGGAGCGCAAAGAGTTTTACGGGCGTCTTATCTGGCATGAGCACGACCTTGCCACGAGATTATCCGAAATGCTTTGTGTTCTTCGGATTATGCAAATAATTCATCGGGCGAATAGAGTTGTACGATGGCCCACAAAGACATCATTATCCGGGGGTCTTGTTGTATGGCGTGATTTGCAGGCCTCTGAACTTGACCCGTCCTTCTCTCTTGTTCGTCTCAAAGAATTATTTCTCAAGCCGAAAAGGCCATCCCACACGATTTCACCGCCACACAAAGCCTTCCTAATGAACGTGCGCTAGCTTATATCAACTTCATCCGAGGCCTTAAAATAGTATTATGCATTAATTAAGGCATCAAAATACCGCGGATCATACCTAAAGACAGGATCCGTTACGGAACATCGGATAAGTTCGGTTTTGATGAAGATCTCGTCAAGTTATCGGCATCAAGTTATTACGCCCAACTTTGAGCCGACGAGTTTGGAATGATAATAGTATAAGGGCTCTGTGCCGGATCAAAATTCTTTGGTAACTTCAAAAGAAATTGAATAAAAAAAAACAGTGAAGGGTGGTCGGCCGAATGAAAAGACTCCACGCAGATACTCGTTGTTATTTAGTGTTTTCAATGGAAATGGAAAAATAATCTAAATTCATTCAGCTCAGATTACAGACCCTCACTTAGTCGATATTTATCATAACTATCGCAGCATCTGAAATACTGAAAATTAAAGAAATAATATTCATTATAATTATCTTGAAGTTTTAACAGTTCTCACACACGCTCATGCATTTGGACTGCGGTTTGACAAATTGACAGTGTACAAGCTCGATTGGATGTCAGTAAAAATAATACAGCGATCCCAATAAGCATGAAAATTTCAGCGGCTAGATGTTTAATAAAAGTAAAAAGGCTTCTTACGAATAATAAGTACACAAAAAGATAAAAATGGGAAGACATTAAAATTGAACTTGACACCTTCGATACCAGTTTGGAATTTTGAAGACAATCGGTCGACAAGACAGCCAAGCCGGAGGGGGATGGAGAGACCGGTCTGATGTCTTGAGCCGGAGCAATACATTGCACACTTGAATACTGCAATTAGGCTAAAGCAGCTACAAGCAAGCCAGTCATTATCTTAAAGCTTCTTCATTATGATGGCCACTTCAAGACCAATTCCTGCCAATACTTTTGACACCACCGACACGCAACAGCAGCTTCTGCACAGATACCGCCGCTCAACTCGCACGGTAAACAGCGGCGTTGATGGAAGGAGTATGAGAATTAGAAAACAATTCTGCAAACCATATATTTTACGGTAGTCTATAGGCTGTAAATAAGCGTCAGCATTATTTTAAGAAAGAAAGGTCCTTGCGGAGTATGAGAATAGAAAACAATTCTACAAACCATATATTTTACGTAGTCTATAGGCTGTAAATAAGCGTCAGCATTATTTTAAAAAAAAAAAAATCCTTGCCATCTTTCGAATGATCCTTCGACGATAATAGCTTAGAGAATTTAAAAGAGCAAAGACCACAAAAAAAAGAATAAGAACTTGTGCTGTTAAAAAAATATAAGATGTATCAGAGCAGAAACATATCAATACCTACAATGAGAATGCAATATGACAGCCTACCTTAAGCAGTTTTAAAGTTTTAATCATCATTGAAACTCATCAGAATGTGACTTACACAATTTACTCATTTCACCTGATACTAGATAGTATTGCCTATGAAACTACAACAGACAACGCAGAGTTTAACGACAAACTTAGCTAGACCCGTATAGTTTACATGTCAGTTCGTCGCAGCAATATTTGAAACATAAATCAGTTAGAAAAATTACTGAACATTGTAATAACGTTGACAATACGCAGCAGTTCAAAGTTGACATTAAACAATATCCTTTATATAAATACAGTAATCCAAAACACAAAACATTTCTCTACAATGCTACTGTACTTAAGCTTAAAGATTTCCATGCACTTCTGCTCATTAAATTTTTAATAGAGCATAGAAGAAAAGAATAAAAATTAATCTCAAAATAGTTCAGAAACCTATTACAAAGAAACGCTCATCAAAATCTCCACGGAAATATAGCATTAAATTTCGTAATTCAGGGCAAGGGCGCCAGTAAACAACAGAAAAATAAGAGTTACAATGAGTAAAATAGGAGTGGGCAGGTCCGCATCACAACCAATGTCGTGCCGCCGCTCAGTCCGGCCCTTGACTCGTCCGGCAATTAGCAATTTCATGGAGAGTTTTTCACAGCACGGCCATGCCATCTAAAGCTAGCGGTGCCGACCGAGGAGCGAGAAGAGCACAGCAAAGCAGGCTATGCGTCGTCTGTAAAAAAAGAGGAGAACCTGCGAGCTTGGCGGTGATACCTCACTGAAAATCCTGCCCTGTGATGTGAACAATACAAGGTCTACTTTGAGACTAGAATAATAGACTATTTTTTCACTTGGAAGGAAAGATATTGTACACATATATATCGAGTGGCAAGCTCATGTAGAATGGAGATTACAGTAATGTTCTGAGTAAGTGACAGTGAAAATAGCATTTGTTGAAAATTATATGCAACCAGAACAAGAAATCTTCATACAAGAAGTGAAATAACAATGGCATGCCAAACCCAATATAGGCAAAAGAAATAGCTACGATTTAATTCAAGTCCCTTAAGATTCAATAAAGGTCTTAAATTTGCATCCTGAATTAGGACCAAATAGAACATACATTGACATTCATTTCTTTGGTCACGGTCATCATTGGCTTAACCTTAGTAACGAACATTAGAAAAAAGCTTGTATCTTATAAGAGAATCAAGCTGAAATCGCTTGAATGTATAATGTTCAACGTACCCAAAGCACATGTGCAAATAAGGAAAAAACTGTTGACAAAATTACTTCTAAGTTTAAAAGGAAAATTCAACTGATCATATTGAATAAAAAATTATTCGTGAGTTTACAAATTTTTGCAGAAATTTCATAATAGTACTCACCTCTAATTTGAACGGCGTGCTACTGCTAACTTGCTATAGACAGCATGAAAGATTAACAAACGTTGGTAGTTTCCACTTTTTCCCGTTGATGCACCTAAGCATGCGAATATTGAAGACGGTCGTCACTAAATTCCTCCATGAACATATTCATCAAGCCTGAACAATTGTTGGTAGTTTCCACTTTTTCCCGTTGATGCACCTAAGCATGAGAATATTGAAGACGGTCGTCACTAAATTTATCCATGAACATATTCATCAAGCCCTTGCTGCGACGCGGAAAATATCTGAGCCGTCAAGATAAGGAGCGATTCATCTCCTCGCAGACACCACCTCCTTACGCTTTCAAATTTATTGGGCGCTTCGAGCAACGGATCGAAAACATTAATTTCTTTAACAAATATTCAGTGAATGCAGCATGCGGGAGGAGTGATTAAATACGTTGTTAATCAAACCGACAAGTATTTTTAACAATGCGGATTACACAGATTAAGTCAAACACGCATTGCAAGCCATTTCAAATTTCGTTATCATTCAGAACTTGGATAAGAGTTGTGGAAACCTAACAGCCAAAATTATAGCATATACATCACAGCGTCAGCATTGAAAAAATGCATTTCATCTGAGAAAAACACGTTTATCTAATATACAGGCGGATTTATGAACTTTCTTTGCATAAATTTTTGTAATAGGTATTTAGTGGGTGAATTTTGGGTTTTTCAAATATTAATAAATTTAAATATGCCTCTAAGTGGCACAGGAGCATAAGGAATGGAACGCAACTGACGCCGCAATGAAGGAATAAGAACCGACGACTACAACGGCAAGCGGATAGAATATTTTGTCCCGCATCCCGTAGGCCAAGCGCATAAATCAGGCAGATGTGGCCGTTAATCAAGCCTCTAACATATATTAAAATACTTGCTCGATGTAACTCCGACAGTTGCCATGAGACCAATGAGCCTAATATGCTTTAGCTATGCCGCAGGAATATTAACGTGCTTAAGCCTTAAATAAATGGCCTCCATACAACAGGGGCACGGCTCAACATACCCATAGTTTTATTGTTCCATAGTCCATACACAAACTCTACCCCTGAACGCAGCATTAACAAACTGCAACTATACACCAACACTCTTTAAACATAGCGTCACTTCTGCATCCTACACGACATTACTCAAGTACGTATGGAGAACCTGTTTGAATAACTCTTAGATATTGTTAATAACCACTAACTATCTACAGATTGCACACTGGCTTTATACAACTTTTCAGCCTCTTGAACATTTACAATTTTCTTTCTCGGAACCATTTCTTTAGTTGAGGTCAATAAACTACTAACTTATATCATCACGTACGCCGTACAGCCGTACACATAAACAAATACGAGTTACTCGTAGATTCTTCAGTTGGAAATAGTAGAATACTAGTAATATTTACACTTCATGTTACAAAAAAAAAAATTTGAAGATCACATAACCTGACCATGCAAGGAGCAGTCTAGTTGTAGCACGCAGATACTGAGAGTTTTCAAACAGAATGAAGTTTCGCGGTTTACTTCTAATTGCCCCTAAAACTAACCAAAACAATAAAACAATAACTGCCATTGTCTAGATGCCAGGCTTGAAAAATGCTGGTGAGCTCATATAGTCGTTTGAGTTATGCATTAGCTCGCCTCAGCTAACTTCCTAATATAGCGTTAAGTAAATTAAGCCAGACAATAATCTGAATGAATCGCCCAATAAAGCGGAAATTAACATTTTTGGAGGGCCAATTAAAAGCCACGGGACACTAAGAAGAGAAGTAAGCAGATAGTGGGAAATTCCGAGCACGCCTGTAGTCTGTCACAAGCATGACGGATGACCGTGGTTTGGATGCTTCACAAGCACAACCACAGATTTACAGCGCTCGTATATATAGATAAGATCTGGGTGATACGCTCAGACTTGGTCATTTTCTGGGGGCACATGGCCAATACTAACATAAAAAGCCACAATATAAACTCGTCACCCATGTACAATATGGTTTTAGAGTCGGAAACATCGACGGTGCTATAAAACCAAGCAAATTAATGATGTAGTCCATAACAACGGGCCACAATGCTGGGAACTTGTCTTACACTTTGTTCGATTGTCCGTAACAAAAACAAATCAAGTTGTTGTATTTGTGTCCCGCAATTTTTTCAGCAACAACTTCATTTTGCACGGCTTAGCGGAATGGCCGATGGCGGAATTAGAGTAGTTAATGTGGGAGAGAAATGTGTCAGGGTTAAATGAAAAAAAAAAAGCGATTCCCATTTCTTGATAGTCTACTAGACAACAAGGAAAGCCCTGCATCAAATAGCTTACGATTATCCCAGGTTAGGTTTCTAAGAAACTTAATCAGTTATATTATGAACTATGATTATAAAACTTCATATCAATATTTTACTTAGGGATCGCAGTCACTCCAAATGATATCCTCGCATGAAATACTCTACCAGGCAGAAACCGGTTTTCGTGATCTCAAAAATCACAAGGAAATGTAGTCGTTTGCACTAACTCAAAGTTGAGGCTGCCTTAGCTCCACGTAAAAACCCCATGCCACGAGAAAATAAAGGAAAAAAAACGGAGTTACTTCAGTCGAGTAATCTAACACCAGCGTTCATGATGCATGGCAAGTGTCATTAGAACTTGGCGCAAGGATGGTCAATTTTCCTCGGCTTTTAGGAAAAATTTGCCAAGTGAACATCGCTGTTCTAGCCCATTATGCCATGCATAAGTGAAGAGGTAAAAGGGCTATGAAGAACAGACCGTTAGTAACTGTTACTTTTGTTATCTTCTAAACCACGGTCTGAAACAGGGACAGATAAATAGAATATTGTACAAGGTCCACCACAACCGCCTGCTCGATAGTAAAGAAAGCGTGAAGCAAAGATAAATTCCTGAGCAATGGAGTATCACAAGTGACAGTGTACGTGACGTGACTTCAAAATGACCATGTAACACTTTCAGAGCGTATCCTATAAATGGTTCTTTAAAGATTTTGTAACACAGCTAATTAGTGTTGAATTAAACATTTAAAATCGAACATGTTACACTATTACACAATACACAAATTATATGAATGCAATTTAGTGAAATAAGAAGCATGCATGGCCATGTAAATGCACATGAAAATAATTTAGCGTGCGTGGCAAATCATGAGGCATCGCATTACGGGGTCAGTCGGGCAATCGAATTTCACCGTATTTTAAACCTTTCTGTACTGAAGTCAATTAGTAATCAGGAATTGGCTGCAAATAGCACAGGCGATGGTTAAATTCTCTGTAACCAGAAGGCGTATCTCAATAATATTATCAGGCTATAATAAATGAACATGTTGTTCAAATTTTATTTCAGGCGTTACATAAGGTTTTTGAGTTGAGTAATATTTTGAATGACCTCTATTCAATTCTAATTACTGAAATGTTGAAATTATAATAATGTCATAGAAGATGGCGTTATAACTGGATTCTCAAGGATAATCTGTGTAGAACCACACCGGGTTAACTTGCAGGAACATTCGAATCATATAATTTCAGTTTGTAGGAAGCCTCGTCGCATTTCACTTTCATATAGGAGCAGATATCCCAGCAATTGAATTCAAGGTATCACGCTAACATCGTATTAGTGCTACCGTGCATTTAAAATCAGATTGCAGCTCATATTAACTTCATGACAAAAGCGAGGTTACCTACTGTGACAGATTACCCGGCCACGGAAGACTACACCCTTCTATGTCGAATTACTCCTTTATGCCAGATTAATATATATTCAGGATTACCCGATTACGCCGGGTTACACATATACTCCGGATTACCCGGCAACGCCGTATTATATTCTATTCCGGCTGAAACTGACGGGTTAACCTGCCTTTTTTCCCACGCAACCTTCTGAGCAACGCATAATTTATTTATAAATCATATCAGTAAATATTTTCGTCCAGCCTGTGATATGATGCCAATATTAATTACATCTAAGCAGGTCACGGGTTAGTGTGGCACCAACAGACCTGCAATTACGGACCCCGTCGTCCAGGTCGAGGAAAGCAAATTACTGGAGGTGATCATCGGGTCCCGGAGCAGCCTTGCCGAGTAAACAGCGAGGGGCGCCATGGCTGAGCAAAAGTTTGCTGACGTCTGTAAATTAAAGCGCGCTATTTTGCAGGATCGTGACCGCCCAGAAATTCCATGAAGAATTCTGCTCCCATAAATCTAAAATCTAGACAGCATTCATGTATTACAGCACTGCGTAGAAATACAGGGTAAAGTAAAAGATTTTTAATGTAAGATTTTTCAAGGCAGAAGATGCAAATGGCATTAACAATTACAACATAACGGTTGAAAAATGTTGTAACATCAAATATTTGAAATATAAATTTGAGAAGTCATTTCTCCAACGAGATTCCCTTAATGACGTAGAAAAGTTTGCAACAAATTACGAAAAATTATACTAAAATAAGCAAAATAAATATTTTTACTTGAGCAATGCAAAGTTGTTAAAAAACATCACACACTAAAAAAAGTTAAAATAGCGAAACAGCATTAGATGATGAACTAAATAACAACATAAAAATGAAAAAATTCCAAGCCCCAACAAATAAGTCCATCGTACAGCGAACAGGGCAGGAGTGCATTGAAAGCCGCGAAGCTTTTAGTCGGTCCAGTGAATCTGAAGGCGTACAAACCGCTGGTCAGAGGTGACCACAAACGCGACCACGGGACAATCATCAATAAGAAGGTTGGAGAACCGTGAAAGAAGAGCATTTCTTTCAAACCACAATGACGAGTGATAAGTGAAATATGTCGGAGAGACATGCAGTCAACATGGTCTGTCTGGTTGTAAAGAGTACGGTACCTCGGTCTCGAGAAATACGCATCATAGCTGATATGAAATAATATGGATTGCATTAAAAAAAGTCTTCGAAAAATATCCAGCCCAACGCTGAGCTGGTTATTCAGTCGAATGCATATATAATTATTTTCTGATTAATTTAATAATTAAAATAAATATTTTTTGTACCCATTAACCCCTAGTTTCCATTTATTTTGAAAACAAATGTTAACACAATTTTTTAAATTAAATCGTAAAGTTGCTTTGAAATTTGGAACTATATTGGTGTACAGATTAAATTTTCAGTTCAGTTGGAACGAATGGAATTACGGAATTATTCTTCGGATTTAATGTAGGCCACTAAATTCAACGAAACTTCGAAAAAATCAAGGTTTAATCTCGGAAGCATACATGCAATATAATTCTCTAAAAAATTAATGAACGAGAAGTTCAATTCATTTTTGAGGATCAAAAGATCAGGGGCTTCTAGCCTTATTTACCAAGACCAACACGCTGTTTTACGTGCTGATGTGGTATATATAGTCCCGTAGCGTTTGATATGCAAGTTTGGTTGGAATAATCTTAAGCGTTTATACTCGATGGAAAGCAATGGAGAATAAACCGAGCATGCATAAATCTAAAAATGAAGTCCAAGAACCGAAGTACATGTCGACTATAAGAGCAGCATGCAGTAGAAACTGCAGCCAGCAGAGCGTTCAAACATCGTAGGGAGCTCACATACGAGTGTATGCAGCAGCAGGACACGCTCTTGGAGAGGCGAGTTTAGCGGCGTTCACATCTAAATGCAAAGCAGGGTCAGTCAGACGGATGGTTGAGACTGGGTCGACACACTGCCTTATTTAATGTACTAAAAGACCCATGGACGAGTCAGCGAGAAAGAGGGGACATAAAAACCCAAGAAAGGAGCGCGACTGGCGACAGAGCGACGAGCCCAAATGAAGGCGTCACGGGAACCAAGTAAAAAACCCTCGCTTTCAGGCAGTAAATTGACAAATTTACTGCCTAAAGCTGGCGACGAGGGTTAGAAGTAAAAACTACTTTTTAACAAATTAACACGAAATCGTCTTAGGGACGACAAGGAATATAAATTTGAGCTTAAGTTTATGCAAATAATCTTCAAATACATTTTTTAATACCATTACTCAATAAAAGGCTGCTGTAAAACTTGAAGACAAATTTTCCAGCACCTAAGATGCTAATTCGATTTACCATGAATTACCTTATTATCTATGTTCATTGAATTATGTTCATTCTATGTTCATTAGAATTTATGTATAAATAATACATAAATTCGAATTTATAATTAAGACAAATATAATGCTATAAGTATAAATCATAGATAATTAAATTATATTATCCCAAAAACTAAACAACCCCACTTATCAATTTAAAATATTAAAATATGCACCTGAAAGTTAGCTGAACGATTTAAAGCTTTTTTGAGGAGCAATCAATTGCGTAAGCAATACACGTAACAATTTTCACGTAATTGAATGAGTAACACCCTTAAACGAGAAAATTTTTTATTTAACGACCGAAATAGCATTTTTAGATTTTATTCCATCACTAGATTAAACTATGAAAAAATTCTAGCTTCAGGAAGAAATGTCAACAAATCATTGCACGATATCCACAGATTCCTAGGACGGGTGTCCGAAAATGCTAGATCGGTCAACTCAACACATTTTATTTACGTGTCATGCGGTCATAAGTTTAAGCCATATTACTACACCTATTTAACTATCACAGGACGATCAAAAGCGGCCACTCATCTAGCAATAAATGACCTACAATTTGGTAAAGACTTACTACAAGCTATATAGGTAGTTATATACGTAGTTATAAATAAGGTAGGTAGGAAGGTATGTAGGGTAAGTGAACCGGGAGCCGCTTGGAAGCGCAACCAGACTATCAGTCATCAGGCAGAGCGTTAATTCAGCCTCCTGAAGTTATCGCAATCGCGATCGCCGTGTAATGAAACTGTGCAGGATCGAAGTGGTGCAATCTCAGCGCTACTGTGGCTCAGTTGTCCTCGAGTGAACTTAGCCAAACTCCCCCCAAAAAACTAAACTTCCTAACAGATGCAAGGCGGAGAAGTTTTCGTAGAAAATCAAACTTGAACCTAAAATAACTTTTCTGATTGATAATGCAGACATAGTCCAACAATCCGAAACAAAAATTTTGTTTAAGAACTCTCGTGGGCTTCGAAAAACATACATTAACGACTGCTGTAGGCATAAACAATTTAAATTAAAATACAAACCAAAGTGTTCCATAGATTGCAGTAAAAGAACTCGAGCAGTTTGCAGGTATTTCTTAGACGAACGACGGACGGCTGACTCCAATTCGCCTAGACGTTCTAACATGATTTAAGTTAACAGCTAACAGGACTCAAATTGGACAACATACACTTGGTCTTAAGTTAGAACTTAGGCCGTTTAATCTCATTGCACTGACATGACGAGGGCAGCTCGTAATGTGTACACGAAGGCGCCAGAAGCCACACGGCAGAGTAGCAGAGGAGCCAGAAGAAGCACCGCTCCATCTCGCGAGGCGGGAGATCAACAATTAAGCTATCCATACATCAATTCAAGACAAAGACTGCCGATAAGATCGCCATGATTTTTTGTACAGTCAAATCCCGCAGAGAAAATTGATGGAGGCCCCAGGCTCTCCTCCCTCTTACGAGTAGCGCTTGTAAAGAAGTGCGCTCTCGTGCACGCATATTGAGAGCGTTATGCGAGCGCTGCACCAATGAAGTGCCTCCAAATAATGAGCGTCATTTATCGTCTGTGCTCATTTCATCTGCGAACTCGCCGTCATGCAGGCCGCCATATCCTACAGGACCTACATACGGAGTCCACCGTCGATCACAGCATCTCTGCATGGTCAGCCAGAGTAGCCGATTCCTCATGATCAAGACCTGATCTATGATGATCGCTGATCAGAGTCAGGCACCTCCGGCTCTAACCTCCAAGAATGATCTCTGACACGGAGTGGATAATGAACGGATGCTTGGAACGCTTATCTGACGCACATCTCAAAGATGGATATAGGAAATTGTCTTGTACCGTCATTGAAATTAACAACTAGCAGCGTGCATACCGAGAACATGCTTTTGGACATATGTGCAAATTTCTAAAGAATCTACGATTTTTTAAAATTATTTCTCGTAATTGAGTTAAAAAATATAGAGAACTACACAGTGCTCAGTTAGTTAAATTTAAACATCACAGTAGTACTCAAGTGGGCGAAAAAACCTAATCAATAACCGAATATTTCAACAAAGAATAACCCGCCGAACGCAGTCACTTCAACCAAAATCAAGTACAGAGAAACGAAACTTAGCAATTCGGTTCATCACGGGTAAGAAAATATTAGTTCTGAAATTTTATTATATAATTTTTAAAAGTTACCGTAGTATATAATTCAGTAAATTTTCTGAATTAACATTTATGAAAAAAAAAACACACTAAGGTTCAATATTATACTGACCAATCATGTATAGTACTCGCTACGGGGCTCTATACATCAGAAGGTCAATGCACAGACCGTTCAATAAGGCTAAAAGCCCTGAGCAAGGCAGTTAAGTCATAAAATCGAACATAGAGCTGAGTTATTATTTTTGGATAAAACGTGATATAGGAGCTGTCGTGAACGGGAGAGCATTATATAGCCCAAAACAGCCAAGTCACTTCTCCATACTGAAATCAAAATATTTTAAATGAGTGTGAGAACCATATTACTCAATTCCATCTTCATGTTGATGGAACTAACTCTGATAACACCCAAAAAGTACGAAACTTAATAAAAATCATCGCATAATGCGCTGAAACGCGTTCAATATCCTTACTCAATATTAAATCAGGTGAATTGCGAGACTGAATACGGCGTTTTAGACACGATTAGCGTAAGTCTAGATAATATTTAGCTGTAGTAAGGTTGAGAAAAATAACGCGAGATGGTCGGGCCTGGCGCCTGAGCCATAAAGAAGCCGATATCAAAGACGCCAAGGCTTCTTTATGGGGGTTAAATGTTTGGATTTTGATAAGAGAAGTGAAAAGTGGGAGCACAAGTACACCCTCGCAGCTCCTACTAAAAATATTTGGCCGCGTATCTGAACTTTGATGCACGACCGAGCATGACAAGTGAAAAGACGAGTACGTATAGATGATGGGTGACTAAATCAGAGTATAGTGAATGATGATATGATCCCCTAAAAGCAGAATTCTGCAAGACGAAAGTTCTCTAGGGGAAGAGTGATCGATGATAATCGATGATACAAGCTCAGGCGGTTGTCGCAGTTTCCCTGCGAGTGCGTTCGCAGGGAAGCGCGATCCCGACAAGCGACGCTAAACTGACCGACTAGATCTGGAATCTCATGCACAACTAAAAACAAAAGCCAACACACATTATTGTCATCGCCAGAGATTTATTCGGATGGTTAAGAAATGCTTGCGACAGGAAAAATATCTGAGGTACCCAAGTATTCATATGTAAAAGCAGTTAGTTATATGTTAAAGCAGTTATAAATCTGCTATTAGAAGGCATGTCTCATCGTCAAACGAAGACAACCGAATAACATTCTTAATTGACAGAACCCATAATTAAAGGAATAAAATCAATAAAAAGTTGATTCAACTTCAAGAAAAGTGTAATTCAGAGACCATCGAATAAAGTATACATGGATTTGGAAAACTTGTTTAAAACATAAAAAAAACAGTTTAGGTTTAGAGATCAGTTGGGCACAGAGCGGTTCACTGCTCAACACCATTACAAAGTGCGAATTAGAGAGTCACAAAGGTTCGCACTGATGCAGAGGTTTAGCTCAGCCACGACGGCTTTTGAAAGTAGTTCATTAACATGGAAGGGTGCAAGTTAGACTTAGAGAGTCGAGACTTGACAGAAACAAAACCACGCCACCATTACGCACCGTCCACGAAAGTCATCTCATAGAAACCGATGGCATTCCATTTGGTCAGCAACACACCTCAATTCGCCCAGAGTATTTTAAACGGGCGTCCACGATGGTTAAGACCACATTTCATGGCTGAATAAAGATGAAATACAGCGACAGTCTACAGTAAGCCAAATTCAAAACTTTCAGCGAAGCTGTAATGCTTCAGTCAGCAGTAGATAGCTGCAGCAGAGCGAAAAATTTGACTAAGCAGAACTATAAATCATGTACTGTCATCATATCCCGAATGACAACCTAAAATTTCAAACCAGGCACCAGATTAAAGATTACGCAGTGAAACTAAAATGGGTCAGGAAAGGGTTCACATAATAGCAAACAATACATAACCATACACTTTCGAGAGATTTCTTAACAATTTCAGAGGAATTATTGAATTAACAGGAAAAAAACTAATATATACTTCCGTAAAGTTGTCAAAAAGGAAGCGAGATGAATAGCAAAATATTTATTAATCTTGGGTTTCAAATTATACGGGGAGGCGTTTTAATACCCGAGTACTTTTCGGGAGCTTGAAAAAGTACTTATCTAGAGACGATTTTTATGTTATTGTAAATGTCTGTTATGTATTTCTATGAATGTTAATATTTTTTAATCATCTATCTCGTGTTCTAAACGGTTGATGGTGAAAAATGAATCCCCCAAAAAGAAGGATGTAGAAAATAAAGTTACTTATAATTACTCGGCACATCAATAAACTAATAACAAATTTCAAATTTCCGACAGACAAATCGAATGAAAGATGGAAAACAATTATAAATTGACAGCGTATTAGATTTAAAAATGAATACATCAAAAATCAAACAAACCTTGATGGATTAGGTAAATATAAATGCGATCCTGACAAAATTAACCAAGAACTGGATGTAGGAAAGGGAAGGACGGTTCTTTACGGAGCACAAACATACGCCGGGGCGGCCAAACTCAGTCGGTGAGCGACGCTACGGTGACGCGGCACATTCCTGCCACAGCGAATATATGGAGTGGAGGTTGCCTCCCTCACGATATATTACCTCACATCTAATGGCCATGATGGCACGCGGCAAAAAGAAACAGACTTATACTAAACGCCCATTTCAGCTAGACCATGCAAGATAAATATCAAATAGAAAGTCAATGGAGAACGTAATATCGCCCTAACGCACTCAAGCGCAGTTTAGAGATAACGGTGTGCATGCTTAGTCGTGAGTGGAAGGCTTGTGTGTTAGTTAAGAAGTAACCCCAACTACATCACGTAGTTGATTTATTATTAAGCACATAAGAACGTGCAATGGAAGCTCTCATGCTTTCAAGACATGATCAATTTAAAAAGGTCTACATAACGCAGATCCAAATAAAATTCATCAAAATATCACTTCTCTAAAATTAATCATGCAAGTAGGATACCAGGAGTAATTTCAGTTTTTTCACGAGAGAAATCTATTTCGGAGAATGCATAGGCGGTTGTTAATTTTATCATGTAATTTGCAGAATGCGACAGAAGCACAGAAAGATCGAAGCTTGTACGAAGGTGCGTTTAATTCCTATCTGCATATACACTTGGGGGTAGGTCGCTATTCGCGGCAGATGCAGAGAAAGTTAGTTGCTGTTCCGCCTATGCGAGCGCATGAATTCAAGAAGCCAAATGTGTGTTAAAGCTCGAGCCTGAGACGATTTGAGTGAAGCAGGTATTGTGTAACCTGACGTATCAAGGGATTAACTCGACGCACTCGGTCTTGTGCAGCGGTTAAGGCAGATTTTGCTCAAGATATCTCGAGATTCAATTTCTTTAACGGCAAAGAAACAGGGCGTGGTATTCTAATGAAACATTTTTCGAATGTAAAGTTAATTTAAGGCTGTTGAGCAGGATGCCTCGATGCAAAAATTTGTTGTTACAATATATATTTTCAATGCGGTTTGACTTAATTGAACGGCTATGAATTTATTCTCCCAGTTCATGAAAGAAGAGAAACTATTTTTTGCAATAAAAATATGCATTAGTATCACAAGAATATATAATTGAAGTCAACGATAGCAAATAAACGCATAATATCAATGAATTAATTCAAGTAACGAACAAATCTTGCCTCGCATAGATACTCGAATTCGGCGACACATTTCATAAGCAAATAATTTACCATAAATACAAAGCAGAACACGGTTAGGCAAACATATACTGACAAAAATCTCGCCAGGTTCACGTAGATGCTGCGCTGTAGAGCCACAATGGCTGACCACTCGTTACGGCATTATAGGCTTGGGATCAGGCACGTCAGCAAGATCGGTCTCGTTTCAAAAGATCACTGTCACTACAAACCATTAGGCTCTTTGGTGCGTTACCCGCGTAAAGCCCGTACCAAATCGTTCACAGAATTCCAGCTCATTGCGGCTAAGAGACAAACCGAAGTAAAGCCAGACGCGTCTTCATCCCCCGACAGCTTCAATGAGGTGGTCATGCTTTCAAATTCACCGGGAAAATCTGTTACGAATGCCCAGGTCCGCATCAGCAGGCGTGATCACGGAGCAGTTCAACGGATGGGCTAAGAAACGTAGCGTCAAATGAAGGCTATGCAATAAATGTACTCGTGAATTGGCGTGGATGCGGCAGCATTCACATGTTCTTCATGTTTTTCCTACTAACATTACATTATTAAATTTGAGAACCAATAATTTGTAATGCCCGGAAAACAGGGGTGTAACGGAAATAAAAATTAGAAACAGTAGTCGTCGAGTAATCAATCACTTGACTTAAATAAAAACTCTTAATTTTCTATGCAGAACATAGAACACCATCAATTAAAAACATGGCCAAAACACATACCTGTTGCAGAAGCTCCTGGTATTCTGTTGTCGAGCCCAAGCAGCGTGAAAATCAAGAGGGAATACAGCGCGACGCAGTACCCACTCATCCTGGCACACACTCCTGAAGTTCTGCGGCTTTTGGCGGAATAGAAGAGACCCGAGGCAGTCCGTCTTGGTTCATGCAGCTCGAGGGCAGCATTTCTTCTCCTTAACGACTTCTGGGACTGTCGCGTCTCTTCAAGCAAAAATTCGCTCCCGCGGCCGTCGATTTCACTGTCAACACACCTCACAGGAAGAGATTCCTCGTCTTGAACGACCTGAACTGTAATCCTTTTCTTCGGTATTGCTGCATCATTGCTGGCGATGAACTTACTATTACGATTGTGTGAGTCAGAAGCTTCTGTGAAATCGTCCGACTTCTTATTTATACAATTTTTAGTACTAAATACTCTTTGATTCGAACATGATGACGTTACATTGCACTCAAACCTTTTGCACGTCAAGGGAAATACAGTAGATGGTGAACTCATTTGATCTGAACATTGTCTCTCAGCTCCTTTTTCCTCTGCATTGAAATTGATTTGTTTGTTATAATATTCTGATTTTTCCCTTCGATCCTGAGAAGACCGAAGCGAATTCGCTATATCACCGTAGATTGTCACAGCTTTGTGGAGCGCCGGAATTCCGTATGGAATGGCAATCAGTTTCTGATCGTTGATTTCATTGTTATTGAGGCGAATAAGAGCTTTGTGACCTGAATTGTCGGTCTCGTTGTAATCAGGACTCAACGTTACATGTTGCCACGTTTTGGAGGATACGTCAGGTGCAAATTTTGTTCCAGAGGTTGAACGATCACTCGTCAGCTCCGGCATGGTCAAGGAAGTGAGATGTCCTCGTCTAGCATCGCCACATCTGTAAGGAGAAGACAGAAGAGTTTTAGACCCATGCACATCAAAACTAATTTTCAGAGCTGCAAAGAGAGCATAGTAATATCATAGAATAAAAAAACTTCCAAGAAAATTTTAAAGAAGCCGTTCATAACTACCTCTTTATCCAAACATGTGCGCGCAATTAGTTATTAGCTGTAAAATATTGAAACAATGAAAATGACCGAATTTACTTTTTCACTTATATGAATGATTCAGAAGCACGCTTCACTTGCAACGAAAAACAAAAAATTTAATTTTTTTTTAACTTCGTTTCCAGCAGTTGCATCAGTAGAGCTGGATCAGGCAGGAAATCCAGCAATAAGCAATAAAATCTCCAGTTACAACGATTGCTGGCCTAGAAGAGGCAACTGGCAAGCTTTGCTCCAGACAGAGATGACTTCGAGTAGTACAATGTATGAAGCCAGAACCGAAAACTAAATTATAAATATTCCGAAAAGTATATTGTAACTTGCGTACGATATGTATAGTGTAAGCAAAAATATTAGTAACTTGAACCATTGTAAATTAAAACTACGGGTGAATATCAAGCAATTCAAGTATCAATGGAATGCTAACTTACAGTTTAAATTTGTTTTAATTAAAAATTTCACGTTTAATCTCATTTGAATTTATCAAAATCATGTTAAACCGGCGGAGAAATAAATCAAAACACACCAAATGTAATCAGAGGAAATTAAAAATTCGTCTTTCAGATACCAGAACAAAAGTAATGGCTTCTCGAGTCAGGAAAACGAACCCTTACTCTCTAAGTGGCATTCAAGGAGAGATTCTAAGCAGTCAGGTCTGGAGAGTCTATGAAAGAGACAGCGGGACCGGGCAGCATTCAGCCATAACGGCGGACTGAGCCCGGCAGCACACGACATTAACTGCTTTAGGAGCCCTGAAGTGAGCAACACAATAGCACTGACTGCTTCAACAGATTTGAATCACTTCACGCGGCATTGTCTCTGTCTGACTCCCAGCTTAAACGCCCCAAAAAGCAACGTTGGCTCTAGAATTTGCACAACGAAATTTCAAGCTATCGCAGTTGACTTTATCCTGCAGCTATGCTCGAGGACGCTCGTTTCATGTTGTTAGCTGTTATAGCTTAGACGTAAACTGACCTAAAGCTAGAAACATCTAATAAAAGTCTGATTCTATGACATTTTCCGGCTCCACAGGACAAAATTCACAGAGCAGACAATCAACAACTCAAGATCATATCTAAGAGTTTTCAATGCAGTCATCTATTAAGCGATTATCAGCTCACGGACTTCAAGAAAAGAAAAAGTCAGGATAGTCATCTGCCTCTTCTCGGTATCTTGTCATACTGACTGGGCTTGAGCTCAGAGATTTATGGTCGCCTCTTTAGCTGTATTCAGGATCCAGCACTCCGCATGCTGCACCAGCCAGTAGCCATGGTGGAAAACCAGCCACCAAGCACACATGGTTGAATTCATCCCAAATATAAACTACAAACTTCCACCAAGTTAATACGATTCCAAATTTTGTCAACAATTTTAACGCTTATTTTAAACATAAGCTGGAAAACACTGTAAACTAATACCTAAATACACGAAATTAAATGAGAATTTGATTTTCATACATGCTACCACGCAACAGAAACCCGAAGGATTCACCTACAATTAATTGATCAGCATCAAAAGAATCCACTAACTACAATTTCAATTTACACAATCTCTCCATAGAAAAAGCAGAATTTAAAAAATATCCCTAGTCTAATTACAAAATTGCAATGAAACTGGAAATTACTGTCACATTCTTGGAGCAACAGCAAAACCGATAGGCTCGCCAGGAATTGAATGACGAGTGGAATGAGGGATAAAGGTCCCTACAATGGCGAGGTTCATTTCTTTTAGAAAGAGCACAATACAGGCAGGTGTGGTGACAGCACGACCACTTCCCCTCCGGTAAAGCCTCAACCGCAAGGCCTACACATCGAGTCTCTGAACCACCACACCAGGCCTACACATCAAGTCTCTGAACCACCGCACCAGGCCTACACATCAAGTCTCTGAAACACCGCACCAGGCCTACATGAAATTATTTTCACTCCCGAGTCAAAATATTGTAATAAAAATATTGCCAAAAACTGGAAGAGTGCAAAAAATATCACAAAAACTTTCTTGACAATTAGTGCCGTTACGTATATTTTTATTTGAGATAACAAATAATTAATATTTTTATTTTATAAAAAATAATTTCAAGTTACGGTAGCCCTTGAACTGTCTTAAAATGTATATTTTTATCTCAAACACGTTTTAGCAAAGAAATGCGTCATTGTGATTTGGGTCATTTCGCATATAATGCGCATGCGGATAATGGGGGATCCCAATAAATGAATGATTATATATGTAACATAATAAAACGGTCTCATACGGGTGAATTCTAACAATTCAAATTGAATTAAATTTTACTTGGACTGCCTGCTCAACGGTTATCCTTGTAATTCAACAATTCGCCCATATCCAATTCAACAACAACAACAACCTTCGGTTATCCTTGTAATTCAACAATTCAATAACAAGTGACATGATGTGGCATTGTCACTTGGCTTCCTAAATCAGAGTGTCGAATTGATAATGCGCCGCATATATAAATACACAATACATCAAAATAAATACGTAAATCGGCTCAGTCTCTCTTAACAAATAAGTAGAATCACCAACAATGCTTCAAGAGACACGATGGCTTTAGCTGCCAGAGCTCCATTAACTGTGGGTCTTCAAAGTCAAATTATACGAAGGTGAATCAGGACAGCTAATCCCCAAAGGTGTCACTGGAAATCGTCGAAAATCGGAGGTTTCTGTCAGAGCGTCTTTGAGGCGATTATAATGTTCCCAAGACCTGGTTAAGCCTTACCGCGTCAACACTATGTAAAGGCGTAGATGGTCATTAAGGGCTTAAAATCCACGGTCCTTCTGATCAAGATCAGCCATAAGCTTATGTCTATAATGTGGCGTCAGCCAAGCCCGTGAAGTATTGTGAAATCATGCAAGATTCGACAAATGAATATATTATTAATTAGAATTTGAAGCACTCCGAAACAAGCGTAGAGTAACACTGAGCAAAAACAAAAGTGTGTTTTCAAGCTATCCGCTGGGACGGTTAGGTCACTAAATATTAAGCCATCAGCAGCTAGACAGGTCTTTAATTATCGCTCTCTCTTGCATCACGAGACAGAGAAGCGACTGGCAGCAAGACTACTCTCAAAATATCAAAAAAGAGCATTTAAAATCTTTATGTAAATAAGGTAACCAAGCAATAGAGATTACCCACGATGAAGGTGCAATAAATTTTTATCCATAGACAAACGACAGATTGACATTTAAAATTTGTCAAAGACTCTTTTAGACGTACGGTACGTACTTCTGACTACATTTTTCAGTCGTTACAATTTTAATTAATCAGAAAGCAAATAATGAACATAATTTTAGATAAAAACTACGATTATAACTTTAGATGAAAAACACTACGTAGATTCCAACTTTGTGAGTGATCTCCAGGGAAAGAAAACTAAAAAAATCGACTTACAATCAAAACTACAAAGAACTAATACAACTACAAAGAACACAACCTATGCAAAATCGATTTCTTTTTTATAAACTTCCATGTTGAATAGGGTAGTCGATTAAATCAGGTGTTAGAGAGAAACAATATGTATTTTGAATCCTGCTTTATAGACGAATCGATTAACTGTAGGTACATATAGAATTGTCTGGAATGCGGTGGAAAATGCGCGCTGGCCTCGGTAGCTACGAAGTAATTGACCAAGATATAAAAATAAACTGCTCGATAGATTCTAAGTGATTAGGTAAAATTAGGGCAAGACGATAGCAGTGCGGATTATCCTGCCTCTGAGGAGCAAGCTGAATGCAAGGCATACGGACCGAGGCCGTTTCAATTAAGAGAAAGAGCGCCAAGTTGAGGCACGGACAATATAGAGCTGTCGGGTGCCAGATAAGAGGCTATTATGAAGGCATCACAGACCTGCTTTCTGCTGCAGTCGATCATGACAGCTGATTTGTCGTAAACGAAATAAGCCGAGAACTCCATATTACAGAGTCTCGTGTACCACTGATAGGTATGTTCTATATCAACCAATTACTTGCTCTTTACAAATAGCGCTTGCTAATTGACGACTTCTTTATCTTTAAGGCTGGTATAACATGACCAAATGAAAGTTTTCCCTCCAATCACGATTTATAGTTCATTTCACAAAGAATTTAGTGTTAAACATGAAATAATATCAACTCGATACCACATGAAAATTTTTTCGTCCATTCACGATTTGGAGTTCAATTTCACACACAAATTAGTTTAAAAATGAAATAGTGTCAACTCAATTCCAAATGGTAAGACTCAGGCATCCAAATTTTCCAATTCTGAACGAAATCATTACATTAACCAAATGGATGATTTAAATTTTCAGTGCCAATTGTAGGTTAATATGAGTGATTCAAGTTTGACGTATAATAATATTATATGAAAGAATTCAGCTCGACTGAAAGTGTTATAGTAGTGATCACATTGAGGCATAGTTACGCATTAAACTAAAAATATAAACGCAACAAATTTTGAATATAATTTACAAGTACCTTGCAAGACAGCCCTCAAGTCAATAACAGAAATAAGACCAACATAATATGCTTATGAAAGTTTACATTTTCAAGGCTGTCTTTTCTGACCTTGAAAACCAGTCATTTCAACAACCACCACCTGCAGAAATGTGTCTGAAGTAGCCAGAAAAGTGCGAGGCAAAAACATTATTGTGTATATAAGCATAGAAATCTCCATCAGTCAATGAAGTCAATCATCTCTCATTATCATAACTCAGTAACTAAATTGACAGAAAATGAACTTTTCCGACATGTGGACGTTTTTTGAGAAACACTTAGGCGATTAATAATTATACTGCCGCACTGCACCGCAAGTGTGATGTTACAAGGCGCGAAGGAGACGTGATGACCTCTCACTCAGTAAAACGTGAGTGTCACTTTGTCTGAATTGTGACACACTTTATGCCCGTAGCAGTGATACGCTTTTTCGGGCTAAACTGAGTCAAGGTGACCCACGCACGGGCCAAAATTGCACATCCCACACTCATTTTTCCGGAGCCTGGATGCTCGGCTACAGTAGGAATGCGCTAAGCTGTAATTGCAGCACAGACTCGACCTCCTAGACTCGAGCGTCGCAAAATTCTCTCATAATAATCATCTTGCACAGGCACCATCCTCAACAGAGCCAACTTTTGCTCCCTGCTTCTAATTAATTAAAGTGCAAGTTCTCACTGCAGCGTAAGAGGTGCTCGGAATGCCAGTGAAACCCGAACCTGAGCGCAAGATTTTTCCTGAACCTAGACTGAAAATTGTGTTCATGAGGCGTGATAGAAGTGAACCAAGAGCCACGCACGTTATAGGTACAGTGGTGCAAACATAAAATTTGCTTCGAAGCTCGCTCAAGTTCAACGAGTTCGCTTTGAACTAAATGTGCGAGGGAATTTATGTGGAAAATCATAAACAAATTATTTATCGTCAGTAAGGGGAAATCAGTCTATGTGAATACGAGGTCACTGCAGTTCATCAAAGTGAAAAAACAAGCATTTTTTCAAAGCACATATCTTATTCAACAGGCTCGTGTTTGATGCCGTTACAGCATATATGTATTATTCTCCCGGAAGTTATGTAGCAAAACAAATAATATTTGAATCATCGGGTATTTTTTGTAGTGCCACTAACGTATAACTTGAGTACAGAATGCAAATTGCTTTTCGTCTCCACAATTGAAACCTAAACATCATAAGATGCATGTATGAGATAATATAAATATATCTTCAAGAATAGGCAGCAAGATGTAAAGACGAGGCATCATTTTTAAGAAGTATTATTCAGAGGCGACATCCGTGACCGAAGCTCTATCTAAAGCCGTAGTTTGTTTACTCGAAGCTCGTAACGTCTAAACAAGCCATAAAATAGATCAAACGTTCACAGGCGAGCGACACAAGCGAGTCGGTATCCATATTGACAGAGCTTAGAATTTTCCGGTCTTCCTGTTCTACAACAGCTAAATGTTGTGTTAAAAATTTAGAAAATTAGATCAAACGGTAGTTGTACCTTGCAAAATTTATATTGAGTAGTTAAAATTTTAGAAAATTAAATCAAACGATCGTTGTATCTTGCGAACTTTAAAGTGTGTTGCCAAATTTTTAGAAAATTATATCAAATGATCGCTGTGCCTTGCAAACTTTATATCGCGTTATGTTAAAGTAAAGTGAAAACTTTCATTACCTTCAAGATAAAGACGCGGGCACCTTTTTATCAATACATGACTTGAACTGTATATTTTACTTAAGTGCTCTGGCATGTACGGAAATTATCATTGATTATATCAGCAAAGGGCATCCCCTTTGTTGGCATCATCACGTCAAGCAGGACAAGGAAGCGATACTAACGAATAAATATTTTCGAAAACCGCTCAGAAAAAATGGTAAATAGTGCGTTATACCGAACCCTATTTTTCACAAAAAAAAATTAAAAATTAGCCCAACATCAAAACATTAATGAATGTGCTACTTATATTCTGATTAACTAATCTTCAACACTGGGAAAGAGGCCGTGCCGCTATAAGTCAGGCCTGCAACTGGGGATGCAATACTGGTCTGTTAATTGATTCTAAGTAAATAAATCAATTACAAAGAAAGATTTATTTAAATTAACATTGATCTTTTGTATCAGTATCATTACAAAGAATAATTTAACTCATAAAGACAGCAAATAACTGGTGTCTTAAATTTATTAATACTATACTATGTACAAAACTTTCACGTTGTTTCTTATCTTTGTTTCTTTATTTAAATCATAGAATTTGTGAGCAACTAAGATGTTTCAAATAAAGAAATAAATCATCAATAGCCACATGAAACTAGTACATTTCAGCAGCTACTTAACCAAATTAACTAACCATTTTAAAAAATACTCCACCTTAATCAGCTCATTACTTCTCTTTGTACCAGTTAGAAAATTTCGTAAGCTCTTAGGTATCCAAGGCTGCTGTAGTTAACTAATCCAGGTAGGCTTACCAACTGCCAAGTTTCCGGCACAAAGTTCTAAGCAGAAGCTGAAAGTCATCCAAAAACAAGTGAGCAGAATCTTCGTAGGTACACAACGAAATAAAAGTTAAGGATTGCTAAACGGCGGGGGTTTTGGGCAGTAGCATATACAATAATATGCTGGTGCTTGGACATTCGATAGTACCTAATGATGTACTAATTAACACTAAATATGCTATTAAATAATTATGCGCGGCGTATTAGCAGTATCAACAATCCAATTTTCACACGAATGGGTGAGGATAATGAGGACTGTAAAGCATCTATCAATTCGACTTAATTAAGGTCAAAGAAACGGTATCGTGCGGATGAAGGCATTATAGCTTTCGAAGAAAAATGTGAATGAAGCGGGCTGTCAAAATTACATTTAATCAGAATTACGTACGGCCATTCTGATTCTTTCTTCGTACGTTCTTTCACCTTCTCAATGCGTTCGCAAATAATAATTCTCTACTAAGAAATTCATCCCTATTGAGTAACGATCGTGGACGATTAGCGGATGCCAGGCGATCGTTATTGTTGCGGTCTGGCATAGGTAATTAATATAATTACTATAAGTATAAAGAACAAGAACTCTAAAACATTACGGTATGAAATGGTGAAGTGAAACATGAAAGTTGATAAAATAATATAAAAATTCTAATTCTGTATTTTTTTGGATCTTTACTCTTTGAAACATGAGGAAAAACGAAGAGTGGGGACAGAGGTAGCCTTTTTGGCATTGAAATTGTTTTACTACAGAAACTGGAGAAACTAGTAATAAAAATGCCGGGAAAATTCTCTCCGTCATCAATGAGATTAGTCATCATATGCTCATTCTGGCACTATAAATTGCTTCTCACTTTGTGATTGCATTTTTGTCTGCCCATCATCACTATTTCAATTTTTAGGTGAAATTTCATCATTATAAGAACTATTCTTTCGCATCAGTAAGATCGTCTAGCATCAGCCAGTATCTCTTAACCGTTTTCATCGATCAATTCATATAAAAAATTCTTCCACGTAAACCACTTTACAAATAAAACAGGGATACAGCCTCAAGACTTAGTATGGTACTTTTCTCTATATTTTCCCAGGTACAATATTTAGTTCAATGATTGAAGAGTTCTTATAATGATGAAATTTCACCTAAAAATTGAAATAGTGAATTTGGAGGCTGCAATATATTGGAGCTCTGCGATTCTCCAAAATCAAAACAACGGGAAAACTAATGGGTTCTCCAAATAAGAACAACGGGAAAAATAATCTCTTCTCCAAAATAAGAACAATGGGAAAAATAATCGGTTCTTCGAAATCAAGTACAACGGGAAATATAATCAGTTCTCCAAAATAAAAACAACGGGAAAACTAATCGGCTCTCCAAAATTGTTGATGATGGAAAAATAATATTCGACTCATGACTGAGGTTAGATAGAGACGCTGAAGAAACAGTCTACAACCTCACAGTCACAGGTTTCTTGAAGATGGCGCTGCTAATGCCAAGATACGACGCGATACTACTCATATCTGAAGGTGAAGAGGCAAATTCTTAGAAATGCATCCCAGGTAAAACATATTTGAAAATGAAGTTACTACAATTAACGGGACACGCCAGCATATTGTCCCTGATGAAGCAATAGAGTTGATATAACTAGGCATAGAGACACGGCAAAGAAAGCAAGAGAGAGAGATAGAAGATGCCCAGGTAAAGCAGTCTGGCCAGGCTGCTCAAGTGACCAGGGGCAACCAGCAAGTTCGACGCTACACAATGCCATGCAGCACTTCCTTCCAGACTCACCTGTTCAGGTTAATCACCGTCACTTAGAACATCCAAATTCAAATTTCGCACAAAATCGGGTACTTGAATCATGCACTCGATTTAAACGTAACCACCAGCTTGACTCGAATATCAGTTTGAGCCAAGAAAAAAATCTAAATTAATCCGTCCCGAAAAGCCACTCATCCAGTAACATTTGGCAACTATTCCAGAAATTTTGCAGTGTTACAGCACAATTTCTCTTCACTATCACAGAAATACTAGGGGTATAAAGGTGTGGCTGATTTAATAAATAACACAAGCATCTAAACTGTCATAATAGTTGAGTATTATCTCGAAGCAACCATGAATTAGCACGAGGAACACTGACGCTGTAACGCAGGGCAGATGAACACAGCACGTACACCACTCACGACCGTCTCTCGGCAAACACTGAATACCTCTCCGTCTAGCAAGCGGCAGGTCTGGCGACGGCCTCTCTCCTCTCATATCCGAGCAGGAGCTAAAATTTTAGCAAAAAAAACAATACGTTTCCTCATAGTGTTATTCGAACACAGTTCATAATTTTATTATAACATCTATAAACTGATTTTCATCATGATTAACGCTTAAGACTGAACATTCGACAAACTTGACCATTTCGTCAGATGGCAGGCACGCAACCACAAGTTTGAGCGAAAAGTAAAAAAATAACAATTTTTCGCAGTACTATTAATGCGGTCGATGCATACTGCTGTGGTAGGGCAATCCATGTTTGGGGCAATCTTTGTAGACCTATTTTTTTACGCGGATTCAGAACCCGTTAACATAATACCATCACCCATCAATGCAAAATACATCAGATGCTGTTATTTTCTAATAATACAAAAATGTAGAGTGCAATTAAATGTAATAATGTGCTAAACTTTCAATATCGCCAAGGGATGTTGTCAATTTTCAAGATTCATTCTATCACGGGCTGACTCATGACAAAAGTTCTCTCTTTGAATTTGAGTAACAAGGATCAATACGATGTATGTTTTTAAAATATGTTGAAATTAAAGGCCTGCAATGCATTTTTTTTTCTTAAATTGTAAAAAGCTGCAGTTTTCTTCAGTACAGGTATCGATTGACTTAGGTTCATGTGTTGCACAAAGCGTCAAGAAGCACACGGCATATGTTTCACCTTTCACGCGTCGGCTGCATTTCCGAGCTTAAATATTAAGCTAAGTTGGCCTGGTTCTTTGGAAAGAACCAGTTGCTCGAGAAACGTTTACGTTTGAGCACGTATGCGGTCCATAAACGCATGGTCGAACTAATATTAGTTCAACCACGTATAAACGAGCCTTGAGCCACGCACTCGCGTTAGGAAATTTCGACCGGGTTTAGACATCAGCCATGCCATGCACTGATGCTACTAGCCGGTGATGACTAAATACTGATCAGAGCTCCCTGGTGTACCGAGTCTAGCAAAAACAAAGGGCGTGACATTGTAGCAAATTTAAGGCTGACATGATTGAATACTGGGAAATATAGGAGAGTTAATTTCGAAGTGTAACAGCAGTCTCTTTTGAAACTGCTTTAGCGGAAAAAAAATATCTTTGAAAATATGAGTCACCATTACGATTGATATGAGTATCCTTGATTGCAATCATGATGTAAAACATCACAAAACATCGCGTGACGAGTTTGCCTAAAAACGTTATTCGTATCATTAATTTTGATGGTAGGCCTTCACTGAAACGTTGTTAGACACGGAGTTGGACAAGCAATTGCCCTTTTGTGTCTTGTGAAGGGCGTTGGTCTACGGCAATTGCGGGGAGACGTTCTTGGAACCGAGGCTAAGAAAATTGAAATTTTATGTGATGATGATACTGCGACAATATCCTGGCGGCATCACTTCAGAATTTAATCTGCATGCATTATCCTCTGCATATACAGTAGCCATATAAATACGCAGCAAGTGTTGTGTTTAGCGGACTTCCGTGTGATGCTTCAGCATTATAGTTTCGTTGTACAAACCGAGGTAATGTTCAACATTATACGTCCAATAACCTTTATAGTCTTGGGTCTTCCAAAGCTTATTTGACATCATACGTAAAATAAAGTTCGTCTATGTTGCATCATTATAGTTAAATTAAAAGGTGCTTGTGCATGAGCATCACATACCATTTCTTCGCTTAATATTAACGAATAATCAAATATTTAGTCTTGTAAACTTCCACCATTACAATACCTTCAATAGAGAAATTAAAAGACTTGAGCCCTAACTTAGAAGATGTTTTAATTGATGGGGTATCAGCCGGGCAGAGGCTGGTGTGTCGACCACAGATATCAGCGGCCGGTGCCCCAGCGGCCAGCTTATCTTTCCGCGTCCCGCTGACTTCAATGGTGTTTTCGATGGGTTGTCAGTTGCAGAGACTGCGTTATCGTGCTGACAGTCCAAACTTTTGAAATGGTACATCCAAGATCCTACCAAACATGTGCACTGGAGCAAACAATGCTACTCATTTTGAATACCGGAATTAGGAGAATCTTGCTTAAGCTCAACCGTGGGAATTTTCCCAGAAGAGAGAAAGGATAAGAAGTAGATAAATATTTGCATTGTGACTTTAAATAGGTTTGTAGGTTTAGCGGTCATTTATCCAATGACTGTAATTTTAATTATTCATTTTTCTTATATATAAAAATTGTTGGAAATATCCCTCAGAATTTATATATAAAAAGTAGTTATTTAAAAGTTGTAATCTTTAAAGCAAATAAGGAATTATTCAGAATCAACTCTAAAATAATACTCAAATTATGTTAAATCTGTATATATAACAAAGAACATGCACGTGTTCCGCCTTGAAGCGCACTTATAACCCGTCGAACCGCAACTAAAAATATCGATGTAGTTCGAAAACATCTCATTCAGCTAGAAACTGCGCTGACATCCACCATAAAGTGCCCCACCACTTATCGACCGTGAAATTGGGTCCAACGAAAGGAACGAGCTATTGCCAGAATAATGTGAAACCTATGCAAAAGCGTGCCGGGCTTGCCGTAATGCACTATAGAAGCCATTGAGCAATATTGGGTTGTTGTTGGTAAATATTACAAAAATATAACTCAGTACTCACTGAAGTGAGTGACAGAGAGCGCATTTTTCTCAGAATCGACGAAAACGTGAAGTCACGGACAGACGGACGGACGTACATGACGAGCACAATAGGGCATTTTTTCCATAAATGAGAAAATGCGCTAAAAATATAAACAAAGGACAGAAGAATAAAATATAATTCAATTTTATTACAAGGGAAATAGTTGTGTAATGAGTTTTAATACATATTGGAGATACAGAGTCATACAGCGCATTAACAAAAGCAATATATATACAAGTATCGTAGAGTTTCATGTCTCCTTTAATTCTAACTCGACATCGGGTGCTTTGTGCTACCCCAAAATGGATCATAGCCCGTGATTGAATGCATGCATCACTTCATGCATTTATCTTCACTTTGTACTAAGGCTGCTACCACCCGCTCCCTGACCAAGCTCTGCGTGGGGCAAAAACTTCTCACTCAGAGAAATAAATGATGCTTTGTGAAAATAATGAGACAGTTTTGCATTTGTGTGGTTCATTCAGACCCAGTTTCACGTCCGCTTTTTACTGTGGACGTCGTCACATACTTTCTTACTGTGGGTAAGACAGTTTGCCACTATAGGACAGTTTGACCTGCTCATTTTTCTGGGTGCACCGATCGTCGTTGCTAAAGATGCGATTGCAATATCCCAAATTCCCCGGAATGCTTTGATCTATTCATAGAGACTAGAGTGATAAGCAAGATTTAATATGATTCACGTATAAATCTTTACTAGTGCTGCCAGTTTGCGATCCTTTTATCAGGGTTTTTCGTAAAATAATTAAAAACAAAGTGTATGAAAAGTTATTTGTGTATTGGAAGCTTGTTCGTAATTCGAAGTATTCAAAATAAATTACAACGTATGTAGAAACCCACGTGATTTTTAGACAGGTTTTGCTTAGAGTTTACCCGCACAATATTAAGGTGACGAGTATTTATCGAAAAAAATATGCTTTAAAAACAACTTATCCAAGTTTTAATACCCATCAAAGTATTAAAGAACCTTTCAGTCTTTCAGAGTATATTTGGAATAATATATAATACTATTTTTTGGAATAATATATAATACTATTTCAAAAACTAACATATACTATTCTAATATATCTTGAAACACAAGTGTACCAAGTGCACTGAAAGTGTCATTTACCTGACGAGGTTTGCAGCACAGCAGTGGCCCGACCAAGTTGCAAATTGACCACAATATCTGCCGCCCCAGCGCGTGGTTTTCGCGAGACTCTGTTGACTGAAACGGAGGAGCGATCCTCGGTCTCAGTTTGTTCTGTGGATTGACCAGGCTCGCCTGGACACTCTCAGAAAAATAAATGTGTCAAACTGCTGAAATGGTTACACCATTTTTTATATCCACTGCAGCAGCGGGCGTAACAGTGATGTGCTTAAGTACCCGGGGGAACTGGGTCATAATTAAGGATGACCCACGCAAAGGAAAAAGGTGCATCGTTATTTGGTTTTAGTCTCACCTATTGCTTTGAGTGCTAGCAGTTGTCCGGTGCAGACGCCTCAAGGGATGAGTGCATGTCTGAGGCAGATGCCATGAAGGCATCCACCTAAGAGATATGTATGTGTCTATGTAGACTTGAATATATTTCATCCATATATCTGCCTGGTAAATTTTGTTAACATACGAGCAATCAGTCTTCGTTTTCTATTTGTTCGAACACCGACTCGTGAGCTGACATAAAACAAGTGAAGATATGAGATAGTTTATTTAGAAGTGTCGGCACTGAAGAAATAGGCCCATGGCCTGTTGCCTGTTGTAGTTGTAGTTGTAGAAGATATGAGATTTCAGTTTATTGATTCATATTTTTTTCTGACAAATCATTCAGCGACTTGACCATTGGTGAATTGCACGTAGTTTCAGTTTTCTATTACATATTCTTTCTCACATATATAAGCGTACATAAAAATTGTTCACAGGTGTTTCAAAACTTTCTTACATGTGTCTAAAAATATCTACAAAATCCCTTGCGTCGCACTAGAATGGATTCATTTATTTGTCATCGCCATTAATTGGGCTTCAGAATAAGAATCGTGCGATAACAACTCCAGATGTAAATAGCCTCCCAAACAAGCGGCTGTTCATCATAAAATATTCAATTGTTATCCATCAGGATCGGAAGTCTGAAATCTTCGTCTTCAAATTGCGTCTTTTGAAGATTGATCCTTGGAGCGCATGGGTTTGATGACTTAACCCTACAGAATAACAAACCAATCTTGAAGCAAGTTTTATAACTGACCCCTCCGGCAACTGAATCTTTATTAAAGATGAAATGAAGCGACTTCGCTCAATTGTAGACATTCAACTCAATTTCATCAGTTAAATACTTGGACAGAAGTACTCAACGTATATGCGAACTCACCGTTTTTAAAGCCTTATTCAAAATGCAGAACGTCATCCTGTCAAAATATATTGAAGTCTTTGACAACGTGTGGGAACTTAAAAAATATAACTCAGTACTCACTGCAGTGAGTGACAGAGAGCGCATTTTCTCGGCGACGAAAACATGAAGTCACGGACGGACAGACAGACGGACAGACGGACAGACAGACGGACATGGCGAGCACAATAGTGCATTTTTTCATAAATGAGAAAATGCGCTAAAAATAATTAATTTATTCATTCGAGATTGTGAAAGGGCATCGAGAAATAAATGATTTCACAGGTGAATGCCAAATAATTTTTCAGCCATTATTTGTTCCTGTTTTAAATACTTAGCATGCTCATTGCATTGCCTTTACTTTCAAGGTCGAAGTTGAACAACCCAGCCTTCTTCATCGCAAACTCGCATATGTAATTATTGTCAGATGAATGGCGGCCATTTTATAACATAATATCTATGATAATGTTATCATAAATGCATGAAAACTTTTTCTCCGTGAAGGTATTAATTGTCCTAAACTGCCATGGTCATGCCATGTACAGTATGTCATACGGCAATAGTTTATTGATGAGCTCAGCTCACGCAATTAAGTGGGGCATGAATTGACTTATTCATAACTACATATATCGCGCCATTCATTTTGGCGATAAACACGTGTATGAAGTTCGTGAAGAACATCTAAATATTTGTAGAGAACAGCTCATATAGAATATAGGCCAAACCGTTTGGAGATTAGCACTTACCTGCTACAATTAAATATAGTACATTTGTATTTCATGTACAGGTATTTCGAACTACGTCCATGTATGGTTATTCACGGTTAATAATAAACATTATCAACTCAGAATAGTTGATAATGACTTTCCCAAGCATAATCCATCATAGGCCTCGCCTGTTCTTTGCTCCTCAGAATATATCCAGTTACCACTTTTAATTCATGGTATCTTGCAGGGCTTGCGAAAGCCCGATCTTCTTTTTATTAACCGGCTGACCTCTCGAAACAGCGTGACCGAGTAGCGATGATGCCATTAAGCGTACTTAACTCGTATGGTTCTAGTCATGCGCGATTTAAAGCTCAACAGCAACATCATTCACTAAATACTCAACTAAATACTCACTAAATACTCAACTCAACTTTCGGCAGTTAGTATAATATTAAAATTATTATCCTATAAGGATTACATGTAGCACGCTGAAGAATTAATTTAATGCCAGCTAAAAATTAATTAAATTCTCGCTCAGAGCTTAAGCGTGACTCCAGAGTGAAATTGCAGGCCTTCTTCCCCTTTAATCTTGACTCTCGTGAAGCCCACAGCTTAGTGGGGAGCTATCATTAACTTCATCACATAGGAGCAAATTAGCTAAAAAGTATGATTAGCAAATGACATCATTAGGCAGGATATGAATCAGTGTTGCTGAGCTAATTACTGTATGAGAGCTGACCGGCTGCCCTCGACAAAAGCTTGAAAAGAAGTAGGTAATTGGGAGAGAAGTCGAGGCGTTAACAAATTATAAGCTGGCTCACAGACTTCCGCAAAACACCCTTCACGGCAACGAGCTCCCGGTCCGGTAAGGGACATAGGAGAAAAATTAAACCAATACCTTTGAAGCCGACAGTTCTTCAAATAATTCATTCATTTTTGACATTCGTAATAATGTGAATCTGCTATTGTATCAAGGTAAGTACGCATCAGAGATAAAAATAATTAACTATTCATTAAATGTCTTTTGCCATTAAATATCAGACACCTCTTGAAAATTCTTCTTCCATGTAATCACCGGCGGCGGTTCATCGGCCGAAAATAAAAAAAAATCCCTCAAAAGCCCGACGGTTAATACCTGCTGGGATCATGCAAAGTCAGTGAGAGCGTAAAATTTACAGATTTAGTATCCTAATAATTTATTGATTTATTATTTATTTTTGACCTTTGTTTGATGAGAATTTATGATATATTCAAAGATAGTTATGTAATTAATAGCGAGCGCTCGCCTGACCGGCATGAGTTGTATAGTTGTTATGTGTAAGAATTCAACTGATTGTTTTAAACTTAATTCGTTTCATTTTGACTCACTTCCTCAGAGTCTTTATGTGACAGATGAACCAATATTGTTTGAAGACAAAATTGGGTATAATTTAAAATATGCTTCTAATTTAGAACTCATCAAAAAAAATGAAAATATCCTCGTAATAAAATGAAATTGCCTATGAAATAAATAACAAAATTTTATTCACTCCAGCCGGGTTATAAGCTCGGTTAGTTGTTAATAACAATCAAGTCATTCAAAAATCAAGCCACGCCAGAGTTCACCGGGGCGGTTTCATTATTTTAATGGCAGCAACCACGATTAATGAGGCACGTCTTCTGGCAACGCAAGGATGTGAGGGAAATGTATTAGCTTGAGTAAATCAGGGGTGAGTAATCAGCCTTAATATATAAGTGCATTTTAAGTAACCACATTTCTTTTCCTCGTGCAACAATGAATAGTAGTTATTGTGTAGTTTAATGGAAAAATAGTCTAATTAACACGAAAAATTTTTAATACACTAATTCTTAGCAAGTCACTCCTTTTCAACCAGGCGCACAGCTTAATTCATTTTTCACCAGCTATTCAAATTTATAAGATATTAACCAGAGTTTAATCATGAAAGCGAGCGAGCTTGACGAGAAAATTCCGACCGAAGTTTTCAGTAAGTTGTTAATTTAAATTAATACAGTGAGTTTCCAATTGAGTAAATTAAATCAAACGACAAATGTTTTTTGTCGCATAAAGCGAGGTTCAAATCACAAGTGTACGAAGAAGAGGTACCATCATGATTGTTCTACCTAAGTACGGCGATAGGAATAAACATGGTTGAACTAGTATATAGTTCAACCATGGGAATAAAGTTCAATCAAACGATCTACCACGATCAAGTCGATAAAGAGGTGGACTCATGATATCTCTACTCGAGTACGGCGGCAGGTAGAAGAGTTGAATCGAATTATCAACTATGACCAACACGGTAAAGAGATACTCTCAAGATACTACTAAACGAGTACGGTAGCAGGGTCCTCGATGGATCGAATAAATAAGGCCGGAACGATACCATTTGTTATTGTATCGGTAGTCATCGGCAACCGATAGCGTGCGAGTGGATCCGCAGGGCGTCTGGATTAAAAAATTGCTCAAATATCATTCGATGCACCTACGACAGTGTTCTATTCCCACTAGTTCAATTTTAAATTCTATTATAGCAGTATTATGTTGAGCAAATGTGTGAATAAATAAGTTGTTCGAATTATGTTGCCTAAACAGTAATGGCTTCATTTTACTAGGAATCTAATGTCCAGACATGAAATATTGTGTTTCATTACATAGTTTCAATGCACAGAGTACAGCTTATCTCAGTTACTTGTAATCAGGAGCCATTACTTTTAGTTGTATATCACGGAGAATTGATTCGTAAACTCAATTTTATGATCAGTAATCTGTGTTCTAATTAAGAACTAATTATTTAAATATGTAGATGCATTGAGAACATTAAAAGAGTTCATAGTAAATATATTTCCAATAAGCCCCGTTATCTGCAAAGACATACAGTAAGTTCACGGACCATTGGATATTTTGCGAAACTTTAAGTGGACTATCGGTAAAAAGAAGAAATTGAACAATATAATTAGAATAATAATTGTGGCCTCGCTCATGATGCACTAATGGAATCCAGTGTAGGCACTATCAGCATCACACAACGCAAGAAAACTTTCATCTTTTTCGAAACTTGTTTCTTTATATAAACCCACGTAGTATAAATCTTAAAGGAGAATTCACTTCTCGGTCATGCTTCTGTAATTCTGTCCAATAAACGCTCCATTGTAGCTTTTCTTTTAAATTTACTATCTAAGATTAATGCAGATGAATAAGTGCAGATGAATAATGGTGATGAATAAGATTAATACAGATGAATAATGGTGATGAATAAGTTATTCATACTGAGAGGCAAAGCATTAACATCACTAAGAAGTCAAATTTATAATTTATTGGAGTCTTTTCTCGTATTGATTTATTTCAATGCTTCAAAGGCACGCATTTCGCGTCATGGTTAAAAGAGATCGAAGTGCGATTCACGAAGGAGGTGCATTAAATTACACTTGATCCCGGAAAATTATAATTAATTATCTTCTACTAGTCGGTCACTCTCGTATAATACTTAGAATGAAAATTATTGGTTCGCAGTATAATTTAAACAGATTCGAATAGCGTTTAAATTCATTTGCACAAATTTAAACTCTGAATGCTGAAAAGGATTTATTTAAATCGTTTAAGAAGCTTATAAAAGAAATTTGTAGGTTAATTGGCAACCAGCATTTTTTTCAAATCTTGCAACAATAAAAAACTGAATATTTTTAAACAATTCGAATATTAGAAGAAAGGAAGTAATTGTTGTTGCAAAGTCAACGCAATGAGTTTGTATAGGCCCGCAACGGGATTTGAACAAAAAGCAAAATTATAGTAATAGCTTTAATGGGCACTAAAAGTTCCTCGACCGCTACCCAATACATAACATTTATCGGAATGCATTGGGAGAAAATTTAGCGAGCAGTTTAAGCAAGTAAAAGCAGCTAACACCGAGCCGTTGTGCTTCAAATAAAGGCAGGTGGCTTTTTAGCGGAGCAATGCAAAGCTTTTGCTTCTCTGGCTCGGGTTGCAACAATTATTTTATATAAATGTTAGTTATTTGCTTGCTTTTAAATTAGTTTAATGAGAATAATAATTAGCAGTTAGGAAAAAATTAGTAGCCAAATTAAAATTCGTTCTTCATTGTCTCAGTAAAATACGTTAACTGTTCGCAGGAAACAATTTTAAAATAAATGTATAGTTTTCCACAAAAGTGCGCGCAAAGTTCAACGAATCTTTAAAAAATGATTTGATTTCAAATTAGCTTAAAGTTTTGTGACTGCGGACTTCGCTAGTTTTCGTCGCTAATTTCGTACAATGTGAGTCGTAAAATTAGCATTGAATCCCTATGAGTTTTTTCTATTTCTCGATTAATTTGAAAGCTGTTAATAATCATGAACTCGCTCGCTCTCGATCGACTACCAATCACGCAGTCAATCTCCGGCAGCCAATTTGTTTTTAGCGTCGATTTCTCGACTTCAAAAGCCATAAAAGTTTCCTCGTTGGCTCTGGATAAATAGTGAAGCATTCGCAATCTTTACAATAATCATGTATCTGCTAAATTACAGGTGATCTTTACAGTCTCTGGTGCATGATATTGAGGCTGAATTATCCGTAAAGGAATTAATATTTTTGGAAGTGATCTAAATTTGAAATCTGTATTCAGGCCTTAGCACTATTCGAAAATTATAATAAAACACTAAAAAATATTCGTTATGTGTTTAAGGAAAATTTTGCAGATGTCTGTCTGAAAGTTATGTTAATCGACAAAAAGATCGAATTCAATTCAAGAATATTTAGTATCGCCACCTATGAGCAAGATAGAATACACCTCTGCAGATTACTGTAGATCATCTTCTTAATTTACTTGAAACTATATTTAGAATCAAATTAGTCATGTATATGTTGAATCAAGATTTTTTCTTCAATTTAGTCGTCTACAAAATATATTTCTCAAAGAATATTAAATGAAACGATGTGCATTGGTTAACATAGTTACGGGTTATTATAAACAAGTCAACTTGGTCACTTGATACTCGGGTCAACGTCAACACGGGCTTTACGTGTCAACGTGATCTACGATTAAAACGGGTATAAAAAACGGTTAAAGTTTTATAATAAACGGATACCTAGAATTATTATTTCCATCTAGGCATGATCCTCTCACATCCTATTATCTGGAGGGTATCATATGAACAGAATCTATCCCGCATTGATATTGATCTGCTCGCTGACATGAAGGGTTGCTCCCTCTAACGGCACGTGTTTGACTAGACAATCATACGCTCAAAGAGGATGGCTTATCAAAATTGAAAATTGTTTGATAAATGGTCTGCCGTCGATGTTCCAATCTAAAATTGCATAATCTGACATTGCAACCAGCCACGAGAAGCAGAAATTTGTAAAATTTCAAAAATTCAATTAAAATTCGAGTAGATAGCTAAAAGAAAATCGGCGTGTGGCTAGAAAAGTCAATTCGAAAATTTGCCAACTTAGCAAAAAAGTCATGAAACCTAATTTCGGAAAAACTGAAATGAATTCCATTACTAGAATATAGACCGGAAGCTTCAATTTGTCGCAATGATCGGATCCAAATGAATTTTACTAAAATTCCAATCTTTCATCCATTCTCATGATGCGAGTGTTTGGTTATGATTTCCGGCTCGAACATGAAGTTAAAGAGCAAAAGCCGGTTTTGCAGCGTTGTCATTTAACTTTTTGATTCCATAGCTTCTTTTTTCACCTTATATACTGCAGCATCATTGCGAAAATGCAGGGCTCGCGAGACTAATGAATTAATGAACTACATCTACGTACTCCTGCATGGCAATCATTCCGATCGGTTTCAAAAGATCTCGCAAAAGATGGTTGGAATTACTAATGGAAATGATGTTTCCTGCAGAGGACATTCCCTGATCAGAGAGACTCCCGTGTTAATGGAAGATAGGGAGTAAAATAACATTAAAACATGCCGGTATGGAACGCTTGATCCTTGGTACGACTTGCCAAGATATTAGGCGAATAAAATCTATACATGCATGATTTAAAGCCTATATAATAAGTGAGCTAGAATGTTTTTTGGCTTCAGGACATTAGAACTGAAGTTTAATTAGTTTTATTCATTAGCGCAAATGAGCATGGCGGTAAGAAGTCAATACCAATTCATTGAGTGAACAAGCATGAATTCGTTATAACAATAAGTTATTCAGTAGAATACAATAAAATGAGAAAAAACAGAATTTCTTCCCAGCCAAAGTTATAATGCACATATTACCATCAATTTATAAAATTCATTTAAGAAATCTTGGACTAAGAGCAAATCAAAAAGAAATTATAGGAGAATAATTGAGTTGGCCTGAAACAAGAAATCTCTTAGAACATAAAAAATTTACTCATATATACATATAAGGCTCATTACTGGTAGTCATGTATACGTACCATATAATGGTTCGATGTAGGCTTCAATGCAGAAGCGCTGTATTTGATTTAATATTCTCGAATTGATAATAAATAGTTTTTTATTTCTCGCAAGTCAGACGCGTCTTCTGCGCAAATTATCCCAAGCTGAAGTTTTTCCGCTCATTATTCGCCCAAGTTTTCTGAAAGAGAAGGCAAGTTTCACGACTGTCAGTCTGTATTTATGCAAGGTTTCAGAAGAAGAAAGCCCCAGTATACGTGAATGGCTCTACGGTCATAAAAACCGTATGGGTGTCATTCTCTCGTGCCTACAACAATATTTCTTATATACCCAATGAATATATGAAACCCTGTGCTTCTCCCCCCTTTATGAACACATTCGTAAAAACTCGACAACAACGAATTTCATACAGGGAAAGGATTACGCAGTTGCCAAGGCAATCAATAAGAATCTATAGGGGATTGATTACTATAAGGTAGAATTTTAATAGTATGAATACAACACGACAATTATTACAATTACAACCAATTCATCGGGAAATATATCTGAGTTATTTGCATCTTCAATCGGTAAAAAATTGTTCAGACATGCAATACATGACGTTGTCTCAGCAATGCGGAAAATCGAGCGTCCAACTTTTAAAAATGAAAAATTCGCTTATTAATATACTTGTGTCTTGGGCGGAAATTCTTTCTCATATAATGGCTAAAACAATATTCAGAGGTCATAGAGAATGACAATAGATGAATAAATTGATGGACGAAATGAGCAAGAAGAAGAATGGACGGAACTGCTAATGAAGAAAAAGCAGCACTCATCGAGTGACTGTCATCACGTCTTCTGTTGCGCAAACAGGGTTTTGTGGCCGAGAAAAATGACCGCACGCTTTAAAAAAATACGCAAAAGGAGAAAATGCGGAATGGTTTTTTACTTGCACCATACGACGACTCCGTGGCGTTTACGCAAGTCATCAAAATATTGAGGACTGTTTTTTCTTTTCTTTGCTAATCGTCTATTGACAACTGGCCATTCTTAGATTATTTTCCGGCAAAATAGGCTAATACTCGTCAATAATTACATTATAATTCCTTAGGATCACATGTCCCCACGAAGCTACTAAAGTCATGATTAGGCGATGATACGATAAAGGCATGAAGCGCCAACAACGCGCTTATGAGATATAATTAGTTATGAGCACAAAGAAATAAAGTTATTTATTTCGAACGCCAATTAATTATTATTCAGTTAGTGGGGAATGTTTTGGGATCGTAGTGTCTAAGCAAAATGGAATTATATATATGCGAAAAGAATGGAAATAATAAAATGTGGCATTTATCATGATAAAAATATTAATCAAATGTGGTACTTGTTCATTTATAGAAAAAGTTTCCAGAACATTTTCCAATAAACTAAAATATACGTTCACGATTTTTTGATGAATTACAATAACCAAATTTAAAGTCGTAATTTAATTTATTAATTGTCTGCAGCAAGTGGACGGCAAAACTCACTCATATTATTTCAAGCCGTTAATTGCCGAAACGTGAATGTATTATTGATAGAAGATTTCAAAATAACAATGAGATTTTCTATCAGAAAGCACTTGGCGCCTGTGGAATCACAAACGCGTAAAGGTTTTTCAGGTCACTAAATTTACACTAACATTCCACTTGCATTTCGAATGCACAGCGATGTTGCTTTTTGAATTACTGAAGCAAAATTTGTGCAAGAAAAATATCGTTAATTGCTCGACCCAGTAGAAGTTTCCCCAAGAGGGGCCTGGAGAATGAATGCATTTACTACACAGTCTATGTTTTACCAGTTCATTATTATAAAATAGAATTAATTGTGCGTTCAGGCAATTTATTTTTAGCAGAACAACGTGACGAAATTTATTTCGATTTTCATCTTCAAAGTTTTTTCATTTGGCTGCGAAGAATCTCACTAAACGGTATCTCTTCAATAACTGCCATAACGATATCGAAATCAGGTATTACAGAAGTTTTGATATGTACTCATAACTGCTCATTGTATTATAAATTTCTTCTTCATGATGTATAATTTCTCAAGTAGTAATTCACAAACAGGGTAAATCAATTTCATCGAACAACAATAAAAATGTAAACGATTCTTACATGACTTAATTATGTTTGAAAAGGTTCGATTTTAGCCAGTTTCATTTTCCTTTATTACAGTTAAAAATTAATTGGACTAGCTTGCAAATCCCGTTAAACCCTTAGATTTCAGCTTGAATATTTTCATGTCAAGCTAGGAAGTGATAATTTGATGATTGATAAAACTACTGGAATGTTGATGTTCGGTGACAGGAGCAGAAACGACTTCACCGAGAGCAATAAATAACTTCCATATTGACCCTTAATTGTGAGGAAACCTGGATGTATAAAGGGTAGCAGTCGAATAATCAACGCTTTAACCTACGATACTTCAGTTCCTTCTCCAGTAAGGAAATATCCAGTAAGAAACTATAAGTAAGAAGAAACTATAAGTAAGAAACTATAAGTAACTATCCTTTTCCAGTAAGAAACTATAAACAAGTACAAAGGGAAAGCCCTTGGCGAGAACCTATATCAGTCGGCATTGCGTGCTGTACGCAAATGGCCAGTACTATGCCTCGGCTTTGCTTGCCTCTTTTTATTTAGCCTATTGATCGCGCGTGAGAGCTGGTGGGAGGATAATGGTCGCAGGGCGAGATCCTGATAAAAATTTTGGGGGGTTAGAGGGTTCAATGTCGGAGGGAATGTGCGTCGCAGGCTTCAAAGGGGGAAAGCATCAACCTGCTTGTCGGTGATCTCAAAGTCTGTGCTTGCTTGGAGATGCGACAACATGCGTCTAGGGTCCCAACCTTGTTATGTGTCATCTGGAGGCTTAAGTTTCGAGGATGTGACCGGCAATCTCAAACTTTCACATAAGAAATGCCTCGAAACTACTAGAACAGCTGGAAACGTTGTTTATGACAATATGTGTAGGAAGACAATTCAGTTAGTGGCCGGTTCTCTCTTTGGAATTAACTTCTCACTCCCCGATACGTATCATAATTACAGTATTTACAGCCTTAGAAACCGATTCAATTTACTGAAGGCTCAAGTAACTTCTGTAAGCAAAAACTTGACTATAAAATGATGACACGTTGTTAATTGTCATGGTCGATTGCCAGCTCATATTCTTAGAAAATGTTCCTCTTATATTTTGGAACACAATTTTGTTCGCATCGTGTTGCTGCGGAGAAACTTTCTTCCAGTATTTGTTATATGGTCAAAGGAAAATTTTTCAAATTCCAAATGAATGACGTTGGGAATTTGAATCTTTTTTTATCATGAATCAACTACTGATCTTGTATTATCAACCTGCACTTGTCATCCTCAATTGCAAAAGAATTTCAAAAGTTTTATTGAGATCAATGGATTGGTTGCCAATCTTCATCAATATTAACCGTGTAGCTTATTAAATGATCGCGCGCGACTTTGTTAAAAATTGCTCACTTCTTCCTCCAAGTTAATGACTTTTGGCCTATTTAAGGAGGCAAAAGTTGGTCCTGTGAGCCATCGAACCAAAGCAGGGGGCAAGGGCGCTGAGAGCTTCCACGTAAATATCTCCAGGATGCGGCGGTATGAACAGGAAGGAGGGAGGACGACCGCTGTTCACAAAACTTGCCATCAAAATGGAAATGAGTTCCAATTAGGCAGGCAATTTACCCTCGGCAGACTGACAGCTCTTCACTCAATGGAGTCTTGAGTCCGGGCTCTGGCAGAGGCCAGTGCCTGCAGCGCTGGCTTGGTAATCTGTACAACAGGTGGAGCATGGATTTAGATGTCGTTTTGAGATCCATTACGACCAAAGAGATAATAATAGCTATGATTTAATACGGGAAATATTTTTATTTATCTAGAGACGAATTATCTAATTTTTATATTATTAAAAAAACAATTGCAATACTATTAATTTCGTTCATGTTTTCATACATCACTTATAGCTTCAGCTAGTTATGATTGTTTTTATACCCAGTAAAGAATAACGAGTATAAAGTGTTCACTTGAAGTGGAAATAAAATGTACAAGTTTCAAATCATGTAGAAAAAACTGCATAAATTTTGAAAGAATAAACGAACGTCATAATTAAGAATTAATTTAAACCAGGTTTTCGAAAAGTATATACGCCGATTATTGCTCCTTCTCTCGATAGAATAACTTTTTATTAAGAATAAACAATATTGGAGCGCATTATTTTTTAGCCATCTATGACGTGAAATTGAGAAGGTGGATTTGAGGCAGTATTATAATATCCCGAAATCCCAGCTCATAAACGGTTCTCGGCTCGCTGGTTTTATTTAAAATAATTTTTTTCTCTTTTGCGAGTAGTTCTTTATTCCTAACGACGCCATTAGAGACTGTAAATAAGAGATTCGAGCGTACGCAAGATTAGCATTATCAAACTTTGCCAGAGCTCAGCCGATCTCAGTTAACGAAAAAAATGGCTCCCAGGCAGATCACAAGAAGGATTTCTCCACACTGTTATGGCATCGCCGCATGCGTTAAAATGTAGTTATTAGGCTATAACAAGAGTTTTGGGGGCCCTAATACGGTGCGGTGCATCTTCAACAAGTGAACGTCATTAATTCCATAGTGCATCAGGAGCACATATGATTGATCTGAACTGAGAACATTATTTTCAATTGAATTTTTAGGAGTTCCTTATATGGGTTTCATGGCATGGGTTTCACGGCATGGGTTCATGGCATGGGTTTCATGGCATGGGTTTCATGGCATGAGTTCATGGCATGGGTTTCAAAATCAGAACTAGCAGGAACTAATAGGGGGCAAGCAGAAATTAAATTTTCAATGTAGTAGTAAGTAGGCCCATGATGTTTGCACGACCAAATAATATTTTATCTCAGTAAAACGCATCTTGGTCGCTTTTATCCCCACATGTAGCTGGTCCTAATTGGTTTTTCTTTTAGATGACGGCAAAGAAAAACTTTTAAATGAAAAGCCCGTAGTGTAAAAGGGACCACGAGAAAATTTATTTAGGGCATCATGACATTAAACATTGTTAATCATGTTATGATAGTTATTCAAAAAGATTCAGCTATAATACTTAAGAGTGTTGTTTTGTTGCATACCTGACTTCCTTGAACTCCCATCATTTTCGAAAGAACAGAGTAAAGGCTTTCAGTTGTATTCGTATTCATACTTTTTGCAACCGGCAAAGAAAGTGAAGTTGTATCAAGTTTTCAATTCAATTTAACAAGATTTTTGTTCCATTTATAATTTTTTTGTAAATGTAACCTAAAATGTGTAAGCCAAACGTAAAAAAGAACGGAATGGAACGTTATTCAGGAACTACAGGGCCTGCGTCACGCGGTAATGCTACATGCAAACTCTCCTGATGGAAGTGAAGCTAACATTAAATGAACTTTATACGTGGATCTTCTATGCCGGCTTTCTGTTCACTAAGCCAATGAGTAAGCTTCCTGGGCTCTTCAGTGAGTTAAATGAAGTGCTTGAGTGATAAGCGTAAGCAGGAAATATATGGTTTGATTTAACAGTGAGCCAGGGATCGTTTATTAAGATTGAATTTATTTACATAGTTTCAGTACCAATAGTGCACAAATTGAAGTACCAGTTAGTGCACAAATTGAAGGGATCTGAGAAGATAAACCTGGTAAAATTAACTAACAAATTAAGTTACAATATTTGCGATCAACGACACAGCTAGATGAAGGATGAGTATATCACGGACTAATCAGTGATCATCGGAAAAGAACACTACTTCTCAAGTTTTTCCTGCGTTAGTTACATGAGAGGACCTATGATCGATATTTACGTCTTCGAATGAGAGAGAGTTTGTCTCTCGGTCGGACGATATGTTGCGTCGATACACTTATATACATGCTATCCGTCACGCTCATAAGTTCAGTATGCAGTTATCGTTAAAGTAAACATCAGTCGTCTAGTTGATATTTGAAGAGAGTGTCAGTATAAACACACACGAGCTTCTTATATAAAGCCAACGTTGTGATCATGAGACGGTTCTTGACTCGCCTATGCGCTGGCGACATGACGGCAATTTAAACATCAAGTGCGAAAGATAGGCGGCCAGTCATTGGCCGATGTTTGGCCATACATAATACGGCCATTATTTTTAATATCAGTTTATCGGAGCTGTTCTCATTACCTTGGCGTTTATGGTCTCTGATCAACGGCCAGTCCAAGCGATGTAGACGACAGGATCGGATATGTCTTGTATTTACTTGTGCCGACGAAAACAAACATCAAGGGTTTAGGATGAGCGGCTGCTCAATGAAAATTGGCGTTCTGCTACCAAAAAATTTGGTGAGTATGGCGTGGAGAAAAAATATTCTAGCCAGTTTATCCGAAAAACAATTTTTAAAGTTATAGTTAAGTATAATTTTGATCATTGTTGGAAGCGCTGAGGGCATTTAAGCTAAACATCTAGGTCCTAGTGATCACTGGGTGAGTCACATCTGCCGGCACTCAGTATTCAAGTTAATGAATCAAGCCATATCCTTCACGTGGGTAAGTCACATTTATTAGCACTCAGTATCCAAGCTAATGTATATATTCATATTGTTCACGTGGATGATGAGTATTCACATTTGTGAGCACTCGGTATTCAAGCTAATGTATATATTCATATTGTTCACGTGGGTGATGAGTATTCACATTTGTGAGCACTCAGTATCCAAGCTAATGTATATATTAACATTATTCACGTGGGTGAGTATTATTCATGGGCATTCAGTATATACGATGTCCAGAATATCCCCACAATTGCCAGCAGCCAGTTGGGGCAGGCTAGTGTTGTGGATAGCAGAGACTCGAAGGCTAATTTCCGAGGTCGCGTCATTTGATATCCGATGGGAGGAAGCCAGTCTCGAGATTGCCGCTTTTTGCCCGGCGATTTGCAGCGAGCATTTACTTCTCTCGCAGGATTGCGTTTCTCGAGGGCAATTTTTTGTTACCTCGTTCGTTTGTCGTAAAATCTTTACCTCGTTCGTAAAACCATGACTAGATATAAGTTCAGTGTATCGTAATATACAATATCGCAGCCATTGTCAACTTTTTTATTTTATTTTCGAACAAAACGCACAATATCTTTTAACAAATTGGTAGACCCATTAGGAAATTTTGAGTTCTTAATATTAAAAAGTATTCCTTCATTTTGATAGAAGACTTTATGTAATCTGCAAGTTGAAAATCCTAACATCAATACACAATAAAAGATGTGCTCACGGGTAATACAAATAAGCTGAAAAATTTCGTTTTAAATGCATATTTTCTCCTGAACGAAAAAGTCATTTTCCGATGAAAGTGCTGTTGCACAAATCATTGTTTGTAATAAAAATCATTGGATTGCTTGTAACTATGATTTTTCATCGAAGATCTGCGCCTGACAACTTTATTCCCTATATCTCAAACTGCATAAAAAAACCTGTTAAGCAGTGACCGCTCCCAGCATCAGCATTCCTAATGTTCAATAACATATTACTATTAATTTGAGTGACGTAAAAAGCCTCAAGAGACTAAATTTAAAACGAAATTTTCTGATATAAATTAAATAAAATTAAAAGAATCACTCTGTTAAAATTATACCTGGGACTTATAACTATAAAACTAAACCTGATACCTATACCTATAAAACTATACCTCATACCTATACCTATAAAACTTCACCTGATACCTATACCATTAAATTACACCTGATACCTATACCTATAAAACTATACCTGATACCTATACCTATAAACTAAACCTGATACCTATACCTTAAAACTATACCTGATAACTATACCTATAAAACTAAACCGTGGACCTTGTATCCACGTTCGACCTGCGCTAGAAAGTCTTCGAGGTTTGCAAGAGAAACGCTGGTCTTATGAGGTGCTCTTCATCGGCCAGAAACTCGAGCTTTTTGCTAAATTCATACCATTTCATTATGTTTCATCTCTGCCAAGTTCGTGAGAAAGAATTTCTTTTCGGCTTTTGGGCTGAAGATGGTCCATCAGGCGTCGCTGGCTGATTAAGTTCCAAACTTGATGATCTTTTGTGGGGGTCTCATGCAAGATACAAAGAAACTTTAAAGGTTAACTTACCAGTTTTTTTGTATACGTACTGCACAGTTATCGCTTTATCGAAGAGGACATAAAGCTTGACAAAAAACAATAGAATGAGAAAACGTCGAACCGAAAAATTATAGAATAATGGGAAATATCTAGGAACATTAACTTTTGAGCTTTAAAATTGTAAAGAAAATGCATGTAGTCACAAATGTTTAAATTGCTACAATAATTATATTAAATCTACGGGCTGTCCTAAATCAATTGTATGCAATCATGCTGAACAGGCGATTGCCATTACGGCTCGAAACATAAAATGAGAATAATCATGAAATTTTAAATTAAGCTCTTCACATCTAACACGAATCAATACAAAAATTGTCACGGAGGTTCAAACCAAACATACGTGAATGAAATGGACTAGATAAGCTTAATATTTATTCTTGACCATCTTCATGGTCTTTTTCCTGTTTACACAGAAATTCACCTGACGGCAGAACACACAATGGCGATAAAATAATCAATTTTCACTATAGGTCAGGATCCACTCGACATGTCAGGGACACTTATAACAATTGTTATTAGAGTTAGAATATTATGCCCAGTGCAAGCTGCCTGGGTTTTAAAAATAACTGACAAAAACAATACAGAGAAAATAAAAAGTATTAATAATAGCATTGTTAATTTTAAGAGATGCGGGAAAACCGATACTGAAAAATGTATCATGATTAATAATGACGATGGTAATTGAATTCAGCAAGATGAAACTGTGACCAGAAACGAGGCGAATGGATGGTATATGGATGGTAATGATGATTTCAGAAGAACCATCAGGCATAAAGACTTGCACATTATCAGCAACACATTTTGAATAGTGACAAATAAGGTTGTACAATGATCTGAAATTTTAGACCATTATATAGTCAAATTTTAGAGACATTAGTAAAGTGGCTCATATATTTCAAAACATGATGGTATAAATATCAGGCTACAAGAACATTTTATATTTTCTCTCAACTTTTACTAATTAGAGGGAAATTTTCAGTATTTAAATAGACAATTATAGAGACAAAAAAATTGTCGTAGATATATGAGAAATAATAATTCAGAGTTATTCGGATTTATTTATGGTATCATACAAAAACTTAATGTATGTGTAAGGTAAAGATAAGTATAATTGAGAAAAACCGGTTGCCACTGTCTGCTAGAAGCTTAACTTCTTGAGTGTAAACCTCGACAGATAATGACCACAGGAAAATTTTAATAATTGTTCAACTCTGGTTCACATTTCGGTTTACTCTGCCAGGGTATTTTGATAGCACGCATTAGAATTGTGAAACGATAGGTAACTCTAGATGAATTAATACCAACAACGTATGATCTATCATAAATGCTCCCTGATCTAGAATATTATAGTCACTGTAACGGAGAGCGATAGCCGAGCCTTTCCTCGCAAAAATATTTTCTGATTTCGGGACGTATATATAGGGTCGCATTTGCGTGCGAAAAGTATATTTAAATTATTCGTAGGGACTTTTTCTGGCAATATAATTCTCCCTGTAAATACAAAAAAAACAGGACATGTGGATTTTATAGCGGCAGTCAAATGATGGAAAACTAGCACAAGTATGGGCAGGATTAGCTACTGCTGCCAGCATCGCTGACATATCAATGCATGCGAATTTTCTAGCACAGCCCTGAGATGGAAACCGCTCTTCGATCATGTAAGGAAAAACACCTCCCGGGAAGCCGCAGAAAATGCACCGGATTATAGGACAAGATAATCGGATGACTGCAGATTGGAGACTCGCGAGGCTGAGAAACACTTTTTCTAGGGCTCAAAATATGCAGGATTATTTTAATTCAAAATGGTTACACGGAATTTTCAACAAAATTCATAAGAATTCCCAGAAGAAGATATCACCAAAATTGAGAAAAGGCGTTTAGTATAGAACGGGATTTCTTTAGGTGCATTTGATATTAATTTTGCACTCAATTTTGCAAATCAGGCCTTTCTTTTCTCCAGCTTTATTATCACTCCAAATTAACAAAGAGTTTTCAAAATATAGTACGTTACCAACGAAGTAATTTAAAAGCTTCGGCAGACTAATGGCTATCACAACATAAATTATATTATTTTACCATTGTGACATAGATAGGATACAATGATATAATCAATTTAATTTTTTCATATTCTTCCCAACGACGTTCATACTGCTTCTGTATAGTTACAAGTCGAATGATAATTTGCATTCATCCTATGCGCTAAATAGTTCGAAGTTATCCAATTTATACATATGGACAATTTTTGTTGTATAAAAACAAGAATAATATTTTGATAGTTATTCCCTTCGAATTACGGGGCCCGGAATCTTGAGCATCAGTTTGTATCGTACGAGCGCAGTCGGATTTGCTAGCGGCATTTCTGGTCTATCTCGGTAGGCAATTGCAGTTGCCGGGGCTATTGCATTGCACTACCAAATCTTGCAATTTAGATAAACTGGGGGCAATAAATTTGGTGCGTTTCACGGCTAATCGATAGGAGAGCTTCTGCTCGACAAACGTTCATTTCCTAGGCTAAATGCGCACTGACTAATATGCTTGTGTCACACGATTCTTATAGTATACATGCTATTGATTGAAAGAAAAATTTTTTCTTATGCCTGATATCGGAACTTATTAATAATTGAAAGGGAGTTTATCGATACGTGCTGCAGTTAATGAAAGAACATAATTGAACAGAAAAAATATGAGAACAAAAAAAGAATAAGACGTATTCTCCACTGGAGGCGAATTTTCGCAATTGTGAGGATTAATTTGCTTGTTTAAAATGCTAGAACGGAAGTAAAAATATGAAACTTGCATATATAACGGATATTTTTGTTCTGAAGTTTTGAGCTACACATAAGGGGTATTTTCTCGATTATTAGGAAAAATTTGCTCTAGACATTAATTTTTTAGTGAAGTGAAGGGAATTTTAGTTTGCTAATTAATTGATTGGACTTGTTTTCTAGGTTTTTGAATTGACTATGGAGCTGGACTCCAAAACGTTTTCTTCCAAAAGAAACGGAGAATTTGTTGGCTGTTTTCTTTGCTTTTAAATTCTCGATAAACTTAATTGAACGTATATTACGTTTTGATTTTTACATCTTATTCAGCGCACCTAAACCAAGTAAAGCTTATAATATTAATAATAATTTAGTTTATTTCGAAAATACGTGTTAAAATATATATAAATTCACAACACTTTAGACCCTGAAAAAATCGACCAAGTGAAAGTAAAGTGAAGTAATAACAAAGAATAATGTCAGGCTATAATTAAAATTCTGTCAGCTGAAGAAAGTTAGTTGAACTCCAACTGAATTATGTTAGTTTGAAATTGGAAGAAATTGAATACCATACGACAAGTCGATTGATCATATCGAAAGGAAATTTCAAAACGAAATGAACAGAGTGACGAAGTTTGAGTGAAGTAAAACATTCTGTAACCAGGGCAGTGCGGTGAAAATTGATGACTTGGTTGTAGACAGCAGCATTACGGGCACAAGCTTAAAATTGGCGCGGTATTTTAAAAAAGCTGAGAATTCACGAGCCCTTAGGATCGAATACCACATTTAGGTTTCGCCTCGTACCGTAATTCTGTCATTCCGGCTCAAGGACGATAAGACGAAGTGTCTTCCATCGTGACCTCTCAAATATTGGCCTGGAAACAAGATGAAAACAAAATGCAATGAGGTATTCAGCAAAGAAAAAAAACGCAGAGCCAGTGTCCATCCATCAATGGCTGTCACTCGCGTATAGCAATAGTTGCCGAAGACCCAACGTGGCATCAGAGGACGACGCTCTTGAGCAGCTCGTTCATCACCTACAGTGACGGCGGTCAATGTGTACCCGAGCTTCTGTATTCTGTACAGTGTGTGTGGTGTGCTGGCTAGTTTGTTTCGTGGTTAATAGCACGCGGAATGTGCTACTAATTACACGCTAGAGCTTCTGTATTCTGTACAGTGTGTGTGTGGTGTGCTGGCTAGTTTGTTTCGTGGTGAAGAGCACGCGGAATGTGCTACTAATTACATGCTAGAGCTTCTGTATTCTGTACAGTGCGTGTGGTGTACTGCCTAGTTTTTTTCGTGGTGAGGAGTATGCGGAATGTGCTACTAATTACATGCTAGAGCTTCTGTATTTTATACAGTGCGTATGGTGTTCTAGCAATAGCTTGTTTAGTGGTGAGAAGCACGTTGGAGAGATCGACTAATTACATGCTAGAGCTTTTGTTTTGTGTTTAAGTTATTCTGATTGTTTGGTTCCCTGTTGAGCGCTGAGTAAAAGAACGGCTGATTTTAAGAGCCTGTTGTTTGGAAGACATGCAATTATGCATCACAGAATTGTTTCGTTTTCGGGATATTTTGATGAGGAGCAATTTCAATGGAATACGCTTAGGCTACTGTCTGTATGATGTTAGAAACGTATAAGAAAAATTGAAAGTTTGCCTCAACTCATAATAGAAACAATCGTGTAAAATTGAGTAATTAGCAGCGCAATGAAGCCATTAGAACGAAACTCGCTTTGTTTGTTCCGGGAACTCATGCCAAAACTCAAGACGTATTATTTCAGACTTAACTGTTTTTCAAAGCTTGTTACTTTTTCATAAAACGTCTTGTCTATAACTTTCCCTCCATAGATCTCATTTCATGGAAAAAGTCACAAAAATAATGGGAAGTGTGCATGTTCTTTATTGGGATAGATTAAAGCTTCCATTCAAATATATATTTGAACATCTTGTAGGAAAAGTAACATTAATTTGCTCAACATACAAACATTTAAAAAAAGTTAGTCATAAGATGCGCACATTCCAAATGGGAAAGAGATTGGACTTCTGGAAACATAATTATAATTATATATAATTCTACCTTAATTGTTACATGGCTACATCTGGAGGGTAAATTAAACTCGAATTCGAAAATGCCAATTAACGACCTTTTGTAAACCACTTGAAATACTCGATATAATTATTTTTGTTGTTTTCACTGCTTGTGATTTGCGTTATCTGCAAGGTCGACCAACCTCATCACAGACTCCCTCTCCTAAGCAGCGACGGCATGGACGTGGTCTCAGCCTGTAAATGAATAGACGCTTCTTGCCATAATTTATGCGACGAATAACCTGCCGACCATTTGTCTTGCCGATGTAATTAGTCAGCTTCGTGCCTCAGCTGACGCTTTTTATCAGCACGGTTAGAAAAAATCTATGGGCTGATTTTCTAGTTTTGTAGAGTGCAGACAAACTCAACTCGCCGCATAAGACTTAATTGATGCATTATGTGGCTTAGAAACGGTTGCTCCCAACATTATGTTGGTGGTTTAGACGTTAAATAAACTCACGCATTATTCTGCGGGTCCATTGACTTTTACAATACATCAAGTGCTTATTAGGCATGTGCCGGTCGTTAATATTCTAAGTAAACTACCGAGCAGAAGTTTTTTAACATTTATTGATGACGGCGATATTTTAAATGAATTTTTGTACTGGTGCACAGTAGTTTATTCTTGAAGCTCGTCAGGTGATGAATAGGAGGTCAATCAGCTTAAAAAATATGACTAGACAGAACTTTGAAGAGTCAGTTTGGTATTTGCCTCTAATAATCAGCCTTCGAGCTTGACTTACTATATTTATGACAAGATTATTACTTGATCTTCAACTTTAAAAGAAGTTATAATTTTGCAGGAGTTGATGAATAAAAAGTAAATAACTTCAGTTGCTGATCAGTAATCATAAGCTCGCTCGTGTATCGGTAAGCACCGTTCACCTACAAAGAAGTGCCGGATCACGAGGAACGATAAAATGGCAAAATTTTTTGTTTAATAAGAAAATCTACCGATTCCTTTGCTCTTATCATTTCAAATAAGATGCAGATTGTTATTAGTTTTCTCCCGATCATTCTTTAGCCGGTCAAGACCAGAAAAAATTGAAATTAAACCATTTGTTTTTTTTTACATTTTTGGTCCGTGTCACTTCACTTAGCAAAAATCATTCCATCAAAATATCAATTCACCAGATAAGTAAAAGCAAGTCCAGAGAGTATTGTGAAATAAGAAAAAATGTATTATGTATTAATTTAATCAAATTAAAACATTCAAACTAATCTTATTTGATGCACAGAAAAAGACATCCAGAATGACTAGCGGAGAACATTCAGTACAACTGCTCAAGAAGCCAATTCAATCAGACTTTAAAGTTCTCCAGTTACATTTTTCCATAGATTTCCTATTCCCTCTCGCTTTCCATTTATTGCAGTTGTCTTACATACGATCAAGCTCATCCACTTAGAGATATTGATAGAATGTTAGATGTGTGCTTAGTAACCTTCACCCTAGTCAATGTTTTCGCTCGACCTCCTGAGTACCGCGGCAAAGTTTGTCTGTGCCAGCGAAAACATCCGCCGAAGTTTGCCTTCCATGAATTTTGGAACATAATTTAGGGTCACGGAGAAGAGCGAGAGTGGCTCTGAGTCACATGCCTTAATTTTCATCTGTTATTGACCAAACTTACCTCCTATTTCGAAATTCTTTGATGCCAAAATTTAAATTAGTATCAAATAATAAACATACTATTTAGCTAATACTAGATAAAATGAAATAATGACAGTCTTAAAAAATTACTCGAAATCTAATGTTCAAAAACTTTGCTAACACATGTTTTGCTAAACTCAAAATTCTATAAAATTTTGACCTGAATTATTTCCGATCAATTGTGAATAAGTTCAAGTTCCCTAAGCTCTATTACTGTGCGATGCGAGGATTTTTATATTACCAGCAGGTCAACTCGGCAGTGGACGACATAGAAAATCATTGATAATAATTGAAAATTGTGAACGCAAAAATACAGTTCCCGTTTACAAATGGTCTTTCCTGCTATCACAATCGTTTTGAAACTGACGTTACCCGTTAAAAACGCAAAAGACGCGTTAAAAACATCTTTAGAAATAAAGTTTAGTTTATTTTGTTTTGAATTTTGAATTTAATTTTAAAGCACGTAATTGGAATTAAATCTTACAAATTATGTTGCGCTGTCTTTTTCATACAACTGGAATGAAGCAAATTACATTTTTATGGCATTTCTAAAATATATACTTTATAGACTTCTGGTGGAACACATATAACTTTTTAGAAAATTTATACCGATAAATATTTGACAAATTTAATAATAACAGAAAATTTTTCTGTTTCTCATGATATACATATATAAAAAAATAATGTGTAATTCCACTGCAGCATCAAATCCTCATTAAAATACAACCCTCGAGTCCAGTAATGCAGACCAAACCAACACAAATCATAACTTATATTCTGAATAACACAGTCGTATTGATCATGCTCCAATACATGCTTACTATCCATCAATAAATGTTTTCTGAGACCAATTCTCCCCATAATTTCACGAAACCGAGTCACCCCATGCCATAAATTTGTATGATACAGAGGCGCATTCATCACTCGCAGCCGACAGTCACATTGGCCAACTTGCATGAGTCGCGAACGATTACTAGACCATGTCACAAAACCAGAAGAGTTTAATGCAAGCATGGGCGTCATAATTGCAAGGGTCATTTGTCAGAGCTTTATATTGACCAAGCCATTCGTTGCTACAGGGACCGGCAATTGCAACTATATTTACGATACAGCTATTGCCACCCTTGCCTAGCCAACGCACCATCGCTTCTTGTACACCCATACACTGGGGTTCAAACTTCACAAGTATTCTGACATGCATGTACTAAGAGCGCGTTATAAACATGCATGCATTGACGTGAATTTTTACGCGTACCATTCTGATGCATAGAAGCATTAGAAGTTTGTATCCTACTTACATGTATCGACTTTTTCTTGAACCCATCAAATTTTGAATTTATTGAGCGTTAGTTTTAAGTTTTGGAGATTGATTGGTCTAAATATCAACTTTTACGATTAATTCCACATCTACGTTATTCAAAGAGGCAGGCAAGTATTTTTTTGGCAATCAATTATCAGTTGTCAAAAATGGGTGAAATATATCAGCGACTTAATTATTTTTTCATTCATTATACATGATTTTCATATGTATATCGTATTAGCTGTTTAATTCACCGGCATCAGAGAAATATAATCGTTGAGAATCGAAAATATCATTCTTCTCCCACCAGTTGATAATTTTTAAACTAATGACTGAAAGAAAATCCGTTCAACATGCGTCCAGTATGGAACTCCCGTTTAACTCTTGTTTTGATACTTGGAAGAAACTGTAGTTTCGTATTTCCTCATAAAGTGTAGCATTACAAAATAGAAAATCACTTTTGTTTGGTTTTATCCCACTCCCCAGATTCCACGTTAAAATTAATGTTAAACACCAGTGAAAATGAAATAGTTTTTTCATGCTCTAATAGCTCTTGAATATTTCACGTTCAAGACTTTTAACAGAAGAACATGCTCATACATGCTTAACACATAAATCATTCCATTTCAAAAATATTTATATGAGATTTTACTGTTCAATTCGTTCTTACAGATCTCTGATTTTCAGTCAATAAAATATGTATTTTTGGACCGGATACTAATTAAATATCAAATAAAAAATCTGCGAACCTGCAAAAACTTCCGTCCCGACATATGAGGTAAGTAGTTATGTTATTTCAAAATCTAAAATTTTAGTGTTGCAAAAACCTTAATTTTATTGGATTAAGAATAATCTATTCAAACTTCGTTTTAAATGCACATTGATGAATGATGCCGTTAACAACTTCTTTTCTCATTTATGGAAAAATGCACTATTGTGCTCGCCATGTCCGTCTGTCCGTCTGTCTATCTGTCTGTCTGTCCGTCCGTCTGTCCGTGACCTCAAATTTTCGTCGACGAGAAAAAGCGCTCTCTGTCACTCACTGCTCTCACTGCAGTGAGTACTGAGTTATATTTTTTGGTATAAATGTTGGTTGCAACAAAGTATGAGAAAATTGAGTTCAGGCATCGATCCAGTACCGCCTTAAGATACATGAAGCATGACATTATTCTAATTTCTCAAAGGGTGGTAACGTATTTTACTTCGTTATTATAGGAGGAAACTTATTTCTGCGCATTTGATCACCGGTTCCTATTAATGAAAATCATCAATATACGCTGTTGATTTACTGTTAATTTCTCTTCTCAGTAAAGATTAGTTACCTACTGAGTGTAATAAACATCAGGAATGACGTTTTAACCTTATAATATTTTATATAAGGTTTTATAATAATTATAAGTCATTACTAATTTTTTTCGCAGCTTAGGAAGCTTGGATGTTACTGAATGCAATCATGCACCCGTGCAATTCTTTTGGGAGGATTACGTGGCGCTCCGGGACATCACCTATAGCACATTTCAGTGTTGCAATATTCATGGCTGAGCCACACGGCAGCTCCATTAATTGATTGTGCGCCCCGCGTCATTTAATTTATTAGCCGCATTTGCTGTAGTTTGGCTACCATGGAAGCCCATGCGGTCCTGGAAGCCATTTTAATTGCTGCTGCTGCTGCCAGGCTTGAAGGCACCCCTGCAAATTTTGCTTGAATGTTAAACTTCCATGGTGCTTCGTCATGTAACATTGGCTGGAAAATATTTGACAGGCTGTTTTTCCTGATTTCTTCGTATTGAGCCATTGTATTTAAATATTATTTGTGTCAACATAAGGAGAATTGTCTGCATTTACTTATACTATGACTTGAGCCAGGGGCGTCATCAGACCTATTTCAGGGGGGCTTCATTATGCCCTCATAAAAATTCTTAAGCCCCTTATATATTTTATTTTCATTTTTTTCAATTCGTGTTATTATTCTATCTTTTTAAAAAACAAATTCTGTAAAATTTAATGTAATGTAGCCTGAATTTTAAATAAGTAATTCTAAGTTTATATATAGGTAATATTACAAAAATTTTCATAATTATTTTCTTTGATAATAATTCTTTGTTTTCCATGTTATTTTGAAATTATATGCCTGCATGGTGAGAACACCTTGCATTTTTTGCATAATTTTGTTATGTGTTAAAAAATTTCTATCAAAAAACTTTTAATGAAATACCTATATATAAAAAGCTTCTTAACAAAATACTTTCTAATAAAACGATTTTTTCTTCTTGCTGTTGTTTTTGTTAATGCTCTACACTGTACATCCTGTGTTAGTTAGTTGTACTATATAAAAAAGAGATGTAGTTAAGTTAAAGATTTCGATCAAATGAAATTCATTTTCCGCAACAACAGAAAGTAGACATATAATGTGAGGAAGAAGAAAATATAACAGCAAATAGTAAATATTGTGCCAATTCACATTTTGCATCAATGATTAGGTTCCAAAAATTGTTTACGCAAATAATAGAAAATATTATAAATTTATTATTTGGATATTTTACATTTTCATCAACGAATTTCTACGAAATTTTAAAGCATCAGGAACAGAAATTGGCGCCAGAAAATTGTTCTAAACTGTAATAGGAAAATTGTCCGTGAAATTATGATCATTTCTGGCCAGTAATTCTATATTATGTGTGCTAGATGGAGAAGCTCGGGTCGAGGTAACCTCAGGAGGAATATTCAACTAGAAATAATTACATCTTTGAAAAAATAAACTTCACTTTACTATGTCCATTACATGTGGTAACTGATGCCTTTTAAAATTAGCCTTTCGCGCCATTAATTATTCGGGGAGCACGAAGTTCGCATTTGAGGCGATACTTTTATGGGCAACCTCGAGAGCACCTGATGAAGTCGTGCCACCGTGCAGCCTTTACAACACGCACTGCACCTGTCTCTTATACACATCTAGATGTGTATAAGAGACAGNGAGCGAAGGAAGTTAAAACTTTTTTTAAGAGAAGAAAAATTGTCAGCAGCAATTCGAAACGTGACTGAAAATTTGAATTACACTGATGGCATGTAAAGAAAAGGTCGACGCTATTCTGCCGTGTCAGAACTCGCTGCCAATGATTAGGCCTGATCTTTTTGAGAGCAGGCAAATTCTATTCAGGTCTGGGTGCTTCTTTTCATCAGTATTCACGTGGCAGTGAGCTAAGCATACATATAGAGTCGGCAGGGCCGCTGTCTCCACTGGATCCCAGTCGCGGTCAGACTGTTTTTGTGATACCGAGCATTTCCCTAGACGTCTCTTGCTTTGGTGAAAAATGTTGAAGTAACTCATAAATTAGCCAAACTAAAATTGATTTCCTTGTTGTCCAGAATATTTTCAGTCAATCAAGTATAGCACGATCAATTAAAGATGATTGATCACTTTTATTTAAACCAAAAGAATCAATAGCAACCATATCCATACAATTTAAATTATTATTTATTTATATTTCCATACAATGGACGATACAATTAGAAACTTAGAGCATATGAAGAAATAATTGCCCATCCATAATAATTCCAGGTCCGTCTACATCATAATTTCAGGTATATACGTATGAGGAAATTTCCCAAATCCCATTGGGAGCTTTGAATCCTCACGGGAATTCAAAGCAACGGAGCTATCGGCTGCGCAATTTCTATTCCAGACGCGATACGTGGTCGCATAAAGCCTTCTCGTTACCCTATTGAAAAAATAGCCCCAAACTGGAGCAAATTCCTCGGAAAAGAAAGCTGCTGGAAAGTCCCTCGAACAGCGATTTTATGGATAAAGACAGGGTAAGAAGAACCTCCTATGCATGCTACCATGCGTGTTTTTGTTTATTAAGTATTTAGTTATCCTATCAAGATCACTACAATAAAGGCATAGCCTTATAAATAATTCTAGCACGCAGGCGGTATTTGTATAAAAACGATCCGGTACATCTTGACTACTGTAGTCAAACAAACGTCAGTTCCTAATTCACTACGTTCAAATAATTTATTCTCATTCCAGACGCAAAATATTTGCTTAATCAAAGCGCAGTACAAAGTGATCTTGACGCAATGCAGTAAAAAATTTTCAGTTACGGGGAAAAGGGGAAAGTATTTTCCTTACGACATTATATCTCTGAAAGAATTGGTCGGAATAAAACAGAACAAGGCATGCAAAAATACTAAATTGCGATTAGAACAGAAAAATCTGTTACAATAATGATGGTTAAATTTTCTTCTCAGAGATATTTGCAGTAAATTTGCACTACACAAAGGAACAAAATGGTTGAGAAGCTTTCAAGGTATATTTAATATTTAAAATTCTAAGAATTTTAAAACGATATATATTTACCATCTCAAGGTTATAACGTTTTTCTTACTACCTGTATCTCCTGCTGGAAGCCGTGAGATTTCACATTGCCATTCAAAACAAAATCAATATTTTCTCAAGGTTCTCTTTTCTTTGTCGAATCTACCACGACGCAGAACAAGACATAGGATCATGCAATACCGAAAGCCAGCGTGCAGTAGTTAAGATCTTCCGTGCAGGTCATACAATATCTAAAATATATTAATTAATAGTTACAAATGACAAAAAACACATAAGTTTGTTTGGTAAAAAAAATGTGCAAAAATAAATTTTAAATCATATATAATATTTGGTTTAGTGATGGATGCTTCTCATATCCCATGAAAGTTACTTACCACAGTTACTTACTACTTGCAGCTAAGTTACTGAGAAGACACGATCGCGGTCTTTGTTGAATGAAATGTACCCAACAATAAACATTGCAAATGAGCAATGCAATTTTCATTACTCGGAATAGCAAATGCGGACCAATCAGAGGCTCGTAAACATTGACGATAAACAATCATAATGACGAGAGTGAGTGAGTACCATAGATTATCAGGAGGCATCTCTCAATGAGGCTATTTTCTAGTGCCATTAACACCGCTAACCTCATTATCATTCCTCAACGTTGTCGTAAGTCTCTAACCTGTACAAATCAAGAGCTCGGTAACGAAGAAAGTCTCAGCCTTCGATCGGAATGTTCTGGTTCATTCGATTCGGCACAAGCCACCAAGGCTTCAAAATAAAAGTCCACAAAGACCACGTCAGCTGGTTGTAATATTTTCCATCAATAACAAAACCATTAAGACGTTATTGATGAGTGCGATGCAGAGCTCTTTGACGCTCACTTGTTGTTATTCGCACTCGCATAGATTGGAAAGGACGAATGTATTCTCTATAAATTAAAAAGTCGTGAAATACAATGAAACAATGACATCACCTTCGGAGCAAAAGACTGTAGCTTCCATGCAATTTAACAAGTAATAAAATTCAAATCGTGTTATCTGCTAACTATTCTCACAGGAATTGATTTATAATGCATTGTCTGAGAAAGATGCTCATAATTTTGAGCAACTCTTAATGAATCTAGCATAATAATGAGTATCAATTTCGATTGTTCGTTCGTCCTGCGCGATGGTGAGAATCAATCAGTAATCTCGACCATAATTGACGATCTGCAGGCCGCGACGTTGCAAGAGCCTCTCAATATAACTCAGCCGAACTAAGAAACGAGTTCGAAATTTGCGAGCTTGGAGATGGCAAGCGCTGATAAGGCAGCTTTGATGCTGGCTTGCGTTAGCGCGCCTCCAAATCTTCTAAGCAATTGCCAAGCTTCATTTCATTTGAGCCTCACAAGCTGTAAGAACAGACACAGCGTCTCTCTCTCTTAGGTGCCGCGGTGTTCATCATTACCTGGGAAATCAATTGTATCAGTGAATGCAGGTGCCAGGTTTATGAACTCGTTAAAACCTTCGATATTACTCAGTACTGGGGTTTATATGCGAGGGAATTAATTGATAATTAACATATTTTATATAAGTATAGATGCCTGAAAATGGGGAAAATAAAAAGCATTCGTGCCAATTCGAAGAACGGCATATAAATGAAAAGAGATGATGGTATAGATTTTTTCCATTAATGCAAGTGTTTCTTTTTAATATAATAAAACTGTCGAAATGTATCATTATGGAAACACTTTTTACACAATATATTACTTTTTGCAAAAATATCACGAGAAAATATGTTTTAGCGTTATGTTTAAATGAAAATTATCAAAGAATTTATGAAAACAATAGAGCATTCAAAATTATTATAATATTAACCACGTACTAAGTGATGAAAAATCACGTTGGTGATTTTTCATCACTTCGCAATCACTTAAGCACACATCACTTCAGCAAAAAAACTATTTAAAATACGGAAAAATTGCACTACAAATAAATTCCGAGCACATCAGATATGCTGCGTAACTTACAAAAAACGCAAGCCTTTGGTGAAGTGTTTTCAATCACCCAGCGGACATAAAACGTTTCCCACACGCAGAACCTAACAAATCATCGGAGATTCTTCGGATCCTTTCCACTTCAATGGAGTTGCAGACGAGCGCAAAAAATTCCCTAGAGCCACGACACCGAGATCTGAATAATGCAGTGAACGACTGGCGCTGTCGCTTCATGAATAAGCTGCTGTGTCGAGCGACGACTCAATGTGCTTTGATGATCCCCTAATGCCAGCGTCCACGATCATCCCTCACACAACCAGCCAATTCTCGAACCATACAAGTCTCTGGATATGCCTGTATAATGCAAGCAAACCATTAATATTGACTAGAAATATACTGATAATTTTTGCATGAGTTACCCTTGTATATTCTCGAGTCTTAAGTAGTCAAATTTACTAAATTTAACTTCAAAAATTATCCCGACAATATCCTGGACGAAAGTGATCTCTGCATTGTAAGCTGAACGATCCATCTTTCTCTAGGCTGGGAGCAAAGAATATCTTCTCCAGAATATATGTTGATATCTGAAGATAGTTTTTGCGGCTTTCAATCTGCTTGCGAAACTCTATAGTATACCTAAGTGGATCAAAAAGACCAGCCATTGAATGCTAAACTTCTGTGGCAGCGCTGATCGTATCAACAAATGAGCAGACATAGGACTTTCAAAGGATAATAATATGAGCTGATGGCTGATAATTCAAACATTCTGGCCGTTCATAGATCGGCTATAGATTATATTTATATCGATCAAATTCTAAACAGAACGAGGTGGCTTCATTTCAATGCAGTTGCATGTATATTGCATTAAGCATAAATCAATCTGCACCAATTTTAGAGATATTCAAATTATGTTTCACTCTAGCCAGTTAAATCCCAAATTCCAACGCGCTACACATGTAAGGAGCGAACCGGTTATCATGTTTTTACGTTGGAAATCTTGTTCCTAACATAAGTATACTACTACATCATTAACATTATATTTTGATTGAAAAGCAAACACGTTAATAAGTATATAACGAATTTTGCTACAGAACCTCCCTCGTTACTAAATGCTTCCAATGCAATAAACCGACTATAGTTGCACATATTTGCAACAGACCAAAGTATTGAAGAAATTTATGAAATTAGCAAAAAAGCGAGTGTATATGCTAATAATAATATTTTTAAGTAACTTACACGTTTCAGCTCGTGCCGTTCGCATCAAACATAGAGAACTTTTTTTCTTGGGTTTCTGAGAATAATTTAAGCCAGGTAGAATGTTTACATAGTTAGAATTAATTTCCGAGAAGCAATTAAAGTTCGAAACTTGTCGATCGCAGCATCGAGCAGCCAGAGGCCGCTGCTCTGGCTTGCACTTGAATGAAGTTAGCGCATTTTGGATAGATTTCAATTACGTTAGAAATGAATACGCTTGCACTGGACCGAGCACGAGTTCAGAACAGATCGGGAGACTGACAAGCTTACAACTTTGCTGAAAAAGTTTCCTTCTAATTTGGCTAACAATAATTTAAACTTTTATTCAGCCTCGCAGTAGGCTATTATTCAAACTGTGCTAAAATATATTACTTATATTACTCAATTTTTAACTATAGAATTTGGAGAAAAATCACGTTGAAAATAATAACTGAAATAATTAGTAATAATCGTGACTTTCTTTCAAATCCTAAATAAAAGGACTGTTCATAAGATGGCTGAATTTAAGCAATTCTGAGAGGGCAAGAGTGCATGAGTAAAATTAAGTTACTGATTTTGCTGATACAATTCTAATGCAGATAAAAGCATGTTCGTATAGCTCATGCACAAAATGAGAAATTGACATTAATATTCATGCTATCCAATCTTCCGAGAAAAAACTTTTTGATTGATAGGGAATTAGAGACTTAAATTATTGTGAATTGAAATTGTTTTGTAGCGCGATAATAATCATATTAAGTCTTCTGAACCGATGCAACCGATAAATTGTGCACATGTGCACATTTCAGTGAACCGATGCAACCGAGAAATTGTGCACTGTGCAGGCAGCTGGAATACCGTAATCCCTGTTCATGTAACGGCCGATGCCCGACCGAGATTTGCTACAAAAATTGCTGGCTGTATAAGAAGCACGTCTCGAAGTGTTTTTTATAAATTACATTTTCCAAGTAATACTAGCTTACGTCCAATTGTGTGTGTTAGTGCTGTGTAAGAGGTGCAGTTAATTAATAAGCAAATCTGAGTATTCAAGCGTATTTGCACAAATTAAGCAAAAAGCAGCACAACTAATTATTAATGAAGCATAAAGAAAAAAAGAAGTATTAGTTAGGTCATCATTTTCAAGCTATCTATCTATTGGAGTTCCCTATAAAATTCAAACATTACACACTGCGCGAGCATAGTTTGAATAATAATCCAATCCGACCCATGGGTGAAGCATTATCGAAGTCAACTGGAAATTCTGATATAAAATTTATTGAGCGCCGGAATGCAGAGCAAAAAATATTGTAGGAACAATACCAAAAAGTTTCTTAACTCAAAGGATTAATTTCTTACTCAAACAGTATAATCAAGCAGTGATGTTGCAGCCTACAACCTAAGCAACACTCACCATTGAAACCCTTGGCACGCTGTTCAACCCATACATGATTGCTAGCCGCCAACCTCTCTTCAACTTTGATTTTCAATATGAAAATCGATGGCAACGGTGCACTGAATCTGCCATGCTTCTTTCATCGGCGCTGTGCGCTGCGAAAAATCTGTCGTCACGGCATTCAAAAGCCTCTGTACAGGCCCGCTGAGAATGACGTCGAAATGAATGATGGAGCGTTTATTGTGATTGCCGTGAAGAGGGCGCTGCAATATATGCCTCTGTGTGTAGCACGCAGTGAAGCTCTGGCCATGACACTGTTCTACCAACAAGATACGTGCTACAAGACACTCCTTATATCAGGCAGTTAAATTCTCACAAACAAGTATATGTAGCACAACATTTCTTATATCAGGCAAGAAGTTTTCGCAAACAGGTAAATGTAACATAACACTCTTAATATCAGGCAGTGAAATTCTCACAAACAAGTATATGTAGCACAACATTTCTTATATCAGGCAAGAAGTTCTCACAAACAGGTTAATGTAACACAACACTCCTTATATCAGGCAGTGAAATTCTCACAAACAAGTAAATGTAGCACAACATTTCTTATATCAGGCAAAAAGTTCTCACAAACAGGTAAATGTAACACAACACTCCTTTTATCATTTAGTGAAATTCTCGCAAACAGGTAAGTGTTTTACAACTCTCCGAATATCAGACAGGAAGTTGAAGTTCTCCTAAACAGATAATTGTGTTATACTACGCCCGGTATATCAGGCAGTGAAAGTCGGAATGTTCTGAACACACATAAGCTACACGACTCTCCTGGTATAAGGCAGTGAACTTCTCCTTAACAGATGAGTACTGCACGATACTCCATGTACCAGGCAAATAAGTTCTTTCCGCTGATTTGTTTGTCTAATGCGCCTGTACTGTCCAAATTTGTCACAAATAACAAGTATTATTATTAATTATAACACATATATAGTAAATATTAATATCATATTAAATACGTTAAATGCATTTAACGCTCCGAACCTTTATTGTCTAACCCCTCACATACAGAGACATCGAGTAATTTTTTGATCATTGTCGGCAGGATTCCATTAAATATCATGCCAGTAATAAACATCACTGTATGTATGTATATTCACGGATTGGCATTTTCGAGTCTCGAATCTTGTTTTTTTTATGGAACATGTATTATACCCACATTAGCGTCGGAATAAAAATCATGCCTTCATGATGGACGGAACATATATTATACCAGCTTAGAGGTCGGAATAATTCGTTTCAAACTCTAAGCACAGGCTGGCTGCTAGCGAGTTTGCAAAATAGGCAGAAAAGCGTTCATAGAATTTCCAATAAAAAGCCCGAGTGTAGCTACTTTTTAGGCGTAGTAAAAGGCACACTCTTATAACTTTATTGTTTCTCTTAATGTTATTGCTACCGGACCTCACAGCAGGCGAGTCAAATTTGCATGGCTAAAAAACGGTCAAAGTGCGAGGGGAGAAGATGCCCAAGAGAGGCGGGATTTACCATAACAAAGCTGAAATTTGTTTTGAAGTTGAGGAATCTGGGGATTTGCAAATTTGTAATTTTTTGAACGGCTCGTTTGAGAGTAAAGGCCTTAGAGTGAGTGTAAGCCGCTTACCGACCCAGAGAAGGCGCTCTGGAGAGGTACAGTCTTTACACGAGAGTGCGGGTCAGAAAGTGGCCTCACTGACTCCAATTAGGATGATATGTGAAACTGGATCCGAATAAGGTTTACATAATTAACAAATAATTGTGAATTAATTAATCAAATAACCCTAATTGAGGTAGATCGTGTTTCTAGATATGCAGCCTAAACTGACTCGAATTAGAATTATATGTGAAACTGGATCCGAATTAGGTTTACATAATCAATAATAATCATGAATTTATTAATTAAATAACCATAATTCGGCCGGATCGTGTTTCTACACATGCAGCCTCAACTGACTCTAATTAGGATGATATGTGAAACTGGATCCAAATTAGGTTTACTTAATTAACAAATATTAATGAATTAATTAATCAAATTACCCTAATTCAGGTAGATCATTTTTCTAGATATGCAGCCTGAACTGACTCGAATTAGAATGATATGTGAAACTAGATCAGACTTAGATTTATATAATTAATTAACTTTACCTAATAATCAATTAAACAAACCTAATTAAATCCAAACATAATTTAAAAGATGTAGCCTGAACTGGATCAGACATAGATTTATATAGTTAATCAACTGTATAGAAATAATTGGTCTAATACATTTTCAAAAAATTATTTTGAATTGACTCGAATTAGGATGATATTTTAATATTGATAGTCCTAGATTTGCATAATTATCTAATTTTTATGAATGAATTAGTAATATAAATCTTATTCTGCTGCTGTTTCAAGAGATGTATCTTGAAACTAGATAAGGTTTCTATAATTAATTAAACGGCAGGAATAATAGAAATATCGACCAGTTTGTTCGTGTAGTCCTGATTGCCATGAAATTTACTCTCATGAAGTAAAAGTTAAATCTTGTTGATCATTTGAGTCTAAAATTATTGCAGAATATATGTTAGATGAATACGAAAATTTCTATTGGGGATTCACACTCCCCATAATTATTCATTTATCTGTTGTTATTTATTCCAAATAATATTTATTTATATTGTTTCATTTGGTTTTAATTTTATTCTTTTATGCTGATCTTAGTGCTGCAATTCTATTTTATTTTTAATATCTTTCTTTCAAATTTTTAATGAATTTGTAACCGCCAATAGTCATTTTAGTTCTCATTTATAAGGCCCGTAGCTGGGCACTCGGATTGCAGAAAGTTAACAATAATATTTGTTGTATAATAATTGTTGTTCTCGATGCATTCATCCCCTCACATACCTACGCTTCTTTCATTTTTCAAACTCAATTCTAAAATACTCTTAATTGTAATGATTAATAACTAGCGTAACTAAGCTAAGTAATCGTCATTAACGAGCTTGTTATTGTGATGATCCGATTACACTAACTTGCACTACAACAATTTTGTTTCACACGTCGTAAGTGCAGAGGTTTGGTTCTTTCTTGTTTCATTCAAGATTAACTTGATTATACGATACGTGTAAAAGCCACATTAAAAACTCCACCTTATAGCATAAATTTTAATCGCATGTGATGGCGAATAATTAATCGTGTGCATGTGGCGAATAAGTGATCGGTTGCATATGGCGAACAAGTGATCGGTCGCGTGTGGCGAATAAGTGATCGTTTGCATCTGGTGAATGTCGTATGTATGTCGTGTATGTTAGGCTCCGCTAATTTTGTTTATAGAGACCCAATCTACATGCGTGCATATATATTATATTATTATATATATAATATTAATAGACATTTAATATAATATATATTATAATTACAATGTTGTAACACAATAATCTGAAAGACAATAATTTGTCCAGCAATGGCGTGTTCTTTCATCGATGCTCTGCACTAATTACCTTCACGCCTCCAGGGTAGACTGATAATTTCTGTGATGATGTTTATTTGATGTCACTAATGAAGCTCTACAGCGAAAACGTTTTTTCTTAACGTATCCTCCAGGGAAAAAAACTAAACACATTAGACTTGACAATCAAAACTGTCGTGCAAGTTTGTTAAACTATAAATTAACATTTGACGTTGTCCGTTAACGGTTACATTATGGCTCACACTGTCAAACATATTTCGTTTTGTTGCCTTGAATTACCCGAAGAAATATTTTATTAGATGATTCAGTAATATCTGTTTCAATCAACAACTGTATATGATCGCTTAAAAAAGTGGCAGGTTTCTTAATTGAGGACGTGGTACCATGTTAATCAATTTATTTAATTTTATTCCCAACAGTGATTGAACTTTAATTTTGAAAAGTTAAAAATGTTACATTAAGAAGAGAATGAGACAGAAATATTGCAGAAACGGTCCATCAGTTTACTAGAATTGAATTCCATTTAATTCTTTACAGTACACCCGTTCGTCGGTCGCATTTATGTATATAATATTTCGAAACCTTTTTTCAACTGATCAAACTACATTGCCGCATGCAGTTTACTGCCATCATCGTTCTACAAATGTTAGATCCCGCTTCTTCCCCCCGCTCCTTCCCCCCTGTATTATTCCATCAATATCCATGACACATCAAACGGATTCCTGTATCCTCGATACGTGGTCATGTGGGAGAGACTAAAGTCCCCTGTCCTTGTTGGTCTTGAGCGGTATTTTTTATATTGGATTCTTGGCACAAAGTGATGACCTATCGAAAGGAATTTAATAAGCTTGAAAATCCTATATTAAACACCGAGAAAAAAGCGATGAAAGAGCATGTGTGTGTGCGGATAGCCTGGGGTGGATCGACTCTTGCTTAGCTTTGATCCTAATTGAGTTTTGAAAATTTATGTTGGGCTCGAGCGCCTGCAACGGACGCTATACGTCAAACAGGGACGAGTGATGTTAGGGACCAAAGTTAACGAAGAGGAGGACGAGCAATTAATACATTCTAACTTTAATAATGTGGTGTAGGTTTTAGCAAACTAATTTAAATTGATTTTTGAAACATGTGTTACAGGTCTGTTTTCTTTTATGCAGATAACTAATCCAAATTCAAGTCATTTTCGACGAGAGACTTAATCTTATCTCTGCATACCATTTCGATTAATTGAGCGTAACGATGTTTTGCGGTAATCAATCGCAGATACAAAAACGTAAAGTCCACTACAAAAATTTCTTCACAAATTTCTCTGCTTACCATTTCGATTATTTTGAACGTATGGATGATATCTTGCGGCAATCAATCGCAGATACCAAAAACGTAAAGTCTACCATAAATTTTTTTTCTATGCGACCATATTATTCATTCATATTTACTGCTGTGAACAAATGACATCTAATCGCGCAAAATTCATAATAATTTCGTCATTAACAATTAGAATAAACTAACATACTGTAACGTTTGATGACAATATTGTAAATTTTGGGTAAAAAATACGAATGGTATCATCGACTTCCAGAGACTCGCTACAGAAGACAGAAAACAGGATTGCTTACCTCGATTAAAAAATATTCTCTGGGTTTTAAATGCATTGGAAACCCTCATCAGTCATTTAGAAATTGAATTTCCGAATTAAATAAATGTTCCTTGCGTCCCGGTACGAGCAACGTCTCATCTCAAGCTCTAAAGCACCTTGTAGTTATCAAGTGTTTTCCTTCTGCCCACGACACCTTTAAATTTAAAATCAGATAATTTGGGAGCGAGGGAGGCGTTTTGGAACTCAGATTGGAGAGCAATTTTAACTTATATCCGCTCACGGGCCTTCCAAAGTTAGTTCGTTCTCACCTGCAGCCGATCGAAACTTACGGCGCGCCTACTCAGAAACGGAGGAACTTTCCAGCCTGGCATAGGATTTTCGAAACTTATGACCACGATTCTAAGTTCTATTATAATCTCGAGCTAGATTTTAGGATGGAAAAATTTGTCGCTAAAGTGATCGTGTGATATAGCTAGAAGTATCCAGCAATGATGTATCATTATTACTTGTTGCATTTAATTTAAACTCGAAAAAAATTTTCCTTCAATTTATTGTTACCTACATGACAGAAATGGTCTTTCTGAACCGAATTTTAAAATAAATTTCTTCTTAAGGCTTTCGTGATGGATATTCATGGGCAAGGTTTTTCTACAAGGTATTATCCTATCAATATCCATGAGCTTAAAAAGTAATACTTACAGTATATGAAGCAGGTGTTTCTCAAGCCAAATTTTTCGTGACCATATGGGCCTAGTATAACAGATAATGAATCTCATGCTGCAGGCCAGTCAGGCGCCGACTGATATGCAGCCATCTGGTGCCTAAGTGCAAGCACTTATGCCTTAAAATATTAGATTAAATATCAGGTGAAGAGCAGAAGAGAGTTTCTGAGTCACGAGAAGAAGCTTCCCAAGTATCAAGCTGGCAGAGCGCCACTCGACATCTTTTAAAAAGTCCCAGGATCGCATTAGTGCAGGTAAACTGAGAGAACTTCAGAAGGACCTCTTTTTGTGCCTATTGTATTGCGTAGCAAAGAGGTTCTTAACTCTTTTGCTTTATCCCTGTTTGTCGTCACCAAACTAAGTATACAAAAAAATGGTTTTGTTCATCCACAGAAAATACGCTCACTAAATAGGTAAATAAAACTTAATTCCAGTTATGAACATTTTATGGTAAGAAAATTACAAATTGTTAGACTTTACATACCGTGGTGCTTGCGGTCTATTATAGGCTGCAAGTCCAAATATTGTGAAGTACAAAATTTATGAAAAAATAGACCAACACGCCGTGAGTAATGCACTTTCAGTGTAGCAGGAATAAACTATACAACACCTGCAGGCTAGAGTGTTAAACTAGGGAGCAGTCAGGCGCTCTTGAAAATCTCGGCACATGTGATGCATTTGGACACAAAGCTCAGCTTAGTTAGACTTACACACTCAAATGTATATTGTATAAATTTTCAAAAGAAACTTGCTGGATTCCTACACGTGTAAAATAGTGCAAACTGAATAACTTTTTCGAATAAAAATTGTTGGTCGAATTTTTCAACAGTAATCGTGAAGTTAGAACGAAAAAATTTTTTTTGGGACTCGCAAGAATCTTGAGCAAGATGAAAAGGTTTACATCGAATTTCATGTCCCTGACGTTCGTAAGAATTTCATTGTAGTTTTCATTTGTAGTTCATTTATCTAAAACAAAAATTTATTTGAATTTCATACCTTATTACGATTTTTATATGCACATGCAGTTTTTTTAATGGCATCATAATTGTGGCAATTCGTGATCTCATTTTACACTAGAAATTTGTTAACGTGACCTCGAAACAAATTGAAACAGGCAAGGATTCAGAGAGGGAATTCTATTGAAAAGAGTTTTTACCTTTTATTATGTGTATCTCTCTTGTGTGTATTACAGGGGTTTGCAGCAGCTACAGGGTAATTGAAAAACGGCACTACGACTATGGCTTTTTTTGTAGACTATGCGCCCACGCCCAGTTTCTCCAGCTAGGACGCCTCGCTGTATTATAGGTCTCCGCACAACCTTATTTTGAAATAAGTTCACAACATTTTATGCGGCCAAATATTGGCCTTGCATATTCCGCACATGATACAACCTTGATTTTCCATAAGGTACGCATGAGGCTCGTCAAAAGACCATTAGTGTAATCCAGGGTAGTTGATCTCAATCTGATTAACGCGAGCAAAATGCAAGCCACTGCAAAACGTGCAACCCAGGAACGAGATTAGGAATTTTCCCTCGGTATTGCCTGGGGAATTTGTGAGGATGGATACTGAACTGGTCAAACGCTGGGATAACGGTAATAAAATTACATTGCCACCCAAACAGGATCGGGAAGTTAATAAGTCTTGCGCAAACATATCCAATGAAATCTGATGTAATAATTCTAAGTAAACTTATGTATTATATCTGCTACGATTCGTTGCAACAATGATGGATATTAGTATCAGAAGTTTCACCGCACAATTAATAGATATAAATGATTGTATAAAGAATGCAAATCTATTGCTTCACTAAGAATTGTTATGCATTATTGTTGCTATGGCTCCTGATTACAATTGTGGGTGTTACATCGGCTAATTCATAGTGAAATTTTTATATGAATGGAAAATGTGGGTAATTGACAGAAACCGTTTAATTATAAGGCGGTGATTTGTTTAAATGTTGCAATTTGTTTACTGCAATGCATTACATCCTTTGTAACGAGTCTTTTCTCAATTAATGAAGCGAAGTTCTTGTTTAAGGATAAAAGAATTTAATCTGCTCAATTGACTGCATCATTCAAAGCATTCCAAATCAGTTCGAAGAATGTGCAGCACCAAGAAGGTTTCAATACCAATTACCTTCATAAAAACATCATCCTGGGGAAATAATGATCATCAAAAATCTCGTGGCTGCATTCCATGCTTTTGTCTGAACACCCGACGCACGAACATTTTACAGCAGGACTCAATGAGAGAAGCGAAATATGAAGAGCACAATATGGTTGCTAGATTTTTGCTAGTGGGCATCAGCAAATTGGGTAACATCTCTATGGTGACGTCTTATTTCACTCGATATTCCTCGTACGGAATTGACTGCGAGAGACCTGTTATTGGATCTTTTAATGAGCCATCTGAATGGACAGCTATTTGACGAGTTGAATGCATTTCCATTGATCTGACCCGCTAGCATATTGTGCACATTTTCATGAAGAAAAAGTGCTCAATGCGAGATTTTTTAAATGCAATTCTTTGAAAATACCTTAAAACTGACAATCAAAATAAAAACAAACGACTGAAATACCGCGTCAGCTCAAATGCAAGTCACTAAAAGTTCATGTAGATATAAGATTTTCTGAAAATGAATATTGTTTGACTGGATTTAAATTTGAACGGACGACAGCGCTGTCCAGATATCGCTTGCTTGCTCTAATAATCTATGAATTTCAATGTGGTCAACCGGCCGGCAGACGCTGGGATGTTTGGAGACGTTGATTGCCAGGGATCCGTAGTGTGCCAGACGCGTTGTTTGCGTTCCAAGATTGAACTGCGACTCGAGGAGGCGCTGCTGCTGGACATCTCTGAACGCTGATTCAGCTGTACATCTGGACGCTGATTCAGCTGTACATCTGGACGCTGATTCAGCTGTACATCTATATGCTGCAGCTACATATAGGCTGCTGCTGGACATCTCAGAACGCTGATTCAGCTGTACATCTGGACGCTGATTCAGCTGTACATCTGAACGCTGATTCAGCTGTACATCTGGACGCTGATTCAGCTGTACATCTGAACGCTGATTCAGCTGTACATCTAAACGCTGATTTCACAAATCTGGACTAAAAATGTTTAACTGCCCTTCATTTGGTGTTGCCGTTGTTGTACCTCTGCATGTTGAAATTTTTCTCGATTTCACATAAAAATTGTTGTAACATAAAAATTCTGATGGCGTTCGAGTGGCGTTCTTACATAACATAACATAGAGATGTCGGCGCTGAAGTGTAGGCATGATGTGGCCTGTCGCCGATTCTTTTACTGTGGTCTATTTACTGACTGACTGTGTTATTACTACCAAACTATTGTCATATGTGCTGATAATTAGAAACAATTCTGTAGTTACCGTCAATTCCTACGAAATATATTTTATGTCGAAAGTTTGTGCTAATGTTACACAAAGCTTCGCAACCATAATCAGTTCATACGCAACCTTCATGCACCAAGCCTTCAGCTTTTAATTCTCAGCTCAATCTTGCTCCGCCACCCCAGCTTTAAAATTAACAACCAGACTTGCCCGTCAGCGTTTTTAAGATTTTTTTTTTCAACCAGGGAAACGAAAACTGGAAAATTTTCTTATGCGGAAAGAGTCATGACAAAGAAAATTTTTTACGCACCCGAGAATTGATCGTCTAGCTCTTCCGTCTGGCATTAAAAGGAAGATAATGTAAAGTTAAATGTAAAAATTATGTAAGAGATGAAGTCTTATGTTGTATTGAAAAGAAGAAGAGTTCACTGGGACATTCGTTCGTGCCCGAGCCAGCAATGTGGCTTCAGAGATAAAGAACTTTTGCAGGAACTTTCCGCTATGATGGGGATGGTAAAATTGAAGTTTAGGTTCGCGTCGGTCGGGAAAGTTTGCTACAGTGTTTAATAGCACAGCAGGATGGGGATGCACGTGTTCACAAGACTAAAATATTAATAATGTCATGTCCATGAGGTGGATGCATAGGATAAGAACATGGGGAAACATTTTATGCATGAAAGTACACGAATATGAATTAAGTATACGAATTAACAATGGAAAATCATCGTATTCATGAAGGCTAGTGCATCCTATGCACAAGCCTTCATAATAAAATAAAATGTTTCATATCGAATGAAGTTCCTTACATCTTTCAGCCATTAAATGGATAAAATTCTAGGCACGGATCATTCAAACGACTATATCACTATTTTGATGAATTTTATTCAACGAAATAGTTTATTATTGTTTAATAATCAAGTATATTGCTCGTATAAGCTACATTCGCCATTATTTTCGTGAAAAACAAATGCATTCAACAGAAGCAATCATGTCCTGTGAAAAAACTATTTTTTCTTGTCGTGAACTGACCAAAGAATAACACACATGCGAGTAACAATAATGTTCGTAAATATTCCTTTGGGTCGATGCAACCACGAGTTCTCCTTTGGAGAACTCTACGATTATAGCCGATATCACAGCTCCAAAATTTCCAGACTGTAGAGTATGTAAATGTGTTGCATAACTGACTTACCCGACATTGTAAATGAACAAATAGTTTACGAAAACGGACTTTTAACCTGTATTATTGAAAAATATCATCAAATGTATAAAAAAAGTTGGTACTGCAACCAAAAATAATTATTTAAACAAGAAATTTAAATATTTATTCACAAAATACTTGATAACATGAGCAGCAATAACGTACTTTTCATTAATAATTTTGAGTGGATGACTGATATAAAACGTTCATAGAAAATGCCTGAAATTTCCAGCGGATCCCTCATATAGATAAGCGGAATAAATGCTAACTATTCGTTAATATTTGTCATAAAATGTATTTCATTTCTAATTTCACTTTTAAAATGGAATATGTATAGAATAAGTTATAGGTTTCTGCCAGCAAACCGATAAGCAGCAGTCAGAGGCAGAAACCTAAGCAGCAGTCAGAGCTCAGCCGCAGCAGCGGCAGCGGTCGTGGTTGAGGGAGAGACTCAACTAAATGCAAGCGCGAGAATTACAGCTGGTGAACTTTTCGACGGAAAAGGTCTTGCGAAAAGTAAAGATGAGAGACGCATTCTGCAAAGCAAAATAAAATGTCAATTTCGTGAAATAATTTTTCGTACGAATTTAACTGAAATAAATGGTCTATGAATTGTTACTGATGATGATGATGATGTCTTAAAATTTTCGATTGAATCTCTTAAAATAATGATGAAATGTGACAAATAAGAAACAATTGCCTCTCGTATTATTACGCCTATAGCATTTGACGAAATAAATCTTGAGCGCCTTTTTTCAAATCAATAGCGCCTTTTTTCCATAAATGAGAAAACGCGCTAAAATTCAAGTAAACAAAAACTGCAGGCATTTAATTTTTCATTTCTTTAAATTCCAGTGCATAAGATATATATATATTTTTTTAACGAATTTGCAGGCTGTTTTGCTACGTTTCGTGGTTGCATCGACGCATGACCTCGAATTGAAGTAAGACAACTTCTGCTCCTCATGACCGCAGATTAAACTCCACGATGCTTCTGTGATAACGAGGGAAGCTTCCAGTAAACTCACAAACAAGCATAAATAACTTCTACTTATCCATCACGTGTGTCTTCACAAACACTAGAACTGAGATGCAAATTGACTAAACTCCGAGAGAAACAATTATCCCCTAGTACAAAAAGCTATTATTATAATAGCCGGCTTTAATTATAAAGCCGGATTATATTAAAGCTATTTAATTTTCGGCTATTAAAGCCGGATTATAGCCGATGTGCCGGCTTTAAAATTTCCAGACTTTAAAGTAAAGCAAATTACAGTATAACTAACTCACCCCAACATAATAAGTGAACAAGCAATTAACGAGGGAAGACTTTTATTCTGTATTAAAAAAAAACATTAAATTTATGTTAAAAGTCAGCTTTACAACCAAAAATAAGCGTTTCAATACGAAATTGAAATGTTTATTTACAAAATACTGGGAAATATAAGCAGAATTCCCGTACCTTTTATTGACAATTTTAAAGGGATTACATATATAAAGAGTTAAAAGAAATTGCCTGCAATTTCCAGCGAATGCCTGCAAAAATTAAACTTACAAGCCTGACTCGAGACTTCTGAAACATAATGTTGAAGCTGAAAATAAATATTTACTTTGATCTGATATGAACACACTCATCGTGTTTAATAAAGCCTATGTGAACATTGAAATATTATACAATACATTTTTTCAAATATCACAATGGATGTGCAATAAAAAGTATAGCTAGTAACGGGGGGCATAAAATATTAGTATTTTCACTAATTTTTCTTTACATTCAAGGGAAGTTTAGTAACGCAGCTACAGCACACGCAAGACTCTTGCTGTTTTGCAGTTTGGGTTGTCTACGTCTGACCCATTGGAATAAATAGAGAAAATATCTGTATAAATTATATCTAATGTCAAACTATAATTTGATATATTAACACACTAATTTCAGTATAAAACAAAGAGCTGTGATCCCTGTGGAAAAAGGCCCCGGGTTGCAGAATTAATCTGAACTTCGCCTTTTATTACAAGTAAATATTAAACGCGCTCTAGAATTTGGCTTTCACTCACGATATTTAAGGCACATTTCACTCGCAGTTATCTCGTCAAAGAATCCCAAACCGGGCGCTGGAAGCGAGGTGCTAATTGAATCTCAAATAAATTGCCGCAATTGCGGTTTACAGCTAAAAATTTACGATTCGTTGTGGCCGTCAAAAGATAAGCTGAAATGGTATCCATTGAGCCTCACATGCCGCAATTTTAATGACATTATCGCGGCAATGGAGCGGTCATCCTCTCAAAGCCGTAATTGATGGTATTGCAGTGGAACAATTAATTGTCGTTATATTCATATCATTTATCGGTGAATTATTTAGGAGGCCAGGTTCGTTGTTGTGTTTCTATATGTTGGTATCACCGATACAACACCATGAATGGGGTCAGCAAATGTCACCATAATTACGTACAGAAAGTATACCCATCCGGATTTACTACAGTTTGAACGCATTTTCTATAAAATTTCTATTCATTTAGAAACATATCACCGGAATTTTTCACACATTGTGCCTAAATTTGTTTAGAGTACATTTCCGAAAAATTTCCATAGCTTGAAAATACGCTAATTTATGTTTATTTTCATAAAAAGTTTTCGTGAATTTGTAAGACATATTTAAAGTTTTTATGTTAACTTCAATCTAAGTTCATTTGCTTCAAAAGATTTCTTCCCTCACATATTTATCATGCATTTCACACGTAGCTTCGATGCATGTTCCAAATAATTTCTGTGATATTTTCATTCATTTTATTTTCATTTTTTTCACGTATATGCCCCTGCTGGTGAAATGTAAACCCTGCACGCCACCCACCTCGATCCAGCTTAAACATTGCACCTCAATGATGCGCGACTTGCTAACACATTACGTAAATAAAATTTAAGGAACACTGTTAAATGTGAATAATATATATTTGGACTCAAATAATAGATAAATAATAGTTAAATAGTTAGATAATAGTCAAATGTGAATAATATGTAGTTGAAGATAAGCCGTCTCGGTGCAGAAACTACAAATGGTACTTGATTACAGAAAGTCTGGAAACATTGCATTGAACCCATTTCTAGGAAAAGAAATTTTATGTAATAAACAAAATGGATGAATTATCTAGAAATCGTTAAAGCCAGTCTCGTGCTGGTATAAATGTTCTGTAATTTTAGCGATTTAATTATCAAGGCAAAGAAGTGGTAGAATATTGATATTATTTCTTCATAAAAGTTATTCTTCCAGCGATGATTGATTCAAACTATAAATAAAATTAACGAAATTAAATTTGAGTGACATAAATAATTAATGTTATTCGAAACGTTGTAGCTAATATTTGCTAAAAAATTAAGGAATTTGACTTTAGTTGCCTTCACCATTTATTTTTTTTCGAAACGTAATAGCTGGAATTTTCTAACAAATAAATAAATTGAATTTAAGTGACATCAACAAGTAATGTTATTCGAAACGTAATAGCTGAAATTTGTATAACAATGCAACACAACTTTCAATTTATATTCGTTAGTTCCAGCAGTGTTCAACAAATCACTCTAGATAAAGCCATTGTTTCCAAAGCGATTGAAAACAGGCGAGCTGTTTTTCACCTTAACCTTACAACAGGTTCTTTGGCAGTGATCAATCGATCAGAAATACAATTGGTTGGTGAACACAAACGCCCTTTGTTGACTCTTTGACTTGATATTTTTATTGATATTTAACTATCTAAGTCCTATGATAACGATCCAAGTCCTATGAAAATCACACAACAATGTATTTAATAAGCTTTACATTTTGTCTCTTCTTTGAATAGGACTTCGAATTCATAATTCATAAACAATTCATTGCAACAGAAAATGAGTTAAGCAGTTAGTAAATGTTTACAATTTTTCGGGGGTCAAGTTTAAAGAAAGTTTACAATTCTGCATTCTTTCGTCTCAAATAATATTTGAATTCTCTATTCAATATGATGTTAGTGATCCCTGTCACCGTACATACCTGTGCGTGAGGAGATTTATTGGCGTATATAGCATTATACATCGATACTCTAATAGTGAATACATTTCATGCTCAATGGGAATATAAAGTCTCGTCAGGAATCGTGTATAAATAGAACATAAAAGTCCTTGGCGCTCGGTTTGCGTATAGATTTTCGCACGTGGCAAAAGAGACTTCATATTTTACTTTTAAATGTGTAAATGAGACAAGAAATAAATATAAAATTGCATGAATCAATTGTGAGACAAATAAAAGTATGGGGATTATCTGTAATTTGATGGCTATATTAAACAGAGAATATAGTCGAACATTAAATACTAAACGTTGTCAACCAACAATACCGAAGAAATAAAATGACTATTCTAAAAATTATATAGAGACGTAAAATGCATGAAAATGCAGAACAAACGGCACAGGTAATACAATACATAAGACGAGAAAATGGGATGACCATAACAGTTCTCTTATTTGATATCATTTTTACTCTTTATTGTGTATAACACGCATTCAGAGACATGGACTGTAACATTAAAATCATCCAGAAAATCATCCTACAAATTCTACTGACAATTATTGCGGGCAAAACGGATAGGCAATTAGCACTGAGATGGGATGAGATGTTCTGACGGAGCATCAGTGATGGGTGAGCAGGACGGTAGGACAACAGACATTCGAAATGGTTCCTAAAATGTACCTTTAAAAAATACGCGCAGTGTTTCAAGTTAGGACAGCGTATATGTAGTGAATGAGTGGGCGGTAAAATCCTACTGATAGACAAAGTCAAAATATTATACGTACCGCTTTGTCCAAACCCTTTGTTTTCCAGAGTTGGTTCAGAGCTGCGTGCGAGTGCGCAATGGCAGGAATGGAGCATCAATTCCTGATGAAGAAGCGTGTCAAATTCAGTGACGCTGCCTGAGTCCGACGCAGCAATCATATAAAAGCCTCTGGATCGCTGAGCGCATTATCCCGCAACGCTATCGTTTCGATTTCCGGCTCAGTCGGCCGCAAGAGCCTCCGTTCGCCTCGACCTATAGAAGTAAAGGTTATCGTTGGGTGGGAAACTTTTCCTCTTCCTTTCGATCGACTGAAGCGTTTCAGTCACACTTGACTAAACCCTAAAAACCTCCGGCTTGATCACCTTGTCTCAAAATCGAGGTGTCTCTTTTGTGCCGCGGAGAAGGAGTCACCAAACGCTGCTTGCGAGTGGATGCTATCGGTATCACTTTCTGTGGATTTTAGATAGAATGTTTTTCTGTTTTAGATTCAGTGAAACTCTACATTTAGTTCTCGATAAATGTTTGGAATAACACTCTTCCATAAACCTGCTCTGGGATCATTATCATTGGTACTTCCAATTAATTGAGCCATTCAGAATAATATAAGTATCTAGAAATTTAGGGATGCGACAAAATATGCGCTACGATATTTGAGCAACAAATAATGTGTGTCGTTTTTGCACAAAAAAATAGAGTAAGTTATTGTGACTCAAGCCAACAGTGATGGCTGTTGTAAAATGCGTAAAATTTGTAAATGTGCTTTGTGCGGTATGGTTGTTCGCAGGAATTCCTGGTTGAACAAATAACTGAGCGAAAAATATTTTCAGAGTGCATCATGCATAAAGTTTGGAATTGGAAAGCGTTTCAGCTCGGTCAGTGCTTCGGCCGTTGAGGCTCTCGAATTTATAAAAGTAGGATAGCTTTAAAAAAATCGGGTCAGAATTCGTGAGTTCAGTGAACTTTAGTTGTCTGATATATGCCAAATTTATGGAATAGTAGATAAAATACTGAAGCTGAAATGATTGCAGGTGAAATTTGGTTCTTTTGCGTAATAATTGCTCAATACTCATGAGGAGATCTTTCTTTCATCCGCCATAGAAGCTATTCAGGTATAAATGTTACTAGATATTATAACATTCATTATAGGAGTAAAACCCATCCACACTTGCACTAAATCTTTCAAGGCGAGAAAACAAAATAACAATATTTGATATTCTTTAGTGGGAATGTAAAATTTTGTCAACTTTATTTTATAAGAGTATTTATGAAAATATTTGAATTAATATGAATAGTTAATCAACGAAATAATCATAACATTTATTCATCTGAGCAAGCTATTATGAGAACCGGACAGGCAGGAGCGTGACTGGCGTCTCCCATAAGGATTTTGCTGCCACTTTCTCTTCCACTTATTGCCTTCTTAAGTCTTCTCCAGGCAGTTGGATTATAACCACATGAGATAGAATTTAAATAATTTATATATGATGTGAAAAATACGTTAAGTTTGGTAATGATAGAATGAAATTTTTCGTGATGCGAAATTTCACCTGCAATTCAATTTTATATCGGACGAATAGAGATGAGTAAATTGTAAATTTTTCACTAATTTATACGAATTATGAAAGTCATGCGGGATGGAAAGAATATTTAGTTGTTTGCATATAACATAACTTCACCGGCATTATGAAATTATTGATAAATTTGCAATCAGTAATTTAATATTTTAACTCGCAAAAAAGCCAAAACCCACATTATTTTAGCTTAAAATTTTAGATAAAATTATGCCGATTTTAAGTATATGTGCTTACCGTAGTAATTTTAATTTGAATATTTTTAACACGCAAAATAGGCGAACCCAATATTATTTTAGATAATAATTTTAGCAAAAATACTGAAAATTTTAAGTAAATACGCTATGTATTTTTATTTCTGATTTTATTGTTCTTAACACGCAAAATAGCGTGTTTTATATCCTAGGATTATCAAAAAGGCTATATATAAATTAGGCTCATCAATTTTGTTTTCATAGTCAATTTTGTGTTTACATATGTTCAAGCTACTTTACAGAAATGATGAGCCGACTATTGTTGGTCAATAACTGACCGATAAGCTTGATAGCGCTTTGGAGAAGCAAAGAAGAATCCCTTCGAAATTCATCCTAGGCTAAACGAAAAGTCGAACACGCGTTCTTCTTTGGCGTAGAATTTTACGCTTAGGTAGCATGAGCAATTGCTTTCACGGTGTCATTGTCGTGGGTGAGGAGAACAGCGACTTAAAGAGGCGGTATTTCAAGAAGGTTTTTTACCTCGCACGCTCTTTTGTGCTCCAACAAACATTGTCGGCCAATTTGGAAGCCAGTTTGTCGCCGGAATAAAGATCTTTCGAGCGCCGTTTCCCGCACGTAACTCGCATACTGTGCGAATTGTTCGTGGGCTCAATTCATGTCTATTCAACACACAATCATATGGCCAAGAAGTGATATCAACTATAATTATTTTACATAAATAAAATTAAGATAATATCTTGAAATTATATAAGTATTTTTATTGGTTCATTTATTGCTACACAACATAATTTACGAAGTTTCCAATTTGCAATTAATTGTTCGCGTGATTTTCAATTCTTATTCGTTAGATAAGTAAGTAATAAAGAACATAATATAATTCGGAAAGTTGATAACTCAATTAATTTCCATTAAAAATGGTAATTTAAGGTCAAAAGTTTAGGGCATAAAATTACAAACAGGAAACTATTTATTCGCGAGGGTCTAAGTAAATTCTACTTTTTGAACAACTGTATTTATGATCAAAGAAAACTTTTAAAGTATTTATTAAGTCCAGTTACTAAGTTCCCTCATGTAGAAAAAATTGCATATCGACTGAAGCGATATGCAATTCGACTGAAACCACAGAATGAATTACGAAAAAGAAAATGAATTACGAAAGGTGAGATGGCCAAGAGAGTCTCGGGTTTTCGAGGCTGGACAACACCGAGGCCGGATGCCGTTTAGTTGTTTGAAACTGAAACAAGCAGGCGCCCGTTTCAAACAAACGTGAACACTTTCTTCACTATAATTCATTGGGAAGTCAAGAGTCGACAGTTAGTGGATATTTTAAAGCCAGTGATATAATTCCGACTGATGCCTTACACTTGGCTCAAGTGTTTGGATGCAGACGCTGGCATCAATCGATCAAGATAATTAAAGGGTGATGAATGATAAATTTATTTGTATTCATTGTGTGATACAATTAGAATCAAATTATCTAGTGCAATTGCATTTGAATAAAGTGATACATTTAAATTTAAAAACATACTATCAATATATATGAGTTGAGTGATAAATTAAGATTCTAAATTACTGCATTCATTACATAGTTCGGTTTCGTTTTCACAAGAACACAAGAAATTTCATCCACACCATTTTTAGTTTATAATTTCATTTTTCAACAGCCTGCTGTTCGATCATTAGGATTCAGAAAATGTTCCAACAACACACAATTTGTATACATCAAATACAGAAGGCCACACAGCGCATCGAATTTAGAACACAGGATAGTAACACATGTTGTGTATCGTTGAGAGTTAGCGCAGCGCTGAGGGATGGACACCGCAGCCTTCGCTAGTTGTGCTTCACGGAGACGTTGTCTACCACGTAGCATGTTCTGTGATAAGGAACATGAATGGAGAGATTCCGGGCGTGTTTAAGGAATGGAGATTCCGGGCGTGTTTAAAAGGCTTGTCTTTGAATGCTTCTTTCGAAGAACGACGAGTTTTGGCAGTGTGAGTACAGCTTCTTGCTATGGAAATCACGCATGATGATCATGTCGGAATACCTCCACGAGGTATCACGACTTTAACAATGATTTAACTGATATAAAAATTGTGAACCTAAGAAACTTTATCAGAATAGACTTGTTCCTCACAGTTCGGCAGGCAAGATTCGCCGAGCCTGAGCTGAAGTGAGCGGCTAGTGTCGTGCGTTGTGGCTGAGCATTGCTGCGTCTCGCTGGATCCACTGAGAATAGATCAGGCCGACACTTGTAGCAGATAACCAGCGATCGGAACATCGATAACGCGCTCAGGTGATCTGTGGCCAACACTCGCGCTTTCAATTGCTGGAGATAATGAACCGAAGAGTTTAGGATGTAGTCACGCATGGGTCTTCACTGGCGCATGGCAGTGCCAGCAACACAACTTTGCATCGTTGTAGGATCGGTTAATATTTGTTACGTACAGTCATGGATGACGACGAGCTTTATGCCTTTAGTCTAAGCTTTTGAGGGTGGACAGTCCGTGCGCCTTACAACTCCGGGGAATGTCTTGAAACTGTAAAGACAACGCGGCTTTGTGGCGAATATTGAACTTCCAAAGTCGTAGCAATAATGCTTTGGAATGCTAATCGATCTCTATACGAGGAGACACCAACTGCAGATATGGTTTTAAATGCTGGCTCGGAATGTACGCTTGTATTTGTACAACTTTATTTTAAAAAAGAACAAAATTATATCAAATAAATTTAACTGGATTCCTGTAACATAAAAGGATCTAATTAGTCAGGACGTGAATCAAGGATTACAGGTAAAAAATGGAAAGTTTTTTATGAATCCATACAAAAATAGATAAACCACACACATACATATATGATTTCAGGAAAAAAAGAATGAGCCCTCTAAAACGGAAATACTTTTTTCATCAAAATAAAAAGGTTTCTTAAGTTAATTGTGCGAGACGATTACAACAGACGTTTTTGCCACATTTTTTTTAAACCATGAACATTAAAATTGATAGACGGCTATAAGCTCAAATAATGTTTTAACGAGTTTATCTCTGTAGATCAGGATGAGTTATAAAATAATTGCCTACAAAATGAATTTATAACAGGAACTCAACAAGTTAGCCAATCCTAACAAAAAATACAAACTCAATTGCTGCGATACCCAAATAAGGTATGCATCCGCATCATCAAAGGAGCAGGTGTATGGATGCTCAATTGTAAATAATTGCAGCACCGAATCATCCTAGGACATTCACTAGCCCGAGGTTGGCCACCTCTGAATTGTCCGTGTTTCCCCATTGCCTCTTGGGTTAAAGCCTGAAGCGAGGCGCGTCATTACACCGCATTGTGCCCTGAAAGATCGCGCCGCAACGGAAGAGTACGAACAACTGATTAGAACGAATAACTGATTAGAATTTTGTTCCATAGAATGGCAGATAGTCAATGGCGGCGTCTCAACGAAACCGATGATGCCTTATCCGCAATCGCATACAACGGGTCGCAATCACACCCAACAGGACTCAGGCACACACAAAAGGACAGAGTCCTCGCAACTGGACGCAATCATACACAACGGGTAGCAATCACAAATAACAGGCTGCAATCACAGCCAAAAGAACGCAATTACACACGATATCTCACAATCACACACAATAACATGCAATCGCAACAAAAAGAAAAACCAAGGCATACTCAACAGGACGCAATCATACACAAAATGACGCAATCCCCTCTACAGGACACAATTGCACAAGACACCTCACAATCAAACACAAAAGGACGCAATCCTCACAATAGGACGCAATCATCAAAACATGACGCAATCGCACAAAACTGGACGTATAATCACACGACACACAATCGGTTATTTTTTTCTTATCTAAGTGCCTAAGAATGGCTTATACAACTGAAATATATGGCATTTGAAAAAATAATATTAGTTTAGGAAGTTGAATCCGAAAAGATTAAATTCCCGCAACTTGTCCATAAAAAACTTTCATAATCTGAGATAAATGATGCTCAGTAAAATTTATGCTCAATATAATATAGAAATTCCTGGAGATCAGTGGTCATGCGAGACCAAAAAATTTTCAGCGAAGGCAAATCATGTTCATTCTGCAAACTCTAAGCCTAATTGTTGCCAATTATAAGCTGTTCCATGCCTTGAAAGCCTGTTATTTGACGCCTATCCTGGGTTTTGTAGCGCCCATAAGTCAGCAATGGCGTGAGAGCGAGCAAGGCATCCCAGCAAATAGGTTCACTGACACTTCGGCGCCGCCCATGGAATTTATCACCGGCCTCCGATAACCCATCCATGATTCTTTAAGTTGACACGTGACAACAAATCAAGGAATTGTTCAATGTTTTAACTTTTAATCAGCAAGCAACAATATTTTAGTTTTTGCATAATATACCGTACAGGCTTCAAAATAAATAAAATATTCCGTGAACGACTCATATGCGAAATTAAAGTTACTTTATTATCCTTATCTAAAAAGAATACGATAGAAATTTTAGCTTTGTAAAGAAATTATCAGGGAATATTCATTTCGGCGCCTCAAATATTAAACTGAAGTTTCTTAATGATTTGGGATCAATGAAATTCTCAAGTCGGGATCATATTATGATTTCTGTAATATTAATATGACTCCCGATAAATACCAATAAAAATTTATAAAAAACCTCAGTCATTTCTTAGTGCTGTAAGCGTAAACGGAACACTCGAGTGTGCATGTGAGCTTTGGCTGCTTATTTATGCTCCATAATTGAAATCTTGGAAGATTTATCGGCGGCCAACCGTTAACCTGCAGCCGATCTATGATAAGTCTGCCCCGAATCACGGGTGTTGTCACATGTGATGGCACAGGCGCTAAAGCAGCGCAAAAAATGCTCTTCAAGGAACTTAGTCGCACTTCCATAAATACTCTAAACCTGAGGATCATGAAGGAAGAATTAGGATCAAGAAGGCAGCGAATAATCTCGACGAAAGAAACTCAAGGAACTTTCAGGGAACTTCTCTCGCCGCGAGCAAATATGCTTTAGTTTTTTGGGGACCGGAGCCAGAGGATGCTAATGCGCAACAGTCTTGTGAGATGGAGATGGCTTGACCACGCCTGGCTTATCGCGAATTTCACCGTCTTATCATTCAATATTGATGACAACAACTAAATTAAGTGAAATAATTATTATTTTAAAAGCTCTCCAAGTTTAGACAAGATAATGTGTCTTGTCATTACCTTTCAAAATTTAATTCTATCACATAGTACAACATTAATACCCATTTATGCCGAAGGTAAGAAAAAAAGCTTGAACAAGGAAAAACCTGATAAAATGGCTTCATGGAGACACAACTCAGTAATTTATCCAGTTTTTTCAATGAAATCAGTTGGAAATAATAAAATATAAGGTGTCCTACATATAGGACGCTAGGCATTACGGAACAAAAATGGCACAAAATTGATTAAGCTCTACAATTGAATTAGTCTAAATTCGGCAGTGTGTTGAGAGTGCAAGTTAGACATTTTAGATAGAAGCCAATTATCTGACAAAACAAAATTCCACACAATGTACCCATGAATGGCCCTCTGCAACTAAACAATGATTCCAAATAGTACATCTATACATCAATATGCATGAAAAAATATGTACATTACGATATAAAGCAAAAAATTCAGAAGGTTTTTCCAATAAATGGATATACTGAACGAAGCTTCCTGTGACAACTAGGTTCGTTCAATGCCTAGCGACCTACATGTAGGACACCGTTGTTTAGTATTACCTCATGCCTCACGTGTTGAATATTTTGATATATCTCTATTCTCTATCTAATAACAGGCTATTATACTAAAAGAATATGCACCTCACGACACAAAACTGTTTTTCCTACAATTGGCATAACTTACTTTTTTGGAGACGCCATGCTTTTTCAGGTGAACTAATGAATGTACACAATTTAAGCGCTCCTGTGTGACAACCTCCGTGTGCAATCTCTAATCTGCAATTGAAACTAGTTTTGGGAAAGAGTACTGAATAACATGCAATCGGCAACAATTCGTATTTTAGTCATCTATCATCTGTAAGCAACAAAAAACTTTTGATGGTTAGCTGACCTACATGTAGGACGCCAGGCATAAATGGGTTAACATACGCACTTGTCGCAGAATACCAATACGCCGACCAATATACGCAGTACGAATTACAAACAAGCTCAGTGTGATGTAGTCAATACGTATATTGTCAAACGTGAAATAAAAAGTGAACTCATAAATTGAAATGCAATACCAATAATGTTACTAATACGAAATTATTTCATTGCATGTCCAATTTAATTCAATAATTAAGTAATGAGTGTTTAATATATTCCTAAAATACTACATACTTCGACATAGTGACGAAGAAAAATCTAACAAATTCTGTTGCGTGATGCCCAAGGTGACGCAAAGAACTGACCTGCACAATTCACATGGATGAAAACTTCTGCCCAAAGCATGCAATAAATAAAGACGGGAAAAAATTGTTTATATCGAGCACCACAAGTTTCTCGGGGCAGCCATCGTGAAGTTCCTGCCTCCTCAAGAGCGCAAAAGTCGGCCAATATCCGGTGCTTAGAGTCTCCTCGAGAGGACCTGGCCGGGCAATCGCTTGACTTGAATCTCAGGATATCTAGGAATATATTTACTGACTGAATGATAGACAAATCATGGATGCAGAGTGCATGAGAATGAATATGAGAAGGATTAATATCAAAATATCTAGAAATATATTTACTGACTGAATGATAGACAAATCATTGATGCAGAGTGCATGAGAATGAATATGAGAAGGATTAATTTCAAAATATCTAGGGATTCATATACCCAGTGAATGGTTGAATAATAATTATTTCATGAAACTTATGAATGATTATGAGAAGGATTATTCTAAAAATAAATCATAAATTTATTTACTTACCGAATGGTAGAAAAATCATTTATGCAGAGTTCACACGAAGGACTATGAGAAGGATTAATATCAAAATATCTAGGATTTTATTTACCTGCTGAATGATAGTACAATAATTAGTTCACGGATCTTAAGAACTATGATTAGGAGGATTAATCTCAAAATATCCATGAATTTATTAACTAAATGATGATGGCTACGGAGAGAAACTTAAGAATGAAGAAAAGGATTTAGGTCTCAATGGTGAGTAACGAACTTGTATCAGAGCGTTCTTAGATTATGCAATCGAATTCTCATTTAAAACTTAACTGAATGTTTTTGAGCAATGGAATAATTTTTGAAAATTTTCCAGTTCTTGTCGTGAGATGCCCTTAGCAATCTAACAGCGGTGGGTGATTCTAAAATCAGATAATATTCAATACCTCCATTCAAATATTCGATTTCGTGCATTTCTCCATTTTAATCTTTATGCAATTCATTCAAGTCTTGTACCTGTAAAATATACTTACATATGTTTAGGTGTATATCAATGTCTGGTAGGAGAGTATTTAGGCCGAGACAATATTGTAATATAACTTTGAGTGAAGTGCTGATAAGTATTATTTTTCGTGTGACTGCTTTATAATATTTACTTACCGGACTTATTTGAATGATATTGGATTATTACTCAAATGAATTTTTCTATTATATCGCATTGTTTAGTTGCAAGATTACCTTTCAAGACTGACTTTAGTGACTCCTTTGCCAGACGTAAGTGAAAGGTTCACTAGCAAGACTTACTTGTAAGACTCATATGTAAAATTTATTTGAAACAGATTTTTCGTCTCGGAAGCACCAGCGAATTTCAATTTCTTATGTCCTGTTTTAGTTTTGTGCGAAGTTTTAAAGGAAATTAACCAGATATACCTATTTTTTATTAGGAAGTTATTTTATGTGCAATGAGCGTTTTTACTTTTGAAGGCAATCCAACCTCAACACAAACGTTCCTCCTAGGAATACTCTAGTGATTTTCGTCGCATATTATTTTCACCAGTTCAATTTAAGGTAAATTTACTACGTCTTGAGGCCTTCAGGGAAATTATCCAGTCAACTCTGCGGCAAGCAGGCCTAAAACTCCAATGGTTCTGAAACAAAAGTCCTCGGTCAACAACTCGAAGTTGATTTTTGAACTGACATATTTTCATCTCATTATACTGATCAAATATTGGCTCTGGCAACGTATTGAAACAAAGACTCATATTCATTATGATTAGTTGAACTTTCGTTTCATTCGACGGCTCGAAAGACTGTAAAATTAATAGTTAAGCCTTACATGTATCGAAAACTTTTTCCTGAAAAGTTGACATAAAACTAAGCATACTTTGGATGATGTAAGAGGACCTTTATATCAAGTGTCCTTTGCGAATAATTGCCGAGACTTCCAAACTCACTTTGATTGATTGTCTCAAGAAACGAGCAAATTTGGACAGTAAAAACAATCAGCAATGTAAACGGCTCTCCAATGCAAAATTATTCAATCTCTTTACGAGAGAAATTGCTAGCGACTGAACGTTTGATTCGTTTATTCAGTAGATCGTTTACGGTTAAGCGCAGGCGATGTTGTCAGGTCTCAATCGATGAATTTTATTCCATTGTCATTTAAGTGAAGCCAGCAATCAATCATTGTTCGTGGTCATCGCCGTGAAATCCAAAAGTTTACTCTAAACAAACACGCGCGCTCCAAATTTAACGATTCGTTGAACTCAGGCCGGCGCGGCGCTTCAAATGAAACGGGACTTCGCTTGTGTTGTGGCGGTGCATTGAAATTAGGCTTTCGTGCGCAGATTTATAAACTATCCCTGAATAATAATAATAAATTTGGAAGCACTGACTTGAAAAAGACTCAATGAATCTCATCTAGGCTAAGGTTAAATAGGTTTTATAGGGGCTTTTGTTCCACGAATTCGTTTCTAAATAAAATATCAGTTTAGAACCTTGATATAGAATTATAAAACCAAAATACTATTTCACACTAGACATCTGCAAAAGTTACTAAAAATTGAAGCTCTATTTACTGTATTTTCAAATGCATGATTGTCGACAATTGAAATTCAGCTTTATCCGCGCTCTCCTTACCATATGATATCAAACTAGGGAATTTAGACTACTACCCAAAAGGAACCCGTAAATTCCAATATATTTAGGGACAAGGAAATTGCATTTAATAATCATATTGATTTTGAATGAAAAGAATAAGATCAAAATAAATTTAAACTTGAAATTTATTTCCCAAGAGTCGAAGTTTAGAAAATTCGAAAGTTCAAGTCAGGTTTTGCGATACGTGTGAGCTTTTGTTCCTAGCTGTTCATGATCGGCTTTAGTTTATCACAAACCTGAATGGCAAGTGTCTGATGACTTAATAAATCGGTTATTATATTTGATATTATGTTTACAGACGCAGACGAGAAGTGCTGCAGCTATTCGGTGCAATAGATATGCAGGCAAAGGATCCCCGCCGCATTCGCGAGCTGTGTAAACGAACTGGCCGGCGCTACCCAGATTGCTAATTTTCCTACAATATTATTGGAAGCAAACAAGCAGTCAATCCCACTTCATATGGTGGACTCAATAACAGCACCTGCAATATTGGCTCGTCCCATCACAGAGTTGCTATTGGTTCTAAATTAGTGAACGCTTCACAGCAGCGCCACGCATTGCCTTATTTTCATGGCAATGAAGCCAATGGATTTAGCTTTAAAGCGACGAGTTTATTTTGCTAGAAAACAGGAAGATTAAAGCGGTCATTATTGCGCTCAGTTGTGAATGCTCATGAGAGGCTGAGATCCATTGTTGCACTTGTTGTTTGTGCGTTGCTTGTTGAGGAATAAATTCAGAATTTTTCAAATACTAATTTCAACACCAAAAACTTTAAACTATATTAAAATATAAGCATATACAGACATAATAAATTTTGTGAAAGAAGGTGAAACATTAAGTCTAGCGTGGATCAAAGCTTGATAATATAATAATATAATATCTTAATATATAATACAATAAAAATAGCTTAATATATTAAAATAAAAGCTTATACAGACATAATAAATTTTGTGAAAAAAGATGAAACATTTCTGAAGTCTCTAATGTGGATCAAAGCTTTTTGTCAACAATAGGAATAGAAACCTTAACTCGTCTGAGAGAAATTTTTCGCCATTATCTATATGGGTTAATTTATACAGCATTAAATGTGTCAAACTAATCTGTATTTCGTCGAGGGAACTTTTCTTCTAAAATAAATGCCCCCGACAGAGTGAAAAACCACGTATATTAGGACGCATAAGTTGGACAGTTAGTGAGGATTTAAAGCATCACAGGAAGCCATGACGTAGACGGAGGGCGGAAGACCGCCTCATGATCACATCAAATGGCAGACCGTTACGGGCATCTCAGATGTGATCAGCGGCCATCATCACAGCGACAGAAAGGCGTTCTTTCCCTCCATCTACTTTTTTTTCTTTCCCCTTTCTTTGGCAGGAAAGTGCAGTAGGGAAAAGTAGGCTTTTGAATTTCACTTACTCAGAAAAATGTGCAATATTTTGCCCAAATAGCGTGCACTGTTTGCCTCTGTTCCGGTCATCCTGATCCAGTTTAGACCCGTGCTATCAGTGCTAAGTTCTCTCTAAGCTCTGCTTGTGCTGTGGATAAGAAAGTTAATAAATATTTATAAAATATGATCATTTTGTTCTGAGAGCTCCCATGGGTATCTGTCTGTGTTCTGTGTGATGTAGGTTCCACGAAAAGCCGTACATTTTTTTTAATTCCATTCTATAGAAATATTTAAAATTATTTTTACAATTATTTTATAATATTCGCATTAGAAAAATGTGAGTTGATGAATCAACAAAGGTTTCTATTTTCAAACTATTTATGCCTTTCGTTCCAGGAACTGATCTCGAGCAATTACATAAAACACGCTTGAATTAAGATTATAACTACGAGTATCATAAACATGAATGAGTATTAGAAATCCACTTAAGAATTAGAATCTTATAAATCTATTTTGTTGGGGCCAATAATCTTTCATGTTATTGAATAAAGGGGCATTGTATGCCAATACTCCTAATTTTTAATTCTCACGTTTAATTCGATCAGACTTCACTTTTCGAAATCTTTCTTTATTTAAAGGAATATTCAACACTAAAAGTATGTTATTTTTCTCTTTTAGTAGCTAACGAAAAGGAGTAAACGCCTTTAAACATATAACTTGAATTGCAATTATTTACGTGCCGCAGAGTGTGAGATAAACGAGCTCGAATTGCAAGGAATTTTATGTGCCCCAACTGGACGAAGCTGTCAATATTTCTCTATATTTTGAGCGAGTTTTAAATTCAAACTTTCGCCTCTGCTCACCGGGTTCCGGAAAGCTTCGGTCATGAACGACTGCCCAATAGATTTTAAAATGAAATATTTTTTACTTTTTTTTCCAGAGTTTCGCGCGTGATTGTGATGCGTGTTAAAAGTCAAGGTTTTTGCAAATTGAACTTTTGCATACGGAGTATATCGGCGGGCAAGCGAAACTGAATGTATTCATGGTCCGCAAATTTAGAGTCAATAGAAAAGAGAATTTATGCATGGACTTCTAGTATGTAGTGTTAACTGAATTTTTGTTGCAAGTTTCAACAAAATGGCAATGCGTTCAGCGAATATCTTGCAAAGCTATATCGCTATATGAGTTTTATAATATATCATCATCCATAGCATTGCAAAGCATCATAGAATACAATGCATGTAAATTTATCTGCTGTTTCACATATTACATCGAAATTTATTTGACGTTCACATGTCAGTTCCATAAATTATTTTCAGGGGTAGAACTGCTCAAAAAATTGCAAGAAAGTCCTAGTTCGTTTCTCACCATCCATTTTTCTGCAAAGATTCTAGGTTAGTTTTTTTTAAATGAATTTCTCTAAACACATCAGAAGAATAAGCAGGTATTCAGATTCAGCGGTTCTATAGCTGGTCTCTCAAATTGGGATTACAGGCTCGAGTCTCATTCGCTGCAAGTAAAAGCCATTTTCAAATTCTTTACGCAATTCCAAGTTGAATAAGCACTCGTGAAATTCATCTTGACTATGGTACAAGGTCTTTCATTCTTTTTATTACATATATGTATATTCTATATACCAGGAGAATTTGAAATAATATACGTTTAAAAATTACTTAAGACAACACTTCTAAAGAATCCAGTGTCTCCAATGTTAAAGATGTGCAATTAGTTTCTCATTTTATTTACGAAAACTAAAAAAATTAATTTTTCAATTTTTGTAATATATACATTTTTTCAAAATTATTTATTCTGTCAATTGGTTCATGCATTGCCTCCGACTTCAAAGTGTGTCAAATATCAGAAAAGTGTTTCAAATATCAGTTATAAGATTTGTATCTGATAAAATTATTTTTTCAATTTTTAATATTGAAAAAAAAAATAAATTTTTAAAATCATTTATATTGTCATTTGATTCTTGCATTGTCTCCATCTTTACATAAGTGTGCAAAATTTCAGATTGATAGGATAAGTAGAAGTGTGTAAAATCTCGATTTTAAGATTTGTAGCAGACAGGCAACATATACAAAAGTGATTAAAATTCCAACAAAATGGTATGAATTGATGTCCTTTTATTACATTTATGGTTTTTCTCTGCAAGATTATACCCACGGACTTCCAAATAACCAGCACGTTCAAAGAATAAATATTTTGATTGCATGCCATCCTAGTAATCATTTGAATAAACAGACTGCAATCCTAAGTGCGGCATAACATATAATATATGTTATGCCGCTTCACATAAAATTAAACTTAGAAAATTGTAGGTAGGTACAATTCAATCCTATGAAACTGTGATGAGGCATTATTGTTGCATTACTGTAAAAAAAATTTGTTGCGAGGCTGATTAAATACACGCAACTTTGAAACCCCTGGAAAATATTGCCGAGGAAGAAGAAAATTTAAGCCTTATGTTCATAGTAAGAAACTTATCTAGTATGGGCAATACCCCAACAACATGAACGTGCATCAAAGCCAACAAGACGTGCATCACAGCCAACACAGCTAACAGCTAGATCTTGTATAGCAGCTCCATCAATAACTGCAATGTGAAGTATCACCATCAAAAATTGACTGCACAATGACCACTCTCTACCAGGAGAATAATATACAATGCAGTAACAAGATAGCTTCATTGTTCAATCGCTCAAATACACACAGTGGCCTAAGTATACGTAGCGGCCAATTTCTTGTCTGTGATTGATGGGTTTAGTTTGAAAAATCAGTCAGCAGTAATTCACTGACAGAATTACAAATTCTAAACAATTAACAGTCCTAGTCTATGTGTGCAAGAGTGTCATTGCATGACATGAGCGCGTGGCTGTTGAGTGAAAGCCGAGCGCGGCGGGCGACTATGCAGACGCTGGGGCTCGTGCGGGAGAACGCTACGACCGCTCCTTGCAAAAATGACGGTTTCTTCCGTGGGCGCGCGCAGACAGAGAGCACGCAGCATCTGGTGGATCTGAAACGTGCTTACCCTGATACGACGAACCTAAAAGTTTGCATGGGTGGAGGAAAAAGTTTTTGACGTGCTCCTAAAGACGGTTTAAGAACGTTCCCTGAAACAAGTGAACCTACTGAAGGTTGACCAAAAAATGGTTGTTGAAATTGCAGTTTGCTGATGATTTTAGACCCGCAAAGAGAAATTTAGAGAAATTTTTAATTTTATTAAAATTTCATTTTGTTTGCTTGATTGTTTGGCCACCAACAATATTTTCAGTTCCGTTCTATATATAGAACAACAATGATGTAGGCTGATAAATTCTTTACTTCATATGAGATCACGCGAAACGAATGAGACGTGTTCTCAGGCACAGCAGTGCAGCTTCCACGAATGACGGCTGTATTTTTCTCTGACAAGCTCTGCAGTTCTCACATAAAACTTATTAGTATGTGTAAGATGTGAAGCTGCTCGCCGGATGAAGCCATTTATTCAAGCACCCGCTCACTAAAGCCTCTTCTGAAACAGTGGCTTGCTTGACTTAGGAATGAATAGAGCCGTGATGGTGTCGTTTGCCCCAAGTTCAGGGGAAGAATGCATTTCGGTGGCTTGACTTTGGCTGGTCAGATGAACAAGTGTGCAAAATTTTGGCAACAGTAGAGGAAGCAAACGAAAATCTTTTCCATTTAGTGTTGAGTTGTTGAGGGATATATGGTATAGCAAACAATCTAATTCACCCTTACTGGGATACATTGAAAAGCACAGCGATAAAAAAATTTTGAGTAAGAACTTTTTGCTTTGTCCAGCTGATAACAAAGAAGTTAATGTGTTGAGTCTGTATACCTGAATTTTGTGTAGATATTTATTCCAGACTGCAAAAAAGTTTTTCAATGTATTCACTCTCCTTCATATTTTCCCGTTTGAAAGTTAAAATTGATACGAGTAAATAAAGACATTGAATCAAGCCACACGACGTTTAAATCTGAACAGATGGACGAGTGCTGTTGCGAGACGCAGTCTTGGCCGCTGCAGAGACCAGACTTGAGCTCTGGAATATTATTTTTGAGCCTCTAGAAGCTTCTTATCAACATGAAATATTGAAAGCAATGACGAGTGCAATACACTGTATGCCTTTGCATATTTTTGTGATCGAATATTTTTTGAGAAGAATAACGGTACGCAAAGAAGTAAAAGCACTCGTGAAATTCATCTTGACTATGGTACAAGGTCTTTCATTCTTTTTATTACATATATGTATATTCTATATACCAGGAGAATTTGAAATATGGATAAAAAAATTAACCCCGAATTCATCAGCAGGGATAAAAAAATTAACCCCGAATTCATCAGCAAGGATAAAAAAATTAACCCCGAATTCATCGGCAGGGATAAAAAATTAACCCCGAATTCATCAGCAAGGATAAAAAATTAACCCCGAATTTATCAGCAGGGATAAAAAAATTAACCCCGAATTCATCAGCAGGGATGAAGAAAATTTAATACCGAGCTCATCAGAAAAGATGAAAAAATAAAGCCCCGAATTCATCAGCAAGGATAAAAAATTAACCCCGAATTTATCAGCAGGGATAAAAAAATTAACCCCGAATTCATCAGCAAGGATAAAAAAATTAACCCCGAATTTATCAGCAAGGATAAAAAAATTAACCCCGAATTCATCAGCAGGGATGAAGAAAATTTGAGACCGAGCACATCAGAATAGATATTGCTGAATTATAAGCTCCTACATCAGAGTTTTTTTACTTTCTCTACACAATGATTTCGCTGGAAAAATTTTTCGTTTTTTTTTGTCACCCACCTTTATTCAATAATTCTTCATTTCGTTCACACTTGAGGCACGTAATAATGTGAATTAGGAATGACTAATGAGTAACAAAAATGGAATAATTTGAAAAGAGATTTGTGAAAAAGCATAATGAATAATGCAGTTTTCAAAAATGAATTATTTAACGGTGGAGACTCACATGCAATAATTAAAAAATTCGATCTGTCACTTCAATTCTCCACGCCTATATTCACATTAACTTAATCGATAATCTGCATTTAAATTTTATGGCTAACGTTTTTTTAATGTTATCGTGCTAAAACCTATTCGCATAACTTGGAAATGTTCTCACTACGGTTTTGAGTATTATCAAACATGATGATTAAGTGGCTGAAAAATTTAACAATTAAATAACTCTTCGGATTTAAATACATGAAGAGTTTTAAGAAATAATTATATGCCAAAGGAATGAACAATTTGAAGTTGACTAAAAGCGCAAGACGCGAGGCAAGCAGGCAATAAATTTTTAACCATGCGCAGCAACTCGGGCAACAGGGCTCCATCGTTGGCCAAGCTTAGCGACTCAGAAATTTATCCCTCACCCATATTGACGTTTCATTTCAAACATTTTCAAGATAATGTATTCACGTGAAACTGTTCTATGAATGTAAAAGCAGACGTTCAAGAAAGCTCATTCTAAAACTTGCAACGAGACGCGACGATATTCTCGGTGTTTCCAAGTTTGAATATTAGGCATTTATTTGCAAACAACCAGAAGTCGTAGCAAAAATTTTGAGGCCGTTGAGGCTGTTTTAGTCCGCCGGGGATTAGCGTCAAACTTGTATTTGCACGTTAAATTGCTTGAGATTCAACTTATCTGCACGGATAGAAGGAAACATTATAATTTTCAACTTGAATTTTCTAGATTCGCTTCTATTTTACTGGTAAAATTTCAAATTTAAATTAAAAAATTTTATTCAAATTTAATTCAAATTGGTAAAAATTTTCGCCCCCACATTATTACTTGTCTCAACGAATAACATAGAATTGGAGTCAAGATGAAAATTTTTTTGACTCCAATTTTCATAAAAAAGTCGAAAAAATTACGTCGAGTGAAGCGGTCATAGAAGAAACAACTTGTCAAGAATGAGACAAGGCCACTTAACAAATATGCATTATTATTTTTTTCGAGCGTAAAAAAATTTTCCGACAATTTAAAGTACTATTTTCAAAGATAATTTTCAGAGTTAAAAGTGAGGCTCGATCTTAAGTTTTTAAGCGGGCAATGAAAGTTCATTAAAGAGCAAAAATAGCCCGCCTCAACTTCCAGATAGTTTGCTCAGGAAAAAACTTTGCCAAAGAACTTCTGGAGAAAATTTGCTGTTACTGATTAACTCAAACTTTACAAGCATACGAAAATGCATGCTAAGTTTCTACAAGTTCTAATAAGTGTGTTAATAAGAAGGGTGCAATGAAAGTCGAGTAGAGTCATATTTCAAAATTTTTATCAAATAGTTCCAACAAAACGTTGAAAATTCAATGAACAAAATCAATCCTTTTATAGTTTCTACTGACATTTGGCACCGAAAACCGAGCAAGAAGCAAAATTTTGTATTGAAATTATACCAAGAAAGAGGTTAAATAAACGCTCATATCAAGCTTGATTATAGAAAAATATTAATTTCATCTCATGTTTTAATTGCCTTTAAAAATTCGAACAGCTATTTCTGAACCCATCAAGTAACTACGGCTTCATAGAATGCAGAAATGTTCACTATTGTAAAGCCATTTAATTGAGGATGGAGCGTAAACTTATTCATCGTAATTAATTCAATTTACGGTGCGTGTTCAAAAAATATTTATTAGAAATAATATCTTATAAAAATTTACACAATATTAATTATAAATAATATTTGACTACACACTTGCAGCCGTTCATTCATTATGGCTTGTTGAAGAGCTCATTGAAGTTACGATCGAGTATAAGTACTGGTTTCATTAGAATTGAGGCAAGATGTCCAAACCTGAAGAAAAATATTGCTACGCAATTAATAAATAACCGAAAACATAAATATTATGATTTTAATCACACGCTTGTATTGGAATCGGAAGGCACTACTATCATTACAAACTCTGAGAGTTCGATGTTGTGAAGTGAAACTCGGAGTATCACTTAGATATAATGGGCTGATATATTCAGCAGTTGTCGGAAAATAGGATTCATAAAAATTATTTTTAATTAACCGCCTGGCCCTTATAGGTGCATCATTCCACTCGCTATTTTCTGCTAATAGCAGCAATTTCATTGAATCATGTCATTTGTTGTCTCATTATGAATTTAAAACTGGGACTAATTTGAAGAAAATGAAAAAAAGCCCGCACTATTCGACTCAGATGTCGCCCCACACAAAGTAAGTTCGTTACTCTAGGAAGTTAAGTTGGGCAGGAGATTTCAGGTATAGCCTACCATATCGCGAGTAACTTCCCAAATGAGCATCGACGGCGCATGAAGATGAGTTAGCTGCATGATTGTCTCTTCATTATGAGCCTTCGAGCTAGAACTTAGTTTGAAGGCAAAGGACTAATGGGTGAATCGGTATGAAGGCTCAATCCCTGCATCAAAATGCGATTTTTAATTTGAAAACAAAAACCTCATTTTAGCCTAATTAAAATTGTCCATTTGCTTAGGGAGTCGAATTTTTTTAGCGAATTTCTGCTTACAACGTTTAGTAGTCCAATGCACAATTATACATCATTGTCTTATTGACATTTAACTTATAAACGATGAACAAGGGTCCAAGCTGGATTCTCAAGTACATATGTATTGACATTCTTGTTAGATGATAACGTTGACAACGGAGATTAGGTCAATACCTTTTTGAATTGAGTAAAAAATTGAGCACTATATGAGATTTTTCAATTCAGGAGCTCCCGCAAAAGGCAAACGGCTCCCTCAGAAACTCATAAAAGCAGAGAAACAGAAAGTTGGATGCCAAAATGCGGTAAGATCTAATCTCAAAAGAGAAGAAATAATCCAGAAAAATTCTCAATTTAATTTGTAAACATGAATGGCATCAATTGTTAAAATTATGTCCAGAATGATACAAAATATACGCAAAATGATATAAAATATATACAAAATAAATGTCTATTGTCCGGATCCTATTTCTTTGAGGTCAGCCTTAAATGTCTTTGAGCTGTTGGAAATTCTGTCGTCGATGTTCCTGAAGAAGCAGTCTTGCTGGCAAGAAATATCAGCATCGGTCTCGAACTCGAATAGTTGTCTGGGGTGATCAATTCGTTAACCGATATTAGTAGAAGTTATAAGGAACTTTTTTAGGAGATAAGACCGCCTGATAGAGCCCGCCAGCATGAGTTCTTTCCAAAGCAGTGTGATCGAAACCTAGAACAACGGTCTACGCGAACACTTCGAGTTGTGTAGATATAATCATATATGATCATTTGATCACCAAAGTAATCAATTAAACAATAATTTAAAAGCGAAGAATTGACAAGGGAATTCAACACACTTAATAAAGTTAGGTTTTTGAATTTTGTAACAATGACAGAGCTGGTCTCTGCAATCTTTTCAACGAAAAGAGGTACCCGGCATTTCCTTTGCCCAGATTCAAAACTATTCTCAGGATTAAATTATCAGTTTACCAATATATTTTATCTTGTACTAGAGATGCATTCATTACACTAAATACCGTAGTGATTGGATTGTTGCTAACATAATAACTTAGGATGGGACACAAGTCTATTAAATGTTTCAACGTCTTGTCTCACATTTCCAGCCATTACTCAGACGTGAGTGTAACTAACTATTGTACTGACGCTTAAGTAGCATCGCTGTACTGAGTAATATATAGCTCCTTCACAACGAGAGAGTTGAGCCATGTCTTGAGGGCATGGCAAGAGGACTTAAGTATCAAGGGAGGACTTGAGAACCCAACTACGATAACTTCCCTGCCACAAGTTATGTCTCAGACTCGCGGTTTTTGCCTCATTGCACCAGCTTGTTTAGTGTAGTTAGAATGCTTTTTCCGTTTAGCTTCTATTTCAGCACGAATAGCTTGTACTTCAAGAGTTATGTGAACGTTCAAACAGAATTTAAGAAGATATTCTACAGTTGTGTTTTTGTCAGTAACACGAAATTGTAATGAAAGAATTAACAAAAACCTGAAGTAGAACTTATAATTTTTTTATTTCGTCGAGTAGGCACCTTGAATACGTAGAAGAGAATGCTCGAAGAATATAAATTCAAAAATATCAGTGACAAATTAAACAAAAATTACTTTAGTATGAAATTTAAGTCAAATGTAAATTATGCAGTCGTGTATAATCAAACTTTGCCGAGTAGTACAGCTAATCATTGGAGCCAAGTGAGTCCGGAAAAGCTCAAGAAAACAATTACTCAGTCCGGGTCCTGACGAGGGTAATGATCACGAGCACGCTATATATGTCTAAAGTTCAACGAGTAGAATTGGCATGTTACAGCCTGGCTGCAATGAACGCGCTAGGCTAAGCTTAAGAGAAAGGCTAGGGCTCAGTCTTAGAGTCGTATTACATTCATGAATGGTGACCAAGGCAAATAAAATGTTTTCAGTTGCTCAGAAATCGAAATATCTACAGTGACCTGGCTTGCATGTCGTAGTGGGCTAGGGTGGCATGCAGTCAGTGATTCCCACAGAACGTGAGCAGCCAACGACGTGGGTCCGGTGGACATTTCGCGCGTTCCTGACTCAAGTGTTGGTGTTACTTACATTCGCAGCGGCGTGCAATCAACAAAGACAAAGAAATGAGAAAAACAACTTTCAAACTATAGTCACGACTTATTTACCTTATTTCCTGCGACCAAATAATAACAGTCACCAACACAAACCAATTCTGGACATAAACGCGGAAAAGTAACGCATCAATCATTTCTCCTCACCTTGTACAAACACTTAATTGACAACTTGAAAATCAATCCTGTAGGGACCTCGACATCAGGAAAAATCAATGCGGTCGGCAAACAGAAACCAGAGCTACTGGGAATCCAGTTTACGAACGTGCTCCAGACTAATGGCTCGTGTGGCAGCACGGAACTTGCGGGCGTCCACTCGACAGAATTGTCCTGTCGAATGTTTGATGTTAATGCATCAACATACAAACTAAAGTCAGAGCTACGCACTCCAAGTATGGTAGTCAAACAATAACTTCTTCTCATCTATTACATGAAGTGAATCAGATATTCAAACTAATGGAGTAAATGTTGAAAAAATTATTTAGGTTCTATGTGCATAAACTCTCTTGTAAATCATGGGAGGGGGGTTCTATGCGGTAAAATTATCATTTCGTTTCTAATGTTCAAATCAATTCGGTACACGCGGGTTTTATGTTTATTTTTAATTCTTGCGTGCTGTTTGACGAGCCATGCAAGTAACGAACGTGGCAAGCTTCAATTAAAAATTTCCCATGAATAAGTCATGTTTCTCACTCACATAAAATTAACCGCATTAAAAATAGCTGAATATGAAAACCGAACAACGTTCGTTATATTACCATACTTATAAATACCTTGCATTATACAACTCGTGCATCTACTTTCTTTGGGGCTTTAACTTTGCTCGCTGAAAATTCTCGCAGAATTACCAACTATGGAATAATTTAGGTTGTACATACAACTATTCCAAAGCGACTAAAACAATAATCACTGACTCAAAACAGCAAGTCTCAACCAAACTCACTTCTTAATTAACTATTTAGGACCCTACAAACGCAGGTTCAGTCAACAGAAGAGCGAGTTGGAGGAAGCACATCGACGTTTTTTTAAGCGTCCCCAACATCAGTCATCAAACAATAATTAATAACGAAGATGCCCCGAGCGCGACGCTGGAGCCTAATTTACCTTGGAATATCTTTACTGTCGTGCTCAGTAATCAAAGGACCTGAGGACCTGCAGCATCTTAGTTTAGCATTCAAATTTGTGATGTCGAGACTCCAGTAATATTGATAAGCAGCCTCGGGTCTGGCCAACAGCGCCCCTCAGATTACCTCTTGTGAGGCCTTATAGGCTCCGTGAATATCTCTGATCCCGAGACCGCCGAGATCACACGCGCTTTTGTCCGTTCTGTTTTGATAACTGCAGGGAGGCACGAGCTAATTACCATCCTAATAATATAATCGGACGTTTTCGCTGCTGGATTAGCATGCATGAGTATTCAAATTAGGAATTCGGCGGCGCCTATATCTATGGCGCTCGCAAGAAATTAATATTCCGAGGTGTCTTTTGATGAACATAGAACGTCAAATATCATCACTGTAATTTTATTTCGTTATCATCGAATAGTGGCAGTTTCCACGCAGATTGGAGTTAATACTGATATATTTGGGTGCTTCGGGAAGTGACATTGCATATAAGACTATTTTATTATTAGGGGATATTAATGTGAGAATTATTTAATGCAAATCAGTTGAGGATTTTCAAATTTGTTAATTTCATGGCTAGTGAAATATAGTGCATCAAATAAAGACATTTTTTCCACACTAGAAAATGTTTTCGCTAATGAAATGTTAAATATAAGGTGTAAAATAAACGACATTTTTTCTTTACGTGTTTCCATGCAGAGGAGTTGCGCAGCACATTCAATCCAGCGTCACTTGGAGAGGATGATGGAACCAGAATTGAATTTGTTCCATAATTGCAACGGAGACGACGGCGCCAGAGGTATACATCAATCCTGCTTTTCAATCGCAGCAAAACCTGCTTATGATATCCAGTTTGATTTGAATCTACTCAAGGGAGGAATGAAACTTCATGGAAGCAATGGAAACGAATATACTTTTATCCACAGAAGTAGGAAAATGAAATAGTGTTCTAACAACGTAAATGCGATGTATTAAAACGCCAATGATCAATCGATCGTATGACTAAATAAAAAGTAATTCATTAAACACGAATCAAATTCAGTAAGAGCCTGAAGGTGTACAAAGAGGGAGGGCTTCACAATTCAATTTCATTGCAATTAATTTGTAATACCATCGCGTGTTTACAAAAATTTTAAATAACGTTTTACCCCATGAATTCGCAATTTATAAAACTAAGAGGAAGCTCTGTAATTAAATGAAATTCAGATAAATTTTACTAGAAAACAGCACAACAGGTGCTTAAAATATCTTTTCTATGTGATGCATTCAGTCCGAATCAAATGCATCACATACACAAATTTATTCAGTCCAATGTGACGGAATTACTCCGAAGTTTAGGCACCCAGAATAACGAGAATGCGAATAATTGTCAAATTAAAAAAAAAAATTTTACTTTAACGGGAATATATCCAGTCTGACGGTAGTTCATTCACACATTCATTTTCCATTCATGGTTAACGGATCCGCTTCGTTGTGAATGAGACTGTATAGGAGCGGTCGCTCCCCCATATCAAACGACAAGGTGATTGAATGGCTTTTTCCTTGTCCCATTATAGTTTGCTATAGCAATTATTATGCGGACGAGTAGAACAGTGCAGTCCCTTGGTAACTCTGGTGTTTCAGACGTAGCAGTCCCAGGTGATAGTGGTAGTGAAAATGAGGTGGTATGAAGTGGCCGGAAAGTAGGAGAAATAGAGAGGATAATAAGCGAAGAAAAAGCCGCATAGCGTAAGATTAAGCTGATGGCAGGTTTGTGGGGTTTGATTAGGGTTGCGGAGGGGGGGGGAGAGTTTGTCAGGATTTTGGTTAATTTACATGGACGGGAGAAAGGGCTAATAATACTAAATAATACTAAATTCGGTGGTTATTCATTTATATTTTTTTCATTTTGATTGCAATTAAATACAAATATTTCGTCTTGATAGTTCGCCCCTCACTCTTCATCGAGATTGCAAACTCGTCTAGCATCGTGCCAGTTCTTCGCTTGCTCAAAAAGCTAACTTCTAATATACGAAATAGAAAAAAATTTTAGTTGTTGTCAGAAAAAGTAGTTTGTAACATGATCGAGTACAATTATTGAAGGTATAACTGTAGAAAAATCGCAGTTATTCCTCATGAATACTATTGAGTTGCATTGATCAAAGTAATGAATACTTGAAATGGTTACTTGCATATACAAGCGTACGTATTATACGGTCTAAACTGTAATGTAGATCATCAATCCTCATATTCTATTTCCATTTAATAATTGTTGCAAGGCAAAGTCAAAGACAAAATTGCAAGTCATAGCAAAAGAGGGAACCAAGTGGCGCGTATTATACGAAGCGTCACGTGATCCCGACGAATGGCCCTCGTCGCTCACTGCCTACGCCGCTCAAAATTAGCGCTCCAAATTACGACCAACTTTACGGATGGCTTCAAAGAATTACCTTTCTTGTCATTGCGACGAGCACGGAACTGGCACAAAATTATTCATTTTCGATAACTTACAAGAACACAAACGTTTACCAAGGTTATAGTAAACCATTGTCGGCATTAATCTCATGTTTCTCTAAGCATAAAGTCGAGAGTACATCTACTCCACTCTCAACCCGTGTAGCATAAACCTTCCGGGTACGACGATGTCAAAGTGTAGTAAAGGGCCCGTTATATGTTTTGGCGGTATACATAGCCACAACTGCTGCTAGGAATCGACAGTAAACAAGACTTGCTATCGCGAAACCGAGACTACACGTCAGTTTTATCAGGACTGCCCTGGCCAAACAGACCGCCTGTAAACACATATAAAAGGGGCCTGTAAACGCCGGACAGCGCAGCAGTGAGGTAGCGTGAAATCCCCAAGAAAGAAATAAAAGTAGCTCAGACCCAAGACTTCAGAGGGGGAAATTCAGTTAAAATGCTGAATAAAAGCCGAAATGCTTGGGAACATAAGTTACCCAAATTCTAGTAACATTGAAATACGTGCGTGAATGACAATGATGAAGAACTAAACCCCAGAAAATTTATATTACGCAATTTGAATTGTAAATAATTGTAAATACCGAAAAAGTATGATGCGATTTGAAGTGAGGAAACATGGATAATATAAATAGGACAAGGTTTTAAAAGTTAAATTTTAAAAACGAGTAGACGACACCGGTGAATGCATGGTTGAAATAATACAATTTAAACAAATTAATTAATTTAAATGAAGTATTAATTCAACCATGGGTGAATATCTATAGCATCACGTCAACATCAACACACTAATCAAGTCTTATTGTACGTGGCTTAGTGCCTACGATTAAACAAATGCTCAGAAAATGATACCTTAAAAGTTTCAATAGTCATGCGAGTTTATATAAATGAACGCTTTTCCAATTGTATTGTAATTTGTAGCCCAGCGCTCGAAGGCAGGCTCGAAGGATGAAATAAATACGTTATTTGATTCCTACGATTAAACAAATGCTCAGAAAATGATACCTTAAAAGTTTCAATAGTCATGCGAGTTTATATAAATGAACGCTTTTCCAATTGTATTGTAATTTGTAGCCCAGCGCTCGAAGGCAGCCTCGTCGGATGAAATAAATACATTATTTGATCGGTTACTACGAATTTTACATTTACAACAAAAAATAAAAGCACATTTCAACGAGCATCAAACTTGCGCTACCGAATTCTCGGCAAAAGTGTCCTTTCAATTGTTGCAAAGAGTGCCTAACTAACATTTAAAATAGCCTAATAGATGACATAATTTGTTTTGGATTTTTGTTTTTGAAGAAATTAAAAAAGAAACTATTCATTTAACCATGAAAAACTATTAGAAAATCTTATCATATCCGATGTGCTAAGGCTCGCCAATACGTTCTTTCCATCAGGCAGCTAGCAACGTTATCTCAGCTTTCGTTTAGATTACGTTGATTAATCATTGTTTCTTTGAAATCAAATCGTAATCAACATTGATTTGACATCGTTTACTTGATGCGTTGTCGGTACATAAGCTCATTCCTCCCAGCCAATTTTTATAATTCAAGAAACAGGAGGAGAACATAACTGGATAAATATTGCAAAACTTTGTTAAGTTTGCGATTCAGAACAGAAAAAAAAGAATGCTCATATCTGTAGTCGTGTTCATCCAAGAAAATGCTCGTCTGTACGATGCTGGTGTATTCTTGGTTTAAATAAACCATGATTGACGAACAAGGAAGTCTCGTGCGTGCAGCAGCCATTCATTCTTGAATATGCGATGGTGACCGTGATGGTGACTGCAGTGTTTATGCACTCTTCAGTGTGTACAGTGTAGTGAACAACGAAGCTATTATACTATAGTATTAATGACCATGATAAGGTCTGGCTGGTAATTAGGCCAAGCAATGATATGCATGCCTCTTGATGCACAGCCTCATTAACGCCTTCTAGCCACGCTCTACACGTGTATTAGCTTCAGGACATATATATTAATTCACGCTCGGTTAATACACACCTTTACACAGGCTCCTTCCGTATAGTCTGCATCAACGGACACCTTGAGTTTACACAGACTTGTACTGTATAGTCCGCATGAACGGGAACCATAAATTTACATAGGCATGTGCTGTATAGTAAAATCGTCGATATGATTCTTAATGGTTAAGTTGATACCAGTTTAAACAAAAATAATGATGGTTAGAAGCTAGATCCTACAATTTAAAAGATTACAAATCTTTTGAGATAAAAACCACATTCGACAAACTAAAATAGCATATTGCTCATTAAAAATATTGTTAAGAATGTCATAGTGACATGTTCGTAATTGGTGCATGAAAACTTCTATGATTTCCTTTGTACCTTCAACGAATATTGCTCAATTATCACATCTGTTCTCACTGTGCATCTCTCACTGCATGACGCGAGGCATACCATGTCTCACAAAAGTCTTATAAACCAAGTTCGTGTTGACAGACATGCTTTCTTTTGAAACTCGTAAAGTAATTTATTTTTAAAGTCACCCTAAAGGCATACGAGGTTTACTGAACACTCACGCAACACAGAGTCTCGCTGTTATGCGGGCCCATGAGGCATGCGTTTCACACCTTCTGCTTCTGAACAAGGGTGTCCCTGTAACGCCGGGCTCTATGGCGGGGCTAAAGCGAGCAAACTTCAGCAAGATTGATTTCAGAGTGTTTGTAATACACCTTAGCGTCGTACTGACTTCATCAGTATTGCCACCAACACGATGACGCAAATTCTTAATTTAGTATTAAGAGTGTTTGTAATGCACCATATAGCGTCAAACTGACTCCCTCAGTATTGCCACCAATACGAAGACACATATTCTTAATTTAGTATTAAGAGTGTTGGTATTACACCTTAGCGCCGTACTGGCTCCCTCAGTATTGCCACCAACACGAAGACACAAATTCTTAATTTTGTATTAAGAGTGTTTGTATTACGCCTTTGCGTCGAACTGCCTCCCTCAGTATTGCCACCAACACGAAGACACAAATTCTTCATTTAGTATTAAGAGTGTTTGAAATACGCCTCAAAATCTAATTACTCCACCATTTAGTATTACTGGTAATTCCACGAGAGAAAAACTGCATTGAGTATTTCAGTGTGGTTGTACAATAACTTATATTATATAGAAGCTGGAGTCGTTCAATCGTAAATCTTTATTGCAAATATTGGACACATCAGCAATCTAGTTCCGCACAGAACGAACGAGAATGCGTATTGTGTCTCATATATGAATCTTAGGTAAATCACTATAGCTCGAAACGACGATTCAGTTTTATACCATATTCACTCTCTGACGCTCACAGCTATTATTTTTGGTACGAAAATGAATGATCTTTTCACATTTCAGTTCTTCGTGCATCATACATCCATGAAGCTACACAAGCCATCCGATTAGGTCACAGGTCACGTTCCCTCACCGAAACGTTGGGCAAAATTCATATAATTGTCTCGAGGTAATTTTGTAATTGAATCGCCTGTCGAATTTGAGCTCTAGTCCAACGAAATGTTTTAGATTTGGTGTAGTGTCGACCGTAGAGTTTTGTGCGGCCAGTGGCCTTGGCGTGATGCCGGACAACTGCCCGGTTCAATCAGCCGGCACCCGGCAAAATGTTCACACATTCCTATTGAGAGTTGGCTCGCTGCCACAATGAAATAAAAAGAAATAGCCGGTAAAGCCTCAATGAAAGGACAGAAAGATTTTTCACGCTCAATATTAAGCCAATTTTAAAGGTAGGTATATGAAATTTTAGGCTCAGTAGGAATTTAATTTAAAATTTTAAATATAAGTATTTTTTGTGATTCTTACAATTTCAAGTCGAATCACGACGTTAATACGCAAGTAATCCCGCAATTAAAGCCACAATACATTTAATGGGTCTGGCTGGTAATAACTATTCAAAAGCGATTTATGAGGTATTCAATAAAATATTGCCTTTTTCTAGTGCAAGATTTTCCATCTTAAAATTTAGGTAAAATCATTTCGGCGTAATCTTTCCCCTGTCAAATGAAGCATTTGATTGCGCAATAAACTTGCAGCGTTGCAATGCCTTAAACATCGTACGTACATTAGTTGTTACGAACTTACGTGAAACGCGTACATTAATTATTGTTTTGTTTGTGAGGTGCGTTTGTGCTCATATAATACTTTCAAAACGGACAAAAAAATGTTCAGAAAAATTTATTCCTAAGTAATTTATCATTTAATGTAAATATATATCTTCGTAAAAGCAATGAATATGAATCATTCAAGCCTATTTTATTTTTTCCTCTTATTTTTTCTTTCTTTATCTTTCTCCCGAACACAGCTTATTTGTACCCACGTGCCTGATGAATATGCATCAGAGACGAAGTAACGTAAGTTTTAAGTCCAAAAATATAATTCGTTTTGAAGACATTCAACACGCAATGTTGAAAAGGCATTTAGCACGTTAGCTTACCCAATGCAGGAATCATTATACAGTTGACTGAAGACTAGTAATGTTATCATGTTTGTTTAGCTGATTGCTTCTAGGATACAATTATTATTCCTGTAGAATTACTTATTTAGTGGCACTGTAGGAGTGTCATTCTAAGTATACATCCTGGACATTACATTTGTCCATTCAAGAATATCGAGGACAGTGTTGACTCAGCGCCTAACTGATAAGACCATGAAAGCAGATATCGTGCATTGGGTTCCGGCATGTGGTAATGTTATGATTTACAACAATCCTATCATTGATTTAAAGTATACGACTCTTAAATTGAACCGTTGCAGAGCGAGTGCGTCACGAGCATACCACGGAAGTGAGCAATGCTTTCTCAAGGGACACTCGTACGACCTCGTTGGCAGACTGTGAACTGTACGGCCTCGATAGCTGGTTAGTGAATAAAAATTCCTATAATTTTAAGATCATTCGTAGAGTTTTCATTTATAAGAGGTCACAATTATAGAAACAAAAACACTGTCAATGAGACTTGCTAATTGAGTGTAATAAACATATTATACATGTTGTTCCGAATGTATTTGATGTTGACAACATCTAAAATATACACAATCACAATCGCCTAAAAAATATTCTGCGATTCACTCACATCGAATATGCTCTTGTTCACAAATTTGGAAATTGCACTATGCATTAGTTACGAGATCAGCGGAGGAACTTTGACAACATATTATGTTAGAGCCCCATAATTAAAGTTCGAGTTTGCGGAAAATTTATATGACAATCGGGAAGCCAAAGTATGGAAAGCAATAAAAAAATTGACAATTTGATTATTTTATTTTATTTTTCTTATAATATGGAAGTTTGAAAAATTCGTGCATGAAATAAGCACCTATATAGAATCATAACATGTACATGTAGACTTTACGTGATCCTTAAATAATTTTTATAACTAGAAAAGTTTTCTCGCGGTGAAGAACACCAAGAATTGGATCTTGCATACAAACTACGAGATATATGAGTAATGTGGCGGAAAATTAGCAATGATCTATTAAATATATTAAATTCGCAATGACCTATATAATATATTAAATTAGCAATAGCCTATTTAATTTATTAAATTAACAATGATCTATTTAATATTTTATATTAGCAATGACCTATTTAATATATTATATTAGTAATGACCTACTTAATATATTACATAAGCAATGACCAATATAATATATTAAATTAACCTAATCAATATATTATAATAGCAATGACCAGTTTAATAAAACAAATTAGCAATGACCTAATTAATATATTAAATGTGTTGGAAACAATTGCAGAAAGTACTTCAATGAAGCAGCAAATTAAAGTGCACTGCATCATTTGAGTCGTGTCTAACTAACCATGTATTTGGCGTTGAATAACATTGATTAAACGTTGTTTCAACGAAATCAACTTGCAATAAATGTTGTTTCAACGTCATTTGCCCTGCTGGAAGCTTGTGGTGCGCACATCAAGCTCAGGTCTGCGCAGTAAACATAAAATCACATGAGTTGGTTCGGATCAAAGCTCATATAGATTTATTGTTTAATGGAGTTTAACACTCGACGACATTTATAGCCGCGACTGATATGATTCACAAATCTATGCGATACCACGACACACTCACAGACTCAATTATCATGATGCAGACGTGTTCCTAGAAACTCAGGACTATGTAACAGGTCTGTTTTTCAAACGTTTATGTTAGCAATCGAAGATCCTTAATGATTTCGTTGAATATAGCTTGCAGCATTTGTCTACGGTGTTGATTGGAAATCAACTAATTAATGCGTAGATATGTGTTCATTCTGATAAAAATCAGGCAAAATGAGCCTAAATAGGTGTACGTTTGTAAATACGAATACAGTATAATAATAAGTGTTTCTCGTATTATTTACAAATACTAGTTTAAAAATTGTTCTGGAAGAAAACAATTTAATGAAAATACTATATTTGAAACAGTAACAAAGAAATAGATAAAATTTAATTCAATCCCAAAATGTTGAAATTTTTTGCAAGACCATGTAAGGCCAAGTTAGAATGCTTGCCATTTCACTATCTCATGAATGACCGGCGCTAAAATCACCATACAAATGGCAGAAGGTTTAATAAACTTAAGAAAAAAATTAGTATCGTAAAAATCAGAGAAGGTGTACACGTGGCCAGGCGAGTGGGAGGCCGATAACGGCGTGACAAGCCGACGTTGTTGCGGATCACGAGCCTCACAGTCCGAGCTTTATTCCCGTCACCGATAACCGGCACCAACGAGAACAACTTGGATGACTCACACGTCTTCCTCTCCTAAGTCAACTACTCGAACTTAACATGAGTCTACGAGTTGATTAGCAATTTAATTTGTATTCTTCCAATTTTCTTTCTCACTCTTCATATGACTCCTCAAACTTACAAGTTAGAAAATAAATTTAGACTAAAACAATTTCTAATCTGGCCCCAAACGACGAGTGAGAACATTACTGTGGCCTCAAGCGGCGGGTGAGAACATTAATGTGGCCCCAAGCGGCGAGTGAGAACATTACTGTGGCCCCAAGCGACGAGTGAGAACCTGTCTCTTATACACATCTAGATGTGTATAAGAGACAGGAACATTACTGTGGCCCCAAGTGGCGAGCGAGAACATTACTGTGGCCCCAAGCGGCGAGTGAGAACATTACTGTGGCCCCAAGCGGCGAGTGAGAACATTACTGTGGCCCCAATGTTGCGGTCGTCAGTCAGCGTTGAAGTGCCAGTCCCTCTGAAGGTGAACAGGAACATGCGTGTCCAATGTGGATTTCGTTCAACTTTGAGCTGTGATCCGGCCCGCTTTCTCCGTCCCAAGGAACAAGCGTTTTCTAATCTTTTGTTCGTATTATTTGGTTTCCTTTCTCTATACCGTATTTTTTGCGACACTAGCAAATGATAAACCTAGCATTTTACCTGAATTATCATTCATTATATACAATATGCTAAAACACATTCGTTAACTAAAACTGGAGACTAATACTGGCTTGAAAAAGAAGAGGCAGTCTGGATGAAGTAAACACCTAAGTTAACGCGACGTTTCTAACAGGATAACAACTTCAAGGTACGAGTAACTCCATCAACAGGAACGTTTCTCCATTATCACAATTCAAGATATTATCGAGAGGCCATAACAGCAGCTCAAGTGGGCTGGAGCGCAAGGCGGCACCCGCGTAGCAGACGCGTAAACACCTCGACGAGGCGTTCTGCGTATCTGGGCAGCTGTCACCGCCGTGTTCCTTATGACACTCGCGACCTGTTAGAGCCGCTCTTCTGCTGTATCCTTGGCGGCTTACATCACCGTTTGCAAACCGGTACATGCAAAAGATCACTGCTCACTGGCGATTTCTATCCGTAGTAACGTTTCCTTATTATTATATGCCGCTGAAAATCCTGCGAATATGATTTTAAAGTTATATTTATTTTCTCATATGGCGCTTACATATGAATTCCTAAATGAGATAGATATTTAAAAAATTTCGCTGTTTCGTTGTTGGATTTTAAATTTATTAGATTTGGGATAGAGTGAAACGTATAAAGTTAGCAACAAAATAATTGGGAAAATTTAACGCTTCTCGGTTAGAGAAGAACAAGAAATTCCGACTTACGATAATGATCACAGATCTTCTATTTGGGCACGCAATTAGTTCATCGTATTTTAAATTCATGAGAATAACATGACATATGCGCTGAATAAAATACTTTTTGGGTGACGTCTAAACGCAGTCACTTTATTCACATACTGTTAATAACCAAAGAAATATTCGAAGAAAGGATTGGAATCTTTTGATAGACGACTGAGTGATGGAAAAAAACGTTAGTTAGCCTTCTGCTTGGGAACTGGGCCGCTATAGACAAGATAAGGAATACCATTTTAATTAAAATTACTATTTTACGCAGGTTAGTATCCGTAAATGCTGAAAAAGTTTGGTGATTTTTTATTTCTGGAGAATGCATTAGCGTGTGGCTTCCATATGTTAGAGGTCCAGCACAGCGCTTTCCAGTCCAGGCAGAGCGATGGTGATGGCGCTAAGCCGAACCGGTCCAATGAAAAGCTCTTCGCCCCCAATAGTGTTCGTTGGTATACATAGCGCTCTGTTCACTCAGTGATATAATAGAAGAGTTACTTTTTCTTTAATTCTGATTTATTCTAATTAAGACTGTAATTAAAGAAAATTTTTAAGCAGTTTTCAAGGTTCAGACGCTCAAAACTAGTCAACTAATCGTAATTCTAAGCTAAACATCGAACGATGCGTAGGCATAGAAAAATGTTGTCACCCAATAGCAAGCAAACTATATTCTCAACTATCAATAATCCCTAGAAATTTAAATTGGTATAAATTAGCTAGTGTGAAAAGTTATTAGATAGTGTGAAAAGTTATTAGATAGTGTGAAAAGTTATTAGTTATTAAATTAGTGAAAAGCTATTTGATCTAAGCCGCCGTAATATTTTTCGAAGTGAAAATGAGGTTTGTAAGAAGGATGAGACGCATTTCTCTGCATGAATAAAAAAGTGAACAAGAAAGATGCGCCAAGAAAAGTCAACGACTCATGTTCAGCTTCTCGATCAGGCCTACATGTCAACAGTTATCAGGTATCTCCACTTTATGTTACATTTAAATAATAAAATGTTATGGGAGGCATAATTTTAATAGCATTGAAATGGGAAAAGGTCATCTTTATCATCGTCTATGCCCTATGGCAAGAACTTAGCTGTGACGCCCAAATTCTACGAACATGAAATGAACGCTTTGATGCTTCATATTCAGCATAAAAAGCTTTGATGCCTTATGGCGAAAGATTACCTTGGATTCTCTTTTTAACCGTCGGTCGAGAAGTCCTCAGCAAAATGACAATTGAATGAGACGAATTCTGACGAGATTTTTAGGCGCTTTCCGGAAGCGGAGAGAAAATTCCTACGGAAAGCCTCCTTTAATACACTAATGCTCGGGCCAGGAATTAAGAAGGAGCTTTTGTAGCAAATGGAGCGCCCGTGCAAGCTTCCAGAGCGTCAAAGGCGAGAGATGTGAAAAATGATGAATTCTTATTCGGTGAGCAGCAAAGCTGGAATCATTCGAAATTACCATTTATTTCCTCCAAATAAAATTTACCCCCAAATGAAATTGTATTTGTATTCGTGTTACTTGCAAGCTAACGCTGGCTGACCCCGACAATATTATCAACACGATGCACGATCGTTGGAAATAATGAATAAATGGAAGTATAACAACATAGAAATTCCTTTCACATAATTGTAAATTGTATTAATCATATTACAAATATAAATCGATGATATTAACTTGCAGCAATTTGAGTGCCCAGAAAACTGCCCATTATATGCTATATATATTGGCATTACCGTTGCACACCGCACCAATCGAAATTATATATATTATATGCTTCTTATGCCTATTACATGCTACATTGGCATTACCGTTGCACACAGCAGCAACGTAAATTATATATATTATATGCTTCTTATGCCCATTACATGCTACATTAGCATTACTGTTGCACACCGCAGCAACGTGTTGTTAGCACGGCTACCGCGCTGGGCCTATACTTTCAACAAAAAGTTAAAAGATCGTAAGTTCATCAGCCAATCATTGACGGCCTTTCAAGCAAAATCCACCAATCATAGACAAGAAAATAGAGCGTATAAGTACTTACGTTCACTTAGCGAATTTTAAGAGTATGGCCCCTGATCATCTTGCACCGATGACATTCTCACCTCCGTTATGTAACAGCAATTTAATATTAGTTCCATTAAAAACTTTATACTAACTAATAATGACTATTCTCGACGAGTGATGCATTATTAATGACATCCATGCATATTCTGATTTCTAATATTCAGCTTCTAAAATAAACATGTTGAGCTGAACATGTTTAATCAGAACATGTTTAAAGCTACATCCAAAACAAAATATGATATCCTTTGATAGACAAATCTGAGTTTTAATAATGTTTTATTGATTTCTTATCAAATAAGACACATATCAAAATAAACTAACAATTATCAATGTTTTTAACTCACCGAAGACAAATTTTTTCCAGGGATTTTCCTTCTGCCTTGTGGCTTGTCTGCCAATATGATTGACCAATGGCACCACTTGAACGCTTGTGAGGGTTCACTGTACACTTAAACCGTGCAAAGCATGTAAGCACGGTATGAAAAATAAATGTTTAATCGAAAAAAATGTCCCTAAAGTTTCAGATAATCACTCAAAAAAGCACGGTATGAAAAATACTTGTGGAGTCGTACCAATTTCGTTGAAGTTTCAGACAATCACTCAAAGCGTAAAATATCTTATTAGTTATTAGCCAAAACCCACTTACGAGGGATTTGAATGTGACCCACCGTGACACGTCTCACCAAGAGCAGCTATTGTAGCTAAAGAAGATATTTTAATACAATTTCCTGAAATGTTGAAAATAGTACAAAGTTATAGGGATTTTTAATACTCACATTATGTGGTGCAATTAAATATTTCAATATTTAAAGACATTAACCAATTACTAAAAGTTATTCAAGTAAAAATTACGATGCAGTTGTTCAACAACTGCATCAACATTTATAATGCAACAAGTTGCTTTATAAATTGTAAATGACGGCTGAGGAATTAGTACCAGTTTTCATTCATAAATGTTCACACTGAATAATGCTCACTAATAGGAGCTACTTCAATATGTAAATAATCGTGACAATATCAAAAGAAATTAGTGTGATGTCAACTCCCATTTGAGTAATAAATAAAATTATTAATTTCTTCCATGGCGAGAGCTTTATGCGAATGAAAAAATTTTCAGTACAGTGACAGTAACATTTCTCGGTAAGTGGAAACACTTTCTCTGTCCCGGCAAAAGGTAAAATCAGTCAGTGAAATCTATTCATATAATTTTATTTGGGCTATTGAATTAAAGAGAAATGATAAACTTATTATGAATTTTAGTGTACACCTGCTGGGCCGATGACGGGTTGAGTCGTTGAGGGGTGCGGCATTGAGCAGCACGCGTGTTGGGGCCTCGGCTTGACTTTGATCTCAGCGGGCGGTTCTGTTCGAGAAGCTCGGGAAGGAAAGGATTTGAATTCTCAAAAAATTGTTGAGGTGATCGTAAATTCTGTCATGTCATCCACTATTGCTATTTGTATTGGTGGTTGACTTATTCACGCTGTATCTTTTCTTCTAACTGCCTTAAAAATTCAGCTCCGCACACAGGCAATACAAATACTAGCTTTTACAAACGATATGGCGATATCAATCCGATTAGCTTTGTTCTAAAAGCAAAATAGTATTGCTCCGAATACTCCAAACCAAGATCGTATGATTGAAGATGATCTAAAAATAAAGTAATTCTACATTTGTGAATAAAATCATGTTTCTGGAAAGAAACTTAATGAGTCGATCGTTGCACGTAGTCACTCACGAAAGAGAATAAAAGCTATATGAAAGTGGTAAAACTCAAACCGGTACAAACTCGTCCCTATTCTCAAATTAAATATTATGTTCAATCGGATATAAACGTGAAGTGGGCTGCAAAACTGCATTGCTGATAAAATAATTTAAGCCGTCACCCTAATCTTTAAAAACGTTGATTTTTCTATCTGAGGGCATGAAACAATGAAGCTCAGGTGCGTGATGCTCCTCATAATGGCGGCTTTCATTAGCAGCCATTGAAGCGTTCGAGGTGATGATGTCCGCCCGGCGTTTGCAATGAAGCTTTCACTTCGACACAAAAGCCATTGAGCAACAATCGCCTCTCATGTGAAACAATCGTTCATTTATCCGTTAACTGCGGTTCGCACGAGAACCAAAGATGAGGTACACTTTCTCGGAACCACGTAAAATAAACAGTCTTGATTGTCTCTCTTACAACGGATTACTACATGAGAATTTAATAGATGTTTTAAATAAGGTATCACATGTATGAATTAAATAAATATAATACATTTTTAGTAATTGTTCATTATCCTCATGGAGAATGATGACCATCATTCATGTAGTTAGCATCATCAAGTACAGAATGGTTGTTGTTCTATTGTTTTTTTTCGTTGTTTTATATTTTTATAAAAAGGTCGTGTTCTACAGCTATAATTTTTATTCAGTGCTGTTTGCTCATGTCGCTTACGGATGAGTGAGTTAAATAGAATTAAAAATAGAATTAAATTTTATTGAAATTCTACTGAAATATTATATAAAAATAAATTCTATTGAAATAGAATTCAATAGAATTCAAATAATAAAGGCAGTATAGAAATTGCATCTACAGTACGTGATTTTCCCTATTCATTTTATCAAGACGGATTATGGTTTTAATTTAGATTCTATGATCAAAATTTTGTGATGATTGAATCGAAAATTCGAGATACAATAACCCCACTATATTAGAATGTTGTTGTTTTTAATTCATGGGTTAAAATGAACTTTGCTCCCCAACGATACATCTCCTGAATTTATTTTTTACTCAAATTCAGAAATCGATTAAAATTTATTAAATCTATTCGGTATAATGAAGCCATCTTACTTTTTATGGTTTACTGTGACGTGTGTGGAATTTAATTTTTTATTGGTATTTTTCTAGAAAATCTGAGTTCCAAGATCGCGGATAAAATATAAATATGGGTCTTCAGTGACTCTTCACCACTCGTACATGGAAACGTTGTTGGGTGAACGGCGAAGTTCTTCATAACTTGCAATCCAAATTTAGTTGACATATCACATAAGATTGTTTTTTGCAACTCCAAGGGTATTGTACAAGCATGGATGAAGACACTGGTCTTAAATCTCATCGGCATCGAAGAGAGCATAAGGAGTTTAGAGAATTAGAAAGAAAAGAGAGAGACAGGGAGAAGAATATCGAGCGAGAAAAGGAAAGGACTCGAGAAACCCACAGAGACAGTCGAATAGGTCTAAACAAAGAGCGGGATAGAGATAGGTATGGTGACCGAGACAGAGAAAGGTGAGTTTAAATGAATGTTTTATTGGTCTGTTCAGTATTTAGCAGCAAAATTTGTAGGCGTGAGCACCAATTTTTCACATTCTGATTTCTGATTAGGGTACCTAAATGCGGTAGCCTACATTCCGACATAGCCTATTGAGGATGTAGGGTAAACGCGGTATATTCCGACATCATAGGTAATTCCGTCACCTCTCCAGCTTTTCCTTTATATCAAGCTTTGTTTTAGTTCCATGCGTTCATTGATGGTTGAAATGGTGACGTCATACATTTGTGTAGGCTAGCAAAGCAGAGAGTTTTTTAGACTCTCCCTCAAGTTCATATTTGAGTCATATAACTAGACCAACAAAGTATCATGGATACCAGCATAATTATGCATAAGAATTTGATTTAAATCTTGAGTAAACAAGGAAATTAAAAATGAGCTGCTCTAAAAAATCTTTTGTTTGTCACTATGCTCTCAATTCTCAAAACACCGCACTACCTACGACTCATAGTGGTAAAGCAGAGAGTTTTTTAGACTCTCCCTCAAATTCATTTTTGAGTCCTATAAGTAGATCAGTAAAGTATCCTGGATAGTGGATACCAGCTTTATCATACATAAGAAATTGGTTTAAATCTTGAGTAAATGAGGAAATTAAAAATGAACTGATTCTAAGAAAGCTCTGGTTTGCCACTATGACCTACGTGCCAGCAACAATGAAACATCACAAACTGTTGCCATATTTATTTAAAAGCCTTTAGAATTCAAACCTACAAAATCCCTGAATTCCAACACTGTGTTGTGTGACTAAATTTGGCATATAATGAGACTAATTCCGGCAGCGCTTCTAACTCTATTAATTTGTAATTCCGGTGCCTGTGTTGGAATTCCGACGCCCTGTGTGAGCTGTATTGGAATAGGGTAAACGCTGTATATTTCAACATCTTGGGTAATTCCGACACTTCTCAACTTTTTTCCTTTATATTAAGCTTTTTCTTTGACCTTAGTTCCATGCATTCATTGATGGTTGAAATGGTGACGTCATACTTTTGTCCGCCATACTATTACCAAAACACTAGGTCTGGGCTGTCTGGCGGGAAAATGTTGAGATCCAAAGAGAGTCTAGAGAGACAGTGCACGTCACCCAGTGAGAACATCGAAAAATGTGTCAAAGTTGATAGTTGACCTTGCTCTACCAAATCCACACTCAGGATGATGTATGTTTTCGGTGAATTTTTCTGTTTATTTTCACTTTTTTTAAGCTATTGCTGTGCACAGTTGGCACAATGTAATGAAAATTGATTATCTTTGTGCACGTGTTTGCGCAATCCTGGCCATCTTTATTTTAGAAGAAATTTTCTCCTAAGTCATATGGCAACACTGAACACCATCTGTTTACATTTCGTATGTATAACAGCCGCAGTTTATGATTACCGTACGTTCCGTATCCGACAAGGCGGACAACCGGAAGAGTCAGAAGTAACCCGGACATGTCTTACATTTTATTATTGTCAGTTCGACTCGCGTAGTCAATATACTCGCGTATATTGTTGACTAAAATAGTAGAAGTATTTTAGCTTTCTAAAGTACGGCGCATGGCGCATTTTTTTACCAACGTAGTACGGCGCACCGCGCAGGTCGTTAAAATGACAAAATAAATTCCCGCGCACCTGGCACATCTTCTTGACCATGGTACCAAATAGTGATGAACTGTTTGTGTAGAAAGAATACCGTATTATGGTTTGAGACTTTTAAATACGTCTCTGAATATAATAGGAATCCTTTAAGCATACTTGTATTTGCTGATTTCAAGTGATAAAGAAATTAATAGATGATTAAGTTGACAGATGGTTTTAGACACAAAAACTAATTCTGACACAGCTTGGAATTAGACACGCACAGCTCGTTCCAAGCTGTGTGCAAAAATTAAAATTTTCTTAATCAAAAGCTTAATAGCTCTTAATTAAAAGCCTAATTAAGTAGTGTTCAATATTCAATAGTGTTCAATATTCAACAGTGTTTTAATTCCAAGCTGTGCCGTATTCCAACACAGCTCACACAGCGATAGGAATTTGAACACAAGATTGTCGGCATTACGAATGAGTAGAGTTTGAAGCGCGGCCAGAATTAGTCTCACGAAATGCCAAATTTAGTAACACACATTGTCGGAATATATGGATTTGGTAGGTTTGCATTTTAAAGGCTTTTAAATAAATATGGCAACATTTTGTGACGTTTCATTGTTGCTGGCGCGTAGTGCGGTGTCTTGAGAGTGACGTTAAGCAAACAGAACTTGAGTTGCGCGTACGGTGTATTTTTTATAGCCATTCATTTTTTGCTACGTCCTTAATGTGTTGGAATATACTGCGTTTACCCTACGACACAGCTCGGAACAACCTTAATTAAAATTTTTTAATTAAGCTTTTAATTAAGAGCTATTAAGCTTTAATTTTAAGCACCCAATTAACTGTCATTTCCTTAACAAATAGTGGTTATCCTTAACAAATAGCACCCTCGGAGGGCCTTGAAAAGTTCAAATTGCACACCCCCCCCTCCCTTCTCAAGGGAGTATTACTGGAGCACTCCTGCCCTGAGTGCCATCCTGGTGGATCTAAATGACCAACCATTTCCAGAATTCCACCATGGTCAAGAATGTCCCCAGGCCGCCTGGGGACATTCTCTCTTTCTTGGTTCAGGACCTTTCTGACATCTGTAGGTTTCCAATAAACTTTAGTGACGAACGAATTATTATCGTCTTTCACCAGTATGTCCAGAAAAGGCAATGTGTGATTTTGTCCGAATTTGTAAGTAATTTAAAGTTAACATCAAAACGAATAATTTTGCTTGAACGTCTTCAATCAAACCTGTATAAATGAAGAACTTCTGCCTAACTACACTAGTTTGTACATAATGTACCAAAACATACTAAATTTATCAAAATTAGCATAATGTATGAAAAATTTCTAAATTTAAAGGAATAATGTGAATTTCATGATAAATAACCAATTTTGTGGTACGATATAGATATTCTTCCTAAATCCATCATTGTATGCTAAAACCCATTTTTAGCGCAAGTACTGAAATTTATATCTCAATCAAGTGAAATTTTCAATTGGAGCCATTAATGAGACAAGAATGCTTGTGCTTATGGTCCATTTTACCCATTTTCATTACTCTGCCTAATTTCTTTTGTATAAATAATAGAAACAGAACATTTTTGCTGCAATTTTAGCAAATTGCATTATTTTTACCTGCAATTTTTTATAAGTCTCTGATAATGCAAATGGAAAAACACTGCTGCACCATTGTCTTTTATGCGCTATTTAATAAATACTTGGGGCCAAACCCAGACCTTCTTACTGTCATGCAAGACCATAAAATAGGGAGAGCATGGACAAAAAAATATTGTCATTGAAGTTTTGTTACCAAGACAAAATACTGCAGTTACTTTTCATGTGTTTTGTGGCAAGTGGCAACACTTTGAAAATGCAGCTGAGCTTCTAATCATAAGGAACTCCTCAATAAACCAGAATCCAGATCCCAGATGGCATGGTTCTGATTTGAAATTATTTTTTTTCTATGCATGCATTGCCCAAATTAAGATGCAAGTTTAGAATGGAGATAAGCAGAAAAAAGGCCTACTGTGTGTCAAAGACATAATCTGTCAAAATGCTCTTATAATCTTCCATTCCAATGCTTTGGTGTGAATTATAAACGTTTTTATGCATCACTATTTCTAGTATTCTGTTCAGTTTGCTTCATGTGTGGAAGTTATCTTTGCTTCCAACTATGCTAAGTTTGGCAATTATGCTGTCAAGATAGTTTTTGGCCCAAAGTTCCACTAGTTGATAGAGCTAAATGCTGCAAATACTTTATTTTGAACTGTTTCTTCCCAATAATTCAAACCTAATACTATCATTCCAGTGCATCTCCTAACAGCTGTTTTACAACTTTGAGAATAAGGACATTCTTTTTCACGTATACAGATCTATTATCTCAACAAAAAATTAATCTTTTAGAGATCGATTGATAAAATTTCAAATTGTAGGCATTCAATGTGCTACAGCTGCCATATATCACAAGTGACTGAAATACATGACAAGAAAATGCTAAGAACATTCACCATTTGTTTTAGCTGAAAATATTATGGAGACCAGTTTCATTATCATTTTATGCTTATTAGCTAAACTTTAGGAATAAGCATGCCATAAAGTGCCATACCTTTGTTGTTAAGCAGTTTTGAAATTCAAGCCTTCACCCATTGTGCATTAGATTTGAGTATTTCAAAATTAGTATTACCTCTTAATCATTGCAAAAATCTTGTCTAAACAATGCTTACCGGTATAGTTCTTGTCTGCTTTAAATTGATTTATAAGTTTTCACATTATCAGGCATATATATATATTTATATAATTGATCTTTGGAGTTTGAAATATTACTGGTCTCTGGAATGTTTTCAAGGAAAATCTAGAAAATTTTTGAAGCATTTCTTTTAAATTTATTTTTTTTTATTGACATTTTCATTGCTTTTACTCTAGGCTTTTCCATCTTGAACAAATCATTAAATGATTTATGTATTCTTAGGCTTCAATTATCATTAGAGCGCAATACTATTTTGATTTCCAATTTTCAGAGCTAAGCGCCGTGACCGTAGCAGTGCTGACAGAGAGAGAGTTAGAGATGTCAGGAGAGCCCGGAGCAGCTCTCCTCCTGATAAGGTTTGTTGTATATATACATTATTCAACACACATTGCAGACATTTGCTATATCATCTATGTTTTTATAATGCTTTGGTCTATTTACACTATTTAGAATTATTTACAAATGTATAGATATCTTTAAAAAATTCCAGCTACTTTTTAAACATGTGCCCACACCAAACGGGATTTTTGCAGCCTGGTTTCTCATTCCACTGCCAATTGCAATTAAAGCTCCAAAAAATTTTGTGCAATGATACACTGAAGGACAAAAACTTAGTTGAATATTTTGGAACAACTGCTTGTAAATTAACACGTAGAGTGCGGTATCGTACCACCGGTACGCAATATGCCCTGAATATGTCATAGGCACTCTTAATGTGTTAAGGGGAGCGTCCACCCTAAAATTTATCTCTGCTATTCACAGACGGATCACTCTGAAACTTGGTACACATATGTAAAATGAAAAAAAATTGCATTTTGTTCATGTGAATTTTGAAAATGAAAGGAAACGATAAATTCTTAGAAAACGGCCAAAAAAGGGGGTACTTTTGAAATCTATCTTCTCCTAGAATTTTCAAGCTATAACATCGAGACACATATCATTCAATGTATAAGGACCATATCTACAAAACTGGGTAGGCGTTTTTTGAAATTCTAATTTTTGTGGGTGTGGGACCATTTTTTGTAAATTTTTTGGAAATTTATCAATTTTTTCTATTTTTCCCCCACTTTTTACTAAATAAAATCCAAACTATTACGAAATTAGAAAAACGCCTATACAACTTTGTAGACTTTTATTTGTGAATCGAATGATATAGGTAGTATGTCTCATTGTTATAGCTTCAAAACTCTAGGAGATAGGTCTGCCATGAGAGAGGTTTTCATGTTTTCAAACTTTTCATTGGAGGCAAAAAACCGCAGCGCGCTATGTGAAGGCATGTAACATAGCTTATATACCAAAAGTAAGTGTTATCTCACTTCAAAGTCAGTCAGTGGTGCATAGGACAACTACATCAACACCTTTCCGCATGATGGCAAAGTGGTAACTTAGCTGCAGGTCCAGTGATAACACATTTTATAGGGCTTGGCCATAATTATCCCCGTAGACTTTTGTAAAGGGACCCTACCATGCTCCCCCCTTTCGGGATCTGTCCTGAACGCTTAAATCAACGTACAGAGATGGTTCTAGTACCATTCGATGCAGCATAAAGTAAGCTTTAAGATGAGCTTAAAAACCGGAAAAGCTGAAATTTTTGATTTTTAGGGTAGACGCTCCCCTTAAAGCAGTTCAAATGGGGGTATTTTCTGCATATATGGACTGTTGCCTTTCAATGGTTGACTCAGTTACAAATGCCTGCCAGCATTCACTAACAATTTTTGGCTGGTGAAATGAGGTAACACTTTTTCTTGAATGGCATCTTGTAAGGTCATGCATTTGTTCTGGTTTGGATGTTCTTTGTTTCTTATTATTATTATGTGCCAGCTTATTTCTCTTTTCTTATTTCACAGTCATGGACTGAAAAAGATAAGAACAATGCTGATGAGGCTATGGAAGAGGAGTTGCCCCCTGTGCCCATCAAAAAAGAGCCACTATCCCTGGAGGAAATGGTGGCCAGGAAGCGAGAGGAGGAAGAAAAGCAAAGTAGACCCAAGTTCCTCACTAAGGAAGAGAGAGCTGCTGAGGCTTTGAAAAAACGTCAACAAGAAGTAAGTGGGGAAAATTTCTTGCTTATGTTTTATGCAATTATCCGTGGGATTGTAATGGTACAACAGCCTTCTTGCAATTGTTTGGTTTAAAATTTAGGTAAGAAGATATTGTTGACGTAAATTACGTAGTGTTGAGACTTGCTCTAAAGTGATAGAAGTGAGAAGGCCGTAATTTTATACATAAGGGTAGGTCTATTTTTAGTTTGTCCCTTGGGGGAAAAAAAGGATTGAGCTCATTCATTGAAGATTTTTGTGCATACAGGTTGAAGAGCAGAGGCGGAAACAGGAAGAAGAACGTAAAACCCGCGAGACGATGTTCAAAGAAGGTCAGAGGGAGTTGGAGGATGCCCTTCGCAGCGAAGACCCTCGAGAGCGCTACCGAAGGGAGCGAGATCGAGAGACAAAGGAAGATATTGAGGCCGAGAAGAAGAGGCAACTGGCACGTGATGCCATCAACGAACGCTACTTTGGGATCGTCAAGAGGAAGCGGCGTGTGAGACGTCTAAACGACCGGAAGTTTGTGTTCGATTGGGACGCTTGTGAAGACACCTCAGTTGACTACAATGAACTGTACATTTCTAAGCATGACGTGCATTTCTTTGGTCGTGGTCACTTTGGAGGGCTAGACATCAAGGATCAAAAGAAGCAGCAGTCCAAATTCTACTCAATGTATTTGGAGAAAAGGCGTACGCAGGAAGAGAAAGACCAAGAGGGCGTGCGTATTAAAAAAGAACAGAGAAGGGAAGACAAACAAAAGTTTGATGACCGTCATTGGAGCGAGAAGGCTGTTGAACAAATGACAGAGAGAGATTGGAGAATTTTCAGGGAAGATTACAATATTTCCATCAAAGGAGGACGCATACCCAATCCATTGAGGAGCTTTGAGGAATCTGATATAAAGAAAGATATTTTGGATATCATTGAAAAAGTCGGTTATACCGAACCTACGCCTATTCAGCGACAAGCCATTCCTATTGGTTTTCAAAACCGCGACATTATCGGTGTTGCAGAGACTGGTTCCGGCAAAACCTTGGCTTTCCTCATACCACTTCTGGTTTGGATTCAGTCTCTGCCCAAGCTCGCTCGTCTAGAAGACGCCGATCAAGGACCCTATGCTCTCGTTATGGCGCCAACTCGCGAGTTAGCGAACCAAATTGAGGAAGAGAGCAATAAATTTGGTGACCCGTTGGGCATCAGAACAGTTTCAGTGATCGGTGGATTGTCGAGGGAGGAGCAAGGCATGAAACTCCGCATGGGTTGTGAGATTGTCATAGCCACTCCTGGTCGTTTGGTGGACGTACTAGAGAACAGATATCTCGTATTAAATCAGTGCACCTACGTTGTCTTTGATGAAGCTGACAAAATGATTGACATGGGCTTCGAGCCTGATGTCCAGAAAATTCTTAGTCACATGCCTGTAACGAATGAAAAACCCGATACCGACGATGCTGAAAATGAGGATACACTTATGAAAAACTTCCTGTCTAAGCACAAATACCGGCAAACTGTGATGTTCACGGCCACTATGCCACCTGCAGTTGAACGTCTGGCTCGCAAATATCTGCGGCGACCTGCCTATGTCTATATTGGCTCGGTTGGCAAGCCTGTTGAGCGTGTAGAACAGATTGTCTTCATGGTCTCGGAACAAGAAAAACGCAAAAAGCTGCTCAATATTCTACAGAGAGGAATTACGCCGCCGGTACTCATTTTCGTCAACCAGAAGAAAGGAGCAGATGTGCTGTGTCGCGGTTTGGAGAAACTTGGCTTCAATGCCACGACATTGCACGGTGGCAAGGGACAAGAGCAGCGTGAGAGTGCTCTTGCAAGCCTCAAAGGAGGTGCAAAAGACATTCTCGTCGCCACCGACGTCGCCGGTCGTGGTATTGACATCAAAGATGTATCTCTTGTCATCAATTACGATATGACCAAGAATATTGAGGATTACACTCACAGGATCGGTCGCACAGGTCGTGCTGGTAAGACTGGGCGAGCGATCTCGTTCCTGACCAAGGAAGATTCCGGCATTTTCTATGACCTTAAACAGACGCTCCTGAGTTCACCTGTCAGCACATGCCCTCCAGAGCTTGCTAACCATCCAGATGCTCAGCACAAGCCTGGAACCGTTATGACCAAGAAGCGACGAGAGGAAAAGATTTTTGCCTAACTTCGATTGAATTGTCATGTGCTCTCCATTTGGTATGTTTCATTCATGCAAAATCATTTATCGCGTTCTGATCTGTAAGTGCAGTGGAAAGTTTCGTAAATTTTCTAATCTTCATCAGTTCTGTCATGCGTGTTATTATTGTATCTATCGCTGCATTCCGATAACTACGAATGTTTTTTATTATTGTCCACAAATTATGAGGTTTCATTTATCGGCAGTGCATATACTTTTTTTCATTTGATTTCCTGGGAATGCTGTCACGTAGTAACTCTTTAAGAGAAGCTTAAGCTCTTGTTCATATCTTCTACATTTTGTGGTCAGATTCGTGTATACTGTATAGCCTGCGATACGGCGGCCTCGCGCGGTCACAACCTTCAGCTCGATCGCTCTGGTAGCAACATAACGTTCCTGTTAGTTCCCTTGTCAGCATCACTGATATAAGCCTATTTAGTTATTGAGGTAAGATTTACTCATTTCTGAGGAATATCTTATTTGCGATTTTTTTCAAGTATCGAATCACCCCGTCTCATAATTTGACAAAATGTTTCCATGCTTTTGATTGGAGGTGAACTTGCTTGATGGTCATCAACCTAAGCTTATACGAGCTATTATTTATGTTAAGAAATAATATACTAAAGCATTGAACGATTTTATAAGTATCAAATAATTAATGATTAGGAAATCATTTCGAACGGCCGTAGTGACATATGGAGCGATTGAGCCGACAAAAAATTCGGATGTATGCGTAATAAATTGTTTAATTTACGTAGTTATTTCATTCATAAAACGAGATTTACCACAATCCGCAGAGAAACGAGGCAAATTTCGGGTTATTGCTACACTGAAGTGGTTAGATGACGGCACGTGTCAGGGTGCCAATGAACAATTGTCACACTTTCATATATTTTTTATTTGTCATTCTTTCTAGGACCTCTTCTGACATGAGTCCAGCCATCATCGTCCACTTGTGGTTTTTCAGCAACTTTTTTAGGTGTTTCTTCATCCTCGGTCGAGTCAGACTCCTCACTCGCCTCCTCCCCGTGGTTGACAACGCTGTTTACAACACTCAAGCTCACCTGCGCAGTAGAACGTAAAATAATAGACCTTGGTTCCATGTAATGAAATTCTGAAGCAATATTGCAGTGCTGAAACAATTCTTACGCAACCGCTATGCAAGAATGGAGATATGAAAAGCAGTGGAAAAGTGCATTAATACTAGGTAATGGTTCAGCAATAAAAACCCTTTTATGGGTTGTTGCTGAGAGAAAACCGAATGACGGAGGTATTGGTGCACACCAGATTGTTATAATCATGGCTAACTTTACTTTGAAGGACCTATAATTCCTTGTATAAGTAAGTCACTGAAGCAAGTAAATCGTATTTGAACCTGAAGTTCACATATAGAAATCATGTATTACATGAATTTTGAAATGCCACTCAATAAGTAAGTCACTGAAGCAAGTAAATCGTATTTGAACCTGAAGTTCACATATAGAAATCATGTATTACATGAATTTTGAAATGCCACTCAATAAATTCATTTGGCTAAACATTAGCTATTGCAAGGAAACGCTTACGTCAGCCTCATCAGGCTCGCTCTGCATCGTGAAAAGGGCTGGATTATATGACGGCAATTTGCTCATCTCCGACCGAACTGCATCATAATTTTTCTTTAGTAGAAGTCGGTGCACTCTACATAAATATTCGCCAATCTGAAATGAATCATAGTTTTCGGTTGAGGTAATGTAAACAGGAAACATTTTAGTGTCACTAGAAAATTAGAAATTGACTAAATAAACAATGTTAATTACATTACAGATTTTAAAGATATTTTTTCAATAATTTTTCAATTAGTGATAGAACATGCATAGACGGATAAAGTACAATAATTTGAATGGGTGAGTTCACGATTAATCACGTTACATACCGTAAAATGGGGTAACTTAGACCACTTTTTTTTCTTATAAATGATGCCATTTTCTTACTAGCTAAATTAAACTTGAATTGAAACATGCAAATTATGTCAAATAGTTTTTGAGTTGTGGGGGTTTTTGTAAAAAAAACGAAATGTGGTCTAAGTTACCCCGCCGGTCTAAGTTACCCCATTTTACGGTAGGTGCTTTACTAGCTGTTTAGTTCATCGCATAAGAAGAATTTGGATTTGCCTAGTATTGTTCAAAAACTATTGTTTCCATTTCACTCACAAATTTGTCGGAGCCGTCACATACTTCGACGTGTAATTCTTCTTCCATGATATCAGTTAAAACATCTGCCACTTCGTCTGGTTCTAGGTCTTCTGCACATAGAAAATCAAATTATTTTAACTAAAATCCTAATGATGAATTGATTTCACTGAAAGCCACATATATATATTTTCTCAAAGACTACCAGTAGTATGAAATAACACCAGGAAAACTGAATAAACACGAGATTTTTAAATTTCCTAAATATTGTAGGTATAGTTCTAATATCTTCCAAGTCCATTAGAAATTAGAAAAGTTTATTGCAAAGCAACTAGAGTTCTATCTTCTTCAATCAATTCAGCTACTCATCTTTTGCACCATGAAATTCTTGAAATGCTTTTTAAAGAAATGAGAATGATTTAATGAATTGTGAATTTTTTTCCTGTCGAATGCAGCGATACAAATTCCATACCATTTTCTGCAAAATACTGTTCAGTTGCACCTATCATCCACTCTGCTATTTGTCGACTCTTGAGTCCACCAGCATGCTGATCAACTGCAAACTGTAGGAAAATTTAAATATTAAAAACTCATTGACATCACTGGATGTAAAAACACAGATTCAAGTAGGTAATAATTTGTAGATTGCATAACGTCATCACTATATTTGCCACAAAAACATGAACAAAATTAGAGAAGCCTAGGAAAGATGCATGATAAATTAATTTCACAATAGCATAATTTTGTTGAACTAACATGCTTATACTAACTCAGGCACTCAGTTCTAATTTGAGTGAGATTGCTAGAAATCATGATATGAAACTCTTATAATGAGTAAATATTTTCTTGAAATTTTGCCAACCTGTAGTGCATCCCAGCCTCTAAAAGCAGCTCTGATAGCTTCTTCGAAGGTAGGAGGAACTTCCATTTTCCATAAGATCTGAGGGCAAGAGACATTGAATTAGTAGGATTAGACATAACCAAAACCAATTCTAAACAAATTCTGCCTAAAATATATGCCATACTTTTCTTATGGTTTTCTGCTTCAGATTCTGGAAGAATAAATTGAATAACCAATTGCTAAAATTTGGCAAGCAAATTAATAAGTGAAAGTGAAACTTGAGCTTAGAATCAATGAAAAATAACTTGTTGCAACATGAAATTTGATTTATGTACATAAATTTAGCCTGAACATGAAGTTTAGAAGTTGACCATAATACAAGGCAAGACTGCAAGACCAAAAATAATTAAATCATAACTTAGCCTGATTATGTCAACTGTCATTGCCAGAAAATCTCAGACATCCTGCTGTTAGTGCTGTAACCTATCGAGCAGTGCATTACATTTACAACAATATGTTCCTGACATCACTGGGAAAAGGCCGTCACTAAGGCAGCAATCATTTGCACAGGAATCCTATGTCTGCAAATGCAGCTGCTGAGCATTGGCCCGTGGCCCCGTGTTGACCCATAGGCCTCAAAACAGTTTAGCGTTCATGTTAATTGCCAGTTGCCACTGTGTGCAGGCATGTTTCCAGTTATCATTCAACTGCCTCAACATACTTTTGCTGAAAAACAAGTTTGATGAGCTTCTTCACATCTGCCTTGGATGCTTGGAGGCATCTAGGACTAGGGTAAACGCGGTATATTCCGACACATTAAGGACGCATCGAGAAATGAAAAACTATAAAAAAAATAACCGTATGCGTTACTCCAGTTCTGTTTGCTTTATGTGACTCGCAAAACACCATACTACGCGCCAGCAACAATGAAACATCACAAAATGTTGCCATATTTATTTAAAAGCCTTTAGAATGCAAACCTACCAAATCCCTATATTCTGACACTGTGTGTGGCAATATTCGGCATGTGGTGAGACGTATTCCGTCCGCGCTTCAAATTCTACTGATACGTAATGCCGTCATCCACGTGTTCGAATTCCGTTCGCTGTGTGAGCTGTATTGGAATACAACACGGCTTTGAATTAGAACACTAATGAATATTGAACACTATTTAATTTTAACTCAGGAATGAAGGTGAAATGGAAAAAATTTTACAAGCTGAACATCACCGTTAGGTCATATGAAGTTTCATCGAACTCGGATTTCATTGCTTACAAACTTTCAGATGTACGTATTGTTAAAGTGCACGAGTATCATGAATACATACAGGCATCGTAATATATTACATGCAAGCTTTCAGATGTATATATACGTAGTGTTGGAGCGCACGCATAACATGAATACAGGCCTTATGATATATTCATATATATCATATACAGACTGTCAGATGTGCGTATTAAGTTGAAGTGCGTGAATTTCATGCACACAAACATCATAATATTTTGCATACAAATTTTCAGATGTACGTAATCGGTTAAAATGCATGAATATCATGCATAAAAACACCGCAATATATTGCACACCTACATGCTCTTACATGTCAAGGTTAAAATAAAAATATAACATGCAGAAACTTTCCTCAAGAAAGTTTGATTATAGCTTCTAAGTGGAAAAAAACACTGGCGTAATCTGTCCGATTATTTTTGCAAGCTTCAATACATATGATGGTTGCGTTGTCCCGGGGCAGAACATTTTACATCCGCCGCTCGTAATGCGCTGTTGGGGTCCGGGTTTTAGTCAGTACCGAAGTCGTATCTTGTCGGGTCTCGGCCGTCTCGCTAAGTCGCTTGTTGGCAGTCGTCAGAAGTTTATTGTGGAAGAGTCCCATTAGTTGGCAGTCGTTGAAAAAGATAAATGACCTATTATTTTAGATCAAAAGTCGTTGTAAAGTAAAAAAATTGGTCGATAACTTCAGCGAAAGTCGTTGAAATTACAACGACTATTGCCATTGTATGAGACCTGGCCCATAGTGGCAAAGCAGAGAGTTTTTTAGACTCTCCCTCAAGTTCATTTTTGAGTCCTATAAGTAGACCAGTTAACTAGTATCATGGATACCAGCATTATCATACATAAGAAATTGGTTAAAGTCTTGAGTAAATGAGGGAATTAAAAATGAACTGATTCTAAAAAATCTCTGGTTTGCCAGTTGCCACTATGGTTTACCCTATGCAGTCTAGTCAGTGTCAGGTCAGGCTAGGCTAGGGCAAGGGCAGTTGTACTGTGTACAACTTGTAGTTGTACGGATGGTAACGGACCTGTAGGGCTGTAGCTGTGTAGCAACTAACAAGTACAGTACACTGTTACACGTGTGCTGCTCTGAAATCTGTATCCTGCTTGAACGTTCAGCCGCTCTGCTCTGTAAAGTGTAAAAATCCTCTAAGACTAATGTTATGAACTAGCCTCTAGGCCCTCTGGGTATGTCTTGTCAGTACTCAGTTTAAGTCAGTTATCACAACGTCGGTTCTAAGAACGCCAAGAGCCTCGAGGGATATTCAGATGATATTGAAGTAGGCTATATGAATCATAACAAACTTACCTTACCTTTTACCTCAAATGTAAATGTTCAGCGTGCGTTTATAGTGCTAGCTCACACCGTCACTGCGTCACACCGCACACGCTGACTCGCATAGTCGCATAAAGCACGAACACGATTAGCTTCAGAAACAGCTGTGCGATCCGCAAACTCAGCAACGTTTGCGGATTGAGGTTTCGTGTTCACGAATGTGTTAATCAGGACGACTCACTTGAGCTCAATATAATAAAATAATATAGCGGTTTCAGCATTTATTAGGCTGTTGACCTGTCGCCGAGTCTTAACATCATAGAACATTTACAGCTTGTTGCGGTCTCGAACGCACAAATCACTGCTCCAATTCTGCTGTACTTGACTGTCCGGCCTCCTCGCCGCTTCTGACCATAAACTGCCGCGCACACGATTGATCTATATAAAGTTGACCCACGAGAAGTTCCGTCTTTCAGTTCAGCTCTCTTGTTATGTCACGTAGATCGAGAAACGTAATAAAAGCCCGTCATTCCCATGACGGATTGGTCGACTGGTTTGATCGCATTTTGGTGATTGGTTAATGCCCGTGACGTCACTGAGATCAGTAACGTCACATGCGAACAACGAACTACATCCGCAAATACGGGCTTCCGATGGGTCTTATACTAGTTCAACCATGGTCACGCAGGGCTGGGATCGAACCCGCACCTCTCTGCTCCAATCTTGGTACCTACTAAGAACTGTAACCAATGGTCCACACTGCCCAGAATATATAAATCGCTTTAGGCGTATTTTCGACTGACAGTGTTTTAAATAGGAACTTTGGAAAGGCTATTACGAGAATGTTACGCTAAAAATATCTAATAATAAGTATACTCCAGTGAAAAATAGGTTTAAAATCCTTCGAAATAATTAAGTCGGAAATCAAGTGCACTTCGGTGTAGGTAACTAGATATAATAGGAAAAGAAAGCTTGACCCTGCTAAATGATAATCAGAACGGTTTATTTGACACGGACACAGTGTTACAAAAGTGCTGCAAATTATGACATGACTAGCTTCTATATTTCTCATAAAATTTTGAAATCATCGAAGGAAAAAAAATCAAAAGAGAACTTAAGAGTTACATAACAAAATATCAAAATGTACGCGTTTCACCATCTGAAATTAGCATTACAATATTCAATTAAGGAAAAGAAGCTCAATCTTAAAAATACAGGCATTACATCCTCTAATTGAATTTTATCCGATTAGAGGAATTCAAAATATTAATTTGAGACGGACTCAGAGAGGTAAATTTTTACACATTTGGCGATGATAGTACACAGCTGGTGATGAAGAGTAATTGTAATGAATACAAGGTTTGCTAAAGCGTTTAAGATAAAAAACGAAAAATAAAACTACTAACAAGGTAAAAAGACTCCATACACTGAAATGCCGCCTTGCAATGAAGAAAATTCCCCCGAAACAACGGAAGGAAGTCAAAAATTGACAAGCGAGTTTACGCTGGCGAAGGAACAGGCATGATTTGCATTTATCAAGGCCAAAAAGAGGCAGGTGAACAGAATCAGAAACGAAAACGCAAGCATTAAACTGCAGAAGAAATATTTCCCATAAACGAGTCAGTGTTGGGTAAGCTCCGAAATTACGAGCATAGGAACAAATAGTTAGTTAGTTAGTTAGTTCAGTAGCCACATGTTTACTAGCGCTTCAGCTATTTAGCTATCTCGCATCGAAAGTCATGTTGAACATCACCAAAGAGGTGGAAGGTCTTAATTGTCAAAAGTTTCTCAAATCAAAAAACAAGGTCTCAGATGTCCAGCCCGCTGAAACTGGTTCGAAAGAAGCAGCGTTAGCATCTCAAAGGGACTAAGTGACAAGAAGGGACAGGTGAAAAACAACAGAAACGAAGACACTCGAACAAGAGGTCGCTTACACGGGACGTCGGCCACCCGCACGAGAGAGACAGAGAAGGGAAATGCAAAGAATCCTACCTACATAATAACTTAATCCCGCAACTGAGATCCGCAGTCCGACACCGCGAGCACAGCGGTGGGCACTCAGGAACAATAGCCATAGGAGCGCAAATAGGAACAAATAGTGTAAAGAAAATTCTGAAGAGCAAAGAGCCTTGTAATAACGCCCTGCTGTGATGCCCATACCGAAAAAAAATACGAAAATTTGTCTTCATTTGCTTGTCACCAGAGAAGATTTCTACAGGAACTCGGAAGTGTGTTCTACCTACACGGTGCTACATGTGGTCGGTAATCAAACACATCCATCACACAGCGAGCTCAACCCACTTGCAACTCAAGTGTCGTCGAGGCTTCACACTGATTGAAGTTAGAGCGCAAGTGTGAATTTCGACTAAATAATATAATACGGTACGTTTTAATTACGCGTTCCTGACCAAAACACACCTATATTGAGGAAGGAAAGCAAAAGGCATAAGGAAGGACAGGGATTGAATTCAATACATATATACACATATAACTAATCAATAAAATCAAGGCGTTAAACCACAGAAAAGTGTTTTGTAAATTGACTAGACCATTTCATGATCCAAAAATGGAGGTCAGAGAAGTTTTTTCATCAAACTGTCGATTGATTTGTGAATAAAAATCCATAACATTATTTGTGACATTTTGATGTATCAATCACGATTGATATTTGTGACTAGGAAAAGATGGGTAGCCATTCTTGGTCGCCACCTGTTCAAGGAGAGGCTCAAAGGAACCCTAGAAGCGCAACCAATGCAAGCGTAACAACTGCAGAGTGCACGTGCACTTAAATTCAGAAAATGATCTATGATCATGAAAAAAATTAAGGTCAGTCAATGTGATAAACAATCAATCTGATAAATAATCAATACGCTTACTAAAATTATTAAAAAATAATAAAATAAATATTCAATTTAGTAATAATTATTAATAAATAATTTGAATAAAGTTCTGAAACAGCCAGAAAAAAAGCTAAGGAGATGGCGCTTCTTATAAACTAAGGTTGAAATTGATAAAATAAAAATCGACTATGACTGGATGGATGCACGTGAAGTTTGTAGACGACTAATTGCAAATCTGATTATGATTGATATATGACGATCGCTTATTAATAATTAAACCCGCATTTGAAATTATGACAATAAATAAGGCTGAAAAAAATCAGGAGTCGTCGAACTACAAAAGTATAAGAAATCTTGTATCTTGTAAATACACAAGCGTAAGAAAGTATCAACTTTGACTGAATGTTGTAAAAGCACTTAAAAGATATAATTACTGAAACTAATAAATGAATACTCACTATGAACATAAATGAAAATGAGTTTGTACGCAACTAATAATCAGGTTTCAAAAGTATTATTCAAGTACTACACTCAGTACCTATATCTCATATGCTACAATTAGTCGATAAACTTCTAGCGCAACTCGAGGTGGCACGCATGTAATTCGCAAAATTAAATAGATCAACACAAAATAATAACAATAGTTGAAAATAATAAATAAAATTTACCAAAAAAATATGACATAGTTAACAATTTAGAGTGAAACTAGAACAAAAACAATATATGACACGTTACGACCGTCCTGGCAGGTACAGCGGTCATGACTAGGACTCATAGGAGATTCAAAAGATATCAGAGGTACTTAGAACTGTCACTTGGCAAGTTTAAATCCACGAGGTAAACACACTTCACAAGTCAAGTTTACACAGCATAGTTTTTTATGGGGTTACTACAACAAAATAAACTTGAATAAAACAAGAACGGAAACAAAATAGCATAGTTATAATCCAGTCAGTACACACTAAGAGGCACCTTAATCCGAGATTGTCCTTTCAATATAACAAAACAAAGTGAATACTGTAGGTTGTGACAAGTTGGCTCGTTTATGGCAAAACAGTATGTTGGTTGTGACACTTAAAATACCAAAGCCAAGCAATTAACACACATAAAGTACATTTTTGATGCTAGAAATAATTCCTGTTCTAAGTACCGAATGCAAATTAAAAATAATTAGGTGACGGTTTTAATGGAACCAGCTAAAAAATAGCACTAGAATTATTACAGGATCAGTAGTAGGTACTAGAAATTGTTCACAGGCATCCAGAGTGAGTGCCGAAAAACGTTGACGAATCATCAATATAAATACTTAACCCAGAAAGAAATTTGGCAATCCAAATTAATAATGATAAAAAATACATTTATGACTACCTACTATCATTTCAAGTCGATCATAATTTATCTATAATTTTGGTTAGAACATTCCAGACATTATATTTTCTAAACCAGGGTTGTGACGCTTGCCCGATTTGGAAGCAGAGACTGTGTACAAGAAAGCCTAACAATACCATCATAAAAATTTCTACAGACACGAGTACGTTTCTTACACAAAATGACATCAGATCATCAACTTCCCATGATATAAAATGAAATGAGAATAACGCATAACATTGTCAATTTTAACCCTCTGTCTCATGACGGTAATTTTAGTTATCGATCTTACATCATTGATGACAGTTCATTTAAAGGGTCGGCAAAAATTTTATTTGCCATTCATGTAATTTCAATTAAAATTTGGCTTGTCATTTCATCTCATTATAGTTGTTTTCTTCCTAGCCGTCAGTGCAAAAATGAACAAAAACTCAGTAGCTCGTCACACAATCAACACCAGCGCATTTAAGCAGCAGAAATTAAAATAAGAGAACGCGAATATTTGTTTATCTGTCCTTAGCCGAAATTACCCTAAAATTTCCGGGTTTGTTGAAATGACATGAAAATATGGTAGTGCATTAGTTGTCAGTGGCAGTGAAAGGCTATCAGTTTAAAACTTACGCAAAGTTCTTATGTGCTGTACTATCTTATTCCTTCCACATACTGTTTAAGAAATCATTTAGTACAATAAAGTTTTTGGCTTAGAATATACCATAAAACTATTAACTGAACAAATGCCTGAGTACATAGTAGGGGGCTCCTAAAAAACCAACAAACCACCTAATTTTTGCTAAACATTTTTTTTGGAAGTGAACGATTTCCATGACCAAAGTGCACGGCAAGCAACGCAATGCGAAGGTACAAATCCTCCCTATTCATACTAATGAGAAAACCATGCATGATATTTCCTATCATATCTCAAGAAATCATCTATTACATACACCGATAAGCGAATACAGCAATGCGGGAATGGACTGAAGCTCTACGTTCACATTTCATCAATAGATTAATACAAATTCTATTGGATGATATGAATTGCGTCAATAATGGGGATGACACTAATATTAGAACGCCCCAGACAATGGCAGATAACGACTGGATCCTTGACTAGATTAGTACCAGAATAAGTGGCGGGAGAGCGCAAATGCAGCTAAGTGTAAATGAATGGCGTGGCCATTAGAGTGGATAATTTCTTATTACGATTAAATGGATGACTCGGGAGACTAGGTGAACTTTGACTCGGTTCAAGACATGACTTGACAAGTAAACATAAAATATTACACATTCAGAGGAGTAGAGTCTTGTGGTATTTGGTTTCTTCTGTGGGCACAGTGCACAGAAAACAATTTTACTGAACGCAATGACTTAAAATGGAAAACACAAACTTCATATGCCTAAACAAACCCTTTTTATAATGAATCAAATTCGCAATAGAGAGAAGGTATTGCTACTAAAGAGACAATAGAAGGACTTTACCACGATGTTGAATAATAATTCGATGCATCAAAATGACTTGGTAGGTGGTTCAAGTTTAAATGAAAATGTAAGTGAACAAAACAAAAGGATTTCTTATTCATGAGTAATACTAATAACATGATTTTATAGAGAAGCAAACACTAAAAAATTTCAATGCCAGTCAGATCACACGACATCAAGTTCCTCACTCACACACTTACAATCGAATGACTAGTATCAAGTAGAAGATTAACATAGCAGACAACTTTAGACGCTACTTGCACTTCTTATTCTGTACTATCTTTTGAGAATGATGGGCTTTGCGATGCAGTCGGAGCTGAGCATTGTCTCTTAAGGTGACATTGCACTGAGAACAACGCACTGATGTAGGTGCAGAGAACAAGTGAATCTTTTTATGCACATTCAAATGAGATGTGGTGATGAACGTGGCAGAGCATTCGGTGCAAGAAAATGGGCGTTCCCCAGTGTGGATACGACGATGGACATTCAAATGAGATGAAGTAATGAAACTTGAGTTACAATATTCACAGTTGTGAGGCTTCTCTCCCGTGTGCGTCTTCATGTGGACTTTGAGGCTGAAGGCTCGAGTGTAGGAGTTGCCACAGAGCTTGCAAGTGAAGGGTTTATCGCCGCGGTGCCTTCGAATGTGTACTTGCAATGAGCCGTTCTGAGTGAAAGTGGCTCCACACTCTTCGCATTTGAATGGCTTCTGCCAGTGAGTGTTTGAATGGATCTTTAATTCAGACCTTGATGAGAACAAAGCCTTGCACAGGCTGCACTTGAAAGCTTTGGCCCCTTCACAACTTTTTGGTAACTTTTTCAATCCATTCTTGGAGCTAACTGAAAATTTGCTAACAACTCCATTCTTAACAGCTTGCAGTGATTGTTGAGAAGCATCAGTGTCTGCAACTTGATTATCCGAACTACTCTTTGCAGCATGTGTCAGAGAGTTGCTCTTTACTCCATGTTCTAAAAGTTTATGTTTGCTAAGAAGAGATTTGTCAGAGAATTGTTCAGAGCAAACATTGCAAATGTGAGGGTTATTGAAGTGCTGTCTGATGTGCATTTGCAAAGAACTTTTCGAAGGAAATATAGCATTACATAGAGGACAAGAATTCTGTAACTTAATTAAATGATCTTCCATATGAGCATCAAGGTCATCTTTTTTTCGAAATAACAAACTGCACTCTTTACATTGGAAAGAAAGGTCTTTTTTGGACGAACTCTTCATTTTCTTACCATCATTTTTGGTGTTATGATAATTAACTTTTTGCAATTTCAGCTTGAATGTTTTTCCTGGCTGATCAATTTCTGCAAACCCTAAAACAATGTTTGGGTAGATAGTGAAGTCAGTTATCTGGCTTGGCAATGTAACATCATTTGAGAAATTGCATAAGGCATCAGTATTGGAATTTTCTTCCTTTATGTTGGAACATGAAACTATTTTATCAAGTTTCCCTACAACTTGAGTGGAGGCATCTTGAAATTTGCTAGGCTGGATGAATGTAAATAGCGAGGTTGCAGAGCCATCCCCATCTGAATTATCTTGTTCTGAGTGCAAGAGCTCTTCATTTTTTATAAAATCATCAGAGAGGACAACACCAGAGAGAGGTGATACAGAGTCACAAACTTGTAGTCCTTCAAGAGAGCCCTCATCCATAAAGGGTTTGACATCCACACATTCCTCGTGCTTCTGAAGCATAATGTCATGAGAAATGAAAGAAGTTGTGTCCAGGCCAACTTTAGGGCTGTCAAAATGACTCATAGTGAAGGAGTCCTCAATAACTGTGAAGAGCACATCAGTTGATGATGGGTTGATGAAGTGCAGCTCATTGCTAGTGCTTGGGGAGGACATAGTGCTGCCACTGATGCACCATTGGCTGCCAAGTTCTACTTCCTCCACAACCTCCTCAAAGCCACCAACTGAAATCAACAAGCATGGATTAAAAATCTGTACATAGCATATATTTTTAATAATAAGAACATTCAAATTTGTCATAATCAATTTCAAATTTGAAAAAAAACACAAGCAATAGCATAATAGATAGCTTTCCCACTGTCATGTCACAACACATGATAGGATTGGGAAAGGAAATCTGTTGAAAAAGCAACTTCTTATTTAAAAATCAGGACAAATTTTTACCTAAATCAAATTTTGATGTAGGTACTTTTGTGAAAAATTTGAAGAAGAGATATGGTTTGACATAGGTTTGTTACAAAAGTAAGGCCTATTTGTCCTGCATAAAAAGGGAATATGAGAAAAAATCTAAAACTCTACATTTTCTAGAAATCATTACAGTTATCAATTTTGAACTAGATAACAATTTACAAACTTGATGATGGCCAAGGATACCAGCACATAGATAAATGGTTTGGTATTGTTATAGCTGTTGGAGGTATTTATTTCGGAAGATAAATAAAGTAATTTTAAACTGTTTGTTTTGATGTTGAAGTTGATGTTAATGGGCATAAATCAGTAGTACCATACCTAGTTGTCTGGGCTAAAGTTTTCAAATTGTCCACAATTCCTAGAACGTGGCTCCAACTCAAAAATGTTTCACAAGCAAGGTTAAAAGTCATATAAATAGGTACAAGATTTAAATACCGGATATTTTTATGGGAGTTAAATTTTATTAGTCACAAACACATCAAAATCAAGTAAATTGAGAAAAAACAATAATGACCATTTTCAAAAAATGCAGGTCCTAATTTTTAAATACAGTAATCAAATGTGAAATATCATCTTTATAATTTACAAAGTGATTTTTTTACAGAATAGTTTCTCACCCATAATGTCAGCTGGCAACACATACTGGCACACAGTTAGTTCACTTGATATTGTGTCAGCTGAGATTGTGATAGGTGCAGTCTCAGTAGGAGAACTGTGCTTAGCTGAGCTGGATGAATCATCCACATCTGACAGGTCCGAGACAGTCGTAACTGCCATGCTTGGAGACACACCAACATTATAACTGCTTTGTTCTACCACAGCAGTCTCACCATCAAATACAAGATCAACATGTTCACTAGTCAATATTATGGGGTCAATAGAAATGCTACTGTTAGATATACAAGTGTTACTGCTGCAACTGGACATAACAATCTGTAAAAAATAAATAATTTTACAAATTTATAATTGCACATTGAAGCAGCACATCAATTGAGTATTAGATCTGACAGATAGTGTTGCCAGGGGCATTGTGCTGCTTTTATAGAATAAATTTTCAACCTTCATACTCATTTGTCTTAAATTAATTTACTTTGAATCTAATATCTCCATTAGGTAAATTCATAGAAGCAATATTTCTTCTTATGTAGCAGGCTTAGAAACAAAAAATAACTCAGTACTCACTGCAGTGAGTGAAAGTGAGCGCATTTTCTTGTCGACGAAAATGCAAAGTCATGGACAGACAGATGGACATGGCGAGCACAATAGGGCATTTTTTCCATAAATGAGAAAATGCACTAAAAATATAACTCAGTACTCACTGCAGTGAGTGACAGAGAGCGCATTTTCTCGTCGATGAAAACTTGAGGTCATGGACGGACAGACAGATGGACATGGCAAGCACAATAGTGCATTTTTTCCATAAATGAGAAAATGTGCTAAAAATGTTTATTTAAAATGTCAATATTTTTGAAAAATTTGCAATCTGTGCAAATAACTTAATTCCAAGTTGTCAGCTATTGCACCAGACTGAAATAATTAGATGGATTGTCACTCAGGAGCATCCAAGTTATTTTTCATTACATCCATTGATCTTTTTGATAATTCATTGGTCAAAAAATGATCCTTTGTCTTTCAAAGTGTTGTTTCAAGTATGGTATACCTAATTGTTCTACTTCTTATTTGCAAGATTAATTTATTAGATCATCTTCTGTCATTTGTACTGTGAAATTATTTTCTTCAGTATGCAGTTGCGTTTAGTTATAACACTTGTAATATTTAAAATGTGTCATTTTGCAGTAGATGGAAATCTGCAATGATGCACCAGTGGGTTGCATTGCACTCAAGCTGTTAATGTGTTAAGCATTAACCTTAGGGTTCTGTGTAAACTTAAATACCATGATGTATGCAAGAGTGGTGAGCTAACTATAAAATTTTATATTATGAGCCAAACTAATGATTAACTGAATCATTACATCATCAATCACAAGTTCACAACTCCACCCAGTATATGACCAAAGAACTGAAAATTACCATTGTTATGAACATGTCCCCTTTCTGACCTCAATATTTATATACTTCTAAACTTATCTAGTACAAAGAGTGCAAGGTTATCACATAGTTAAAAAAACCACTAATGCAAAATGAAACCAAACTCTGCATTGTAAAGACACATTTTGTCTTGAATGCATCTTGAACAGCAGCAATCATGTGGCTCAAAAGTCATGCATTTGTTAGTTTTGATAGGAGATATTGGGGCTTGCAAATGTATCTTTATATGGCATGTGATGATGTGAGTACCATAGGTCACTAAAGGTTATGCAAGCATGTTTTACTCATTAGGCAAGGGACTATAATGGTTAAATAGTAATTTGAATAATAGTTGCTCTGCAGATTCTGTTACCATGCAACACCCATCAGTAAGAACTTAGTGTCTGGTGCGAGGTAAGGCCCCCTTCCCAGTCCACAGTTGACTTACACCCAACCCAAGGAGGAACTACCTATCAACCATGTCAATGTCTTGTAAAGAACTATGTGGCCATTCCTTTGCTAGAATTTCAGCATGGTTTGTTTTTTATTACAGAAATTAAGCAGTTATAACACAGTCTGATGCAACACAAATCTCTGCAATCACCAATGAATCATATAAAGTTTACTTTTTAACTTATTAAGCAGGATATTTTGGCAGGAGCATGGTACTAAACTGCAGATTCATAGTCACTGTCACATGGTGCAGACAGAAGAAGGAAAATATTTGTGTTGCTTGCAGAATTTTTGTCATGTTGATTTGTAATCTCAAAACTATTTACAAATTAAAAGTTGCAAATGCATTATACAATCTTTAAGAAATATTAATAAATTTTCTAGTATTTTCCTATGATAAGGAAATGTTTTTATTGGGTACTGTCCATTTTAAGAAATATTTTCTTTTTCCTGTAATGACTAATGTGGTGACATTAGTGCCATTGACGATTTGAGGGTAGATAAATAAACTGTTTTCTAATCTTTAGCATGAGCACAAGTGTACTAACAGTACAATTAAACTTTCAAATACCAAATGTATTGAATATATGTTACTTAGAGTTAGGAACTATAAGATTTCAGTAATAAATTGGAAATTTTTAATCCCAGGTTTCACAGGCATTTCCTGAATATTGCCGGCAAAAGTAAGCCGTGATTCTTATTTTTCACTTCACTAAAAAAATTGAGGCAGGATGGAATTCTAATATTGACGGTTCATATATTATTCCCGATACACCTACACCAGTTTTTTGATACAACATTATTTGAGGCAAAAAAATGAACTTCTTATAGACTTAAAACACGTATGGGTATGCTAAGTTTCTATAAGATAATTCACTTCATCACTTGGAAATGTTGCGTGCCAGCAAGGCTGCAGGCGCAGCTTTCACTCAACAATTAAAATTATACAAAGTATTAGTTCGTTAAAGATTTGTCTCTTAATAAGACTGCAAAGAAGTAAACTTAATAAAGTAATTACAGCTACCGTGACTACGCTGTCAAGCAGACTTTTCGATGATGCACGCACTAAACACGCAATTCATGGGAGCGAGAATACATAGAACAACAAAAGCAGTCGCCCGGCATGCAACTGCGAAAACAAATGACGATCGCGGCAGCGGCGGCACGGATCATAACGTTAATATAGTCAATGCAAGAGAATGATTAATTATGATATTTCTGATAGAGATTTGAAATATTTTCGGAAGCCTAAAACTTGTCTCTTATACACATCTAGATGTGTATAAGAGACAGATGTAGTGCGTGGCGTGTTATGTGTGGCGTGTAGTGTGTAGCGTGTGATGTGTAGCGTGTATCGTGTTCCATAGATATGCCTCTCACGCCGAGGCTACATTTGGGCCATTTGGCGGAACTAAAAAAATATTTCTGCCCGAGGCAGGAATGACCTCAATTTTCGTGTCATCACGAGGAAAATGCCTGATATGTCGAGCAATGCGCAGTATTTCGATGTAATACTCTAAAACATAAAAAATTCCTCGATTTACGAACACATCAATAGTACCTAGAAGTATAAAACACAATGCTGAGGACTCCGGGGCCATACTTTCAAAAAAAGTTAAGAGATCGTAAGTTCATCAGNCGACACATTTAGATTGAAATTCTTGCATTTAATATATTTCTCAGTCTTCAGCCAACTATTTAGAAAAAAAGTAAGGTTTCCGGTACGTTGGATGGATTACGATGCATCGAAGCTTGTCCGGAAATCAGTTGCGATGAGTTCCCGCAAAAAATGTAAACAACATTTTTTTGATTGCATAGTTTCGGTTGCATTAGAGCGGTCAGACTGCTTTATTACTTGTTCAGTTGACACTTGCTGTACAACCGGACTGTTTTTAGGGTAAAATTAGTTATTTGGGGTAACACGTGCATGCAACCTTGTAATAAGTTCGTGGCTTGTAAATAGTTCGTCATTACTCAGCGTAAATGGCTTTTCATTAAAAATTACCCGGCGACGCATCTTTAAAACGGCCGGCGACGCTTTGGGCTTAAAAATCCATATATTGCCGACGCTGCATGATGCAGCGTTGGCAATATATGGATGCAGGGTGGATGCAGCCTGCATCCACCCTCTCCCTCTGCATAGTGGAGGTGACGGAATCATAGTGGCAAAGCAGAGAGTTTTTTAGACTCTTCCTCAAGTTCATTTTTGAGTCCTATAAGTAGACCAGTAAAGTATCTTGGATACCAGAATTATCATACATAAGAAATCTGTTAAAATCTTGAGTAAATGAGGAAATTAAAAATGAACTGATTCTAAAAAAATCACTGGTTTGCCACTATGGACGGAATTACCTACGATGTCGGAATATACCGCGTTTACCCTACTGATTATTTATTGAGGTATAGCTAATAGCCATATGAATGGTTGACATTGACAATGATTGAATTATTTGAATATATTATAGCTATCAGTATCAATATCATTCTGATTCTTGTCTCATTCATGGGTGGCTTGCATGGTTGCACCCTATTTTACAGTCTGGATTGAACTTGGAAGCCACAAGATTTCAGTAGAACTAGAACTTTACAAGGAATAAGGGAATTTGGGAATGAGCATTGAGCTACATAGAGCTAACAAATCCTTTCAAAAGCTTGACTGCACAAGGATTCAGATTACAAATCTGACAGGTTCATATGCAGCCTTGAACCTTATTCAGGAAATATGATATGGATTAGGCTATGGTAGAGACTAGAGTGTAACTGTAAACTGTGTAACTTGGGTCGTCAAGTGATGAGCAATTTTTCTCTATCAGCGATTGTAGGATATATAGCAATAATTAGTTTTGGTTGCTGCCTGATGGACTGTTAGCAGTTAGCGTTTTGACCGAGAGACAGTTCGGCTCGGAAAACATGATTATGATTCACGATTATAGCCTTGATAACTTGGAAACTTGGCCGTTGACGATTGAAGACTGCAGAGAATCTCAACTGTCAAGTTGTCAACTCAACCTTACACATCACACTAAGACTAGGACACTGTCGATTTTTTTTTTAATTCACTGAAATTCCTGATTAAAAGTCCATCTATTATTTTATATACTCTTATCCTTCTCTCGGAGAATTGAAGATTCTAATTAGAAGAGGAAAATAATCGGTAAAACTTTTTGTCACCTATGTTGAGCGATTGATCTCACAAAGCTTATTCCGCAGTTCTTCCAACACAAGTTTTCCCGGATACAAAATGACAACAAAACAAATTTTAATCGCAATAGAAATAACTACCTACATGAATACAAAACTGTTAGCGAACGTTTTACATACCTTCAGTAAGCTGCATGTGATTTTAACAGTCAGCATCAGTGCCACTAATCAGAATCTATACCTGGATAAATAAGGCGCAATAACCCTATAGGAACTGAGGACAATAATTCAGGTTTACCCTTCATGGGGTAAAGTAAACCCCAGCAAACTCAGTTTACCCGAGCTATGTTTACTCCTCAGCAAACTAAGTTTACCCGAGCGGTGAAAAAACTGTGCCAGCAGGCAAAACCAAAGAGCGCATTGAACATGCAAGTACATACTAGTAGTATGGTATCTTCGGCATTGAAGAATATGCCTGGATGGGCCTGTCGCCGATTCTTGTATTTTTCTTGACTAGACCGGCCTTTAGATCAAATCTTTTCAACGGACGGCAGATTTAAAATCTGCTTCTAGATTTCAGTTGTTCCGTAGGATACGAGGCATTTTAAGATTAAACATATGCTCCTGCATGGCCTTGTCTAGTCTGTTCTTGAACGCGTTCATACTCGGAGCATCAACAAAATCTTCAGGGAGGCTGTACCACATGTCGGTGACTCGAAACGAGAAGAAATTTTGTCGCGTGGATTAGTTGCACCGCAGTTTTTTTTTAGTTTGTAGCTGTGGCCCCTGGTGTTGGTTCTTGTTTCAAATTCTAGTAGTCCTTCTGGGACCTTGTACAAACCATAAGTATACTTGTATAATTCAATGAGGTCACCACGCAGGCGACGATAACGGAGACTGGAAAGCTTCATAATCTTCAATCTATCTTCATAAGACTTGCCCTTCAAGCCTGGAATTATCCTTGTTGTACGTCTTTGAACACTCGCAACTAAATTTATGTCCTTTTCAAGTCTCCTGATACTAGGTCCTTGGAAAGTGCAAGTGTCCTGATACTAGGGAGACGTCAGCCCAGTGGTTACAGTTCAGAGTACAAAGATTGGAGCAGAGAGGTGCGGTTTCGATCCCAGCTCTGTGCGCCGATTTCTGTGGTCAGAATCGGCGAGGCCGAGCGGTTAATTAATCACAGCAGTATTGTAGCAGTGAGTTGCGCGTTCGAGACCGCGTTCGCTATTGCAGTGGACTTCATGTGACCAGTTTTCAGAATTGTTTTCTAATACGCAACGATCCTTAAAGATCACTTTAGTATCGAAAACGCCGCAAGTCACTAACACGGACACAAGCATACTATTCGAGTGCGCGTCCTCGAATACACAACTACCCTCTACTCTAACATGCATGCAAAACAAAGTGGTATCCTTTCCTTCAGTCTTCAAACCCTCCTACAGCATGAAAAGCTTCTATATAGGCCTTTTCACATCCTTTTTAGAGAATAAAGGCAGTTGTTCACCAAGTTCTCATGTGCAAAAATTGCCTTTTTAATCAGTCAAATATTAGTTAAGCTTTTTTGCTTTTGTGTCCGTGCAATTACTCTTATTCACATAACTAAAATTACGGCGAAAAATATTAAATTCTTAATATATTCAAATAATCTTCTTCGATTTAGTCGTTCGCGCTAAGATGGTGTAGGTAATCCTAACCAAAACTCTCAATATTGATTCTACGGTTACGCGAATCCACCGAAATTCGCTAAATGAAGGAGCCGATGGAGCGTACGGTGAATGACGTCAAGGTTGACGCATCAATGCGTCACCTAAACTACGAAGTCTTGCAGCGAACTAGATCAGTGGTACAGAAACAGGTCAGTCGTATGGAAAGGAAATTCTAGGTTTTTTCCACCATTCAAGAAAAATCAATTTGTATGCAATCATTTCAGTAATATGGATATAATTTCACAAATATTAATCTACTATGCTCAGATCCAGAACAATCCTAGTCGAATTTAGTTAAAACAACTTCCTCGACAATAAAATGCGTCATTCTAGTTACCGGATTTTCAGTATTAACCAACTATTAAGTGTAAAGATTCAGTCCTGTGGGAAGGTTTGGTCCTAACAGGATGCAAAACGGAGAAAGACCACCTGATATCGGGCCGGCTACTAGGTAGTTAACTGGATAAAAGTTAATAAAACTGAATCGGAAGCTGGCAAAACACTGTAGGTTGACGACGGGAGTATAAATGTACATCAGCGAAGTCCTGCAGTCCTCGATCCCAGTATTCTCCCGTTATAACCTCCATATCAATCATCGGACGTCTTCACCAAAGTCTGGATACATTGGCGGCGACTCATTTCTGTCCAAACCAAGTCATAACTCACGTGGCTCAAATTTTTTTCTTAGAGATTTTGTCAGAAGTGAGGACAAGAATGCTATATATTATAAATAAATTAGCGGCATTCTTTGGCGTCAAATGCTCAGTAAATTACTTTTAATTGGCTATTTATTTTCTCCATCATATTTACCACATTCGTACATCACTTATTTCTTATTTGATTTCACATGGAATTTCGCAAATGAACGTGAGGAAAGAAGATTTGTTTATTGAAGAATTTTTCTAGTGACAAGAAAATAGAACAATTTAAAAAAAATTTAAATTTCTTCATATTCAATAAAAATTTCAAAGTGTATAATAAAATCGTAATTGACGTTAATAAAACATTTTAAGCGAAAATATTCCCACTGAATAACGTACAACTCGTATTTTTGAACAGCATATGCGAACAATTATCACATCGTATCTATCGTATCTATTATGCTAATGAATGATAAGGCAAATAAAAAAAGCAGCAAATTTTTTCATCTACTGAAGTTTAAACAGAAATAGTTACAAACGAACGTTACTAAGAATAAAAATATCAGTCTCCATTCTAAAACTTCTCAGGCAATCAGGTGGCTGTTTATTGGACACTTGTCTTGTTGCTCACCGCCCACTAAACTAATTAATTTTCGATCTTACTGGCCGCTCCTAAAGTATCCAATACTCCTCCTCTACACGAAGCCAGAAGAACGAGAATTATTAGTGGCGGTCAGTACTGGCTTCGAATGTAAGGGTCCTAAGCTTATATGAAATACTCATCTTGAGTAATTTTCTTCCAAAAGGATGAACTTTAGGGCGCTGTCTACGTTAAAAATATAAATGATGAACTTTACGGGGCCCTGTCTATATTAAAAATATAAAATTGTACTCGTCTTGAGTAATTTTTTAGCGCATTTTCTCATTTATGGAAAAAGGCGCTATTGTGCTCGCCATGTCCGTCTGTCCCTGACCTCAAGTTTTCGTCGACGAGAAAATGCACTCTCTGTCACTCACTGCAGTGAATACAGAGTTATATTTTTTCCAATATGATGTGCTCTACAGGGCGCTGTCTATATTAAAAAATATAAAAATATAGTTGTGTTAGCGTCGATTAGGCCATGTTGGCATTTAGCCAATTTGTAACAACCAGGCCGGCCCTCTTGCCGAACTCAACGGGAATTTCCGCAACATGTTGAGGGGTTTCGAACCCGCAACTCTCAGTTCCCAATCTGAATTTGGTTATCTCGATCACTCGGCCATCGCAAGTGTACTTCACGATTCAACTGCATATTGCATTTAACTTTTTAATTCATTTATAAAAATACCTTACTTGGTACTTAGTAATTAACCTAAAAGGTTCCTGAAGGATCATTACCGTGTTAATGGAGAACCCCCAAGTTTGTTGGTAAGGGTGTTTTGGATTTACCATCCGTAAGACTTGGGCGATTCGTAGTCGTTTCACTTGATTGTGCGCGATTTGATGATTCGAATTTCATTTTGTTGAGAGCGGTTGAAGTTGCATAATCTGGAGGTAAGTCTGGGCAGAGTGAAGTGATGTCTGCGTAGTTTACAAACCGGGCATTCGGCCTCGAGTTTCCTACAGCAAAGAGCAGGGGAGGCGTTTGGCAGTATAGCTCCGAGAGCGGTAAGTTTAGATGAGCAGCTGCTGTTGCTTCAGTGTACTTATTTCTTCGTTTTAGTTGCTTCGAATACTTCTTTATAATTACAAGACACGCTGATGCCGCGCCAAGAGCGACAACTGACACCAAAACACTGATGTATTTCCCCGACATTCCTGCGATGACAGCGTCGTATAAAATCGAGCCCATGATGATGAGGAGGAGCACTACCCACGGCACCAACAACCCAGGCCGTTCCTGGTAAAATAGAACCTCATTAAACGATGGGACAGCTTTTCAAAATGAAAACATGTTTATGGCTGATTTAAACGAAATTTTGGTTCGGGTAATCTGTGATAACTCATGAATGTGTCGTGCGTACAGTGGAGTGAAGCTCGCTGCATACGTATATAAATGCTTTATTGTAAAAGGGTTTTTATAATTTATTAAATCTCGAAATTAATTTATCTGACTGCATGAATAATTAATTCTAGAGAAAGTTGGCATCGGTAAAATTCAGAATTTTTGAACGAAATTAGCAAATTCGATCACAGTATTATTTATTACTTTACCTTGACAGCTCCCATCACGAGCATGATTGAGAAAAGAAGCAGCAGAAGCCAGATGGTAATTTGCACCAGCAAGAATACTCGACCTGAATAGAGAAAATGCGTAAAATTATGTTTCAAATAAATGCCAATAAAAAATTTCTTACATTGTCACTGAATTTACCCTCTACATCAGTAATGGTGCTGATAATAATACTGCAAATCTTCAAGCGAATCTTTCTTCGTTTACTGGAGCTGATAAAAATTATAATTCTAAAAAAATTATCGAAACAATTGTCGAAATTAATTTTTAACACACTAGAGAGAGCAAATGAAGCGTTGACGAAGAGTTCACAAGGCAGCAACTTAAGCACGTCTGATGCGCTGCTGGCATCGTCTCGCTTGCACGACTGCATGTGATCCTCCAACGTGATGTACGTCGCCACCACCGACACGCATGAGATGGCGGCCAAAATCTGAAATATTTAATCAATTACTTTTCGGCTGAAGCCAGAGTAAAAAAAAACAGTAAATCAACGTGTGGTAATCAAAGCGAAAGTAATTACGTTAAAATTGGTTACAGAAACATGCATAGAGGAAAATACAGACGAAGTATAAAGGAAATTTGTTTTTACAAGTGGATTCAACATGTAACAAATTTGCTGACCAAATACAAAATTTCATTTCGTTTAAGCTATAAAATTTATGACTAGAAGCTAATATCTTTCTTATGTAACTTCTAACCCGGAAACACAAAATATTTTCAAGGTTCACTTAACTACGGGACTGCTAATTAATTCTATTGGGAGCAGACTTCCGTGTTGCAAGGCTGACCGTGGTTGTTGAAACCGCTAAAGAGTAGCAAGTGTGAGCTTCATTGATAATTTAATTCAATTGAGGGTAGATTCTCTATAAATAATGTACATAATGATGGCAGATTGCTAGATCTTTCTCCAGATTGTCATAGTATAGTAGCGGACGTCGTGTTCCAATTTCAGCTCATAGGGAGCGACTTCTCTTACTGTACGGCGTCAATATTTGAATGGATCAAGTGAAGAGTCGTGCGCAGATAAATTACAGAATCAACCAACGTCGTCAGCTGTTTGTAGGCATTGTACGGAACACATCTTTGTCTTGCGATTCGTGTTGAACGTCGTCTGACGATGAATGGCTGTTACAGCAACGAGCAACGTCGTTCCCTGATGACGACTAGAGCATGGCCATGTTGCGGAGGTGCTTCATCACAACAGCGGCCAAGTATCGCTTCGATCTATGAGAGTGTCTCTTGTTTGAGTGCTCCCTCGGGGACCGTCTTATCGTAGCTTAAACTGAAGGCCAGGTCACCTCAAGGCTGACGTTCCTGCCGCACCGAAATGTGATGGTCGCTCACTGGGCCCGTGGGTGTTCTCATGAAGATTAGGTCATCATGACTCGGGGGCAATACATGTGCAGCTAGCACTATAGACTATAGTCGTAATAAGATATTTCTCAATTGTTCGAGTTAGTGCATAAAATAGCCGTACGGGGCTGAACAGATAAAAATGTAGTTAAATTTGGTGTTATTTGATGAATTTAATAGATGGATTCAAATAATGCCTATCAAAGCAGGATCGATGTACAAACATATTAAATAAATTCGAGTAATATAAACTACCTTCTTTGCAATTTGAACGTAAAGTTCTTTACTTTCGAAGTAAAAAAGCTTGAAAAATAAGTGAACCCGATATACAATGAATGGGTTAAGGTGCAAGCCTAAAGAAGTGACTCGAACATAACACATTTACGTCCAAAGCAGACTGTGTACATAATTAGTCTGAGTCGTCCGAGGCATGATCTCAAATAACACTAAGCTGGCTGCAATATGGCAGAAATCGCTTTGCCAGCCCCACTCCGTGAACATAGCGGCACTCTAATTGAACTCGTGCGTTAATTAATGTTGATACATGATGCGGGTGGAAGTTTTCGAAGAATGGCGCTTTGACTGAATGTAATGGTCACCGCTCAGCGTACACACCATGTCGTGAATATTTATGAAGTAAGTCCCCTACGAGATAACGAATACTATCAAAAATCAGTCTGACGAGACCACCGCGCACAAGAACCTCTTATTAATGACGGCCCTCTGCCCTCTGTGGCTTGGTATACTCTCCTTCTATTATGTGTGCAATATACGAGACGCATGTAATATAAGGCGTTGGTCGAGAGTAGACCTCTTAACTTTTGACAGACGACCATTCCATCGAGGCTTGTGAGGAGAACGATTCTTTTATATCTCTGCGCCCCCTATGATATCAAATGGTGCTTTGTTTATGTTGGATGATTTGCTACAATAAGTTTCATGGTCATTTAAAAAGAGTGCATTGAAATAATTCAATGAATAATTCCCAAAAGATTTGTTATTCTTTGATATTAAATAGGTAATATTTTTTTCTAGGACGTGTCTTTCTCTTTGCAGGATAAAGTTTATTGGAAAATATTCTACATAATACCAATTTTATCTTAATTTCTAAAAAATACACCAAGATTTCATCTTCAATGAGCTATTATTATAATCCCGGAATGGTGAATTCACTTATGAAGATCGACTCTTTCAGCCAGATTAATGTTAATCAGTGGACAGACTCCCTGCTAACACCCGTGGTTAAATAATATACTAATTCAACCATGGCTAACACCTACTGGATACTTCAATGATCACGACGGTGGTCGAATCGAACACTCAGACTCGTCAATGGCCATGGTGCCAACCTTCACAATGATTCATTAATGGACATTACACACGTCGTCTCACACTCCCGGATTCATCAATGGTCGGGGCGCCAGTCTCGTTCATGATAAGGATTCACTCGTACATGGCGCCCGACACCTGCGGAAATCTGCCATTTGTTGTTTGCTTTGCTGTGTGAAGCTGCGGGTGATGACGTCGTACGCACAGAGGCGTGCATAGACAGCGTCACCGATGAATAGATTTCCGTTCAGAAGCGAGGAATGTCATTCCTTCAGCGCAGGGGTTCGGTATATAGCAAACACAGTTGATGGAAATATGGCAGCTCTGCATAAAGGATTCATTGTGTTTGTTAGGTGATGTGGGGTGCATTAAGACTGTGAAGAAGGTCAATTAATTAATTTAGGTGTTCTCGGCATCCCGATTTTTGCTTGTGTTCCCTTACGCGAATCAGTTTAATTTTGGAAATCTCTGAATATTATAAATCAGTCGAAGCACAATCATCGACGCAACTCTGTCATCCAAGAATTAAAGAATCTAAAATTCAAGTCTTCTTGTGATAACTAAGCAAATGTCAGATTATTTAATGGTTTCATATCCCAATGGCATAGAAATCAGAAAGAAACTATTATAAAAAAAATTGCAAGAAGATTTAGCACTTTAATGAAAAGTTGCAGAAACCGTTCCTACCAAGCCGTCTTGTTAATAAATATGCATAATTTTCTTCCCTGAACTAAGAAAATTGTGCCTCAAGTACAAAATACGTGTTGATCTGCTACCAAGTAATAACCAATGCCGGCTCTCTTTTAATAAAAAATAATGTTATGTCCTGTGAACATCGTGAATTAAGCCGCGTTCATCTCAAGAGCACATTGCAGTATAGTGGGGCAGCTACCTACAATGATGGTTTTATGAACACTTCGACCTAAGCAAACATTATATCAGTTCCCTAATGGCACGATTGCCTTGTGCGCCTCTTGAGAACCACAGAAGATCAATTACATCAGACGGCGCACTGTGTGCATTGCGTTCTTGACAATCTGTTGATATATTTTCTCTGTCATGGTTCCGGGTTTCCATTTTGTATTTGTTGTTCTCCATTTTGTTCAATGTATGAGTACTCTGAAATTTCGAACGACTTGCTACTTTTAAGATTTACTTTATTGTTTTATTAACTCGGCGAAAATCTAAAAATATTTTTGCGGTGTTCAACAAGCATTGATCATTTAATTTCGCTTGGTCCTATTGTAATTGTTTATGCCCAATTTGTACATCGGAATGGTGCGCTTGCTACGTGCGAGTATAATTAAAGAACTAGAAGTTTATGTTTCACATAACTTTTTAATGGTTAATTATAGCTTCTGTCTTAAACTTACCTATTAGGCATTTAAAATCCTTTACACATGCATTTAAGTTACTATTAATGAATGTCATAAATAATAATCATTCTCCGGCGCTGATCGGAGAACGCGGAAGAGACTTAGTAAAATCTCAAGCAAATCAGAGAGGCGAATTATCGCTTGGAACACACTTGCAAGTATAACCGAAATCATATATACAAAGAAAAATAATTACAAAATGTTAATTATAGTCTAATCACTCACCCCTGTTACTACCCCAATTACGATGACGCATTTCTGAGCGCTGCAGCATGCAGAAGTCATGTTGATTTTACAACCACAAAATGAATTTTAATGCCACAAAATGAATTTTAATGCCACAAAATGAATTTTAATAATTATGAGAATATATACGATTGACTTGTACCAAAAACAAATGGAAGCATATTCACAGAGACAAATAATGCTTTGGAAATTGATATTGCAATAACTGCACACTTTGAAATAAAAAGTTTTGCAAATCCTGACGGCTTGTAAATGCTGTCGTAACGTTATTGATAATAATTTAGTACATGCTACATTCAAGGTGTATGCTCCTCGCAATGAAGTTTATTAATACAATTTTCATATAAATTCCGTTTCCAGTTGTTTCAAAAGAAAATAGTTAAAATTATATCTATTATAATTGAAAATGTAAATTTTACACGATTTTATTTTAACTACATTCTAAGTCACTTGAAGCTTTTAGGGTAGTAAACGTGAATTGTAAACCGTCCCATTCCGATTGGATCAACATTTCTCTGTGCTCGCACGCGGGCTCAAAAGAAAAACGAAACTAATGCGCAGCACCTCAAGAGAGTCCTTCGATTCGAATTCGATTTGCGTTTAGAAATAATTATTTGCGATACCGCGATAACTTTCGACAAATTAAAAAGCTCCAACACCAGATCGTTAAGGTGTTACTTTACTTTTCTTATCAATATGAACGGAGATATGAATAAACGAAGATAATTTTGGAAATGATAGTTAGAATCAATGCACTGCTGACAACTTAGGAGGTTTGCAAAAATTCGGCGCATTAGTCGCGCTTTGCGTTTGAACCCGCCGACAGGCTCAAGAAGTGTTGATCCAGCCAAAGCTGATGGAATCATTGCATATTTGAAATATTAGTTTTAGGAGTTCCTGATTAATAAGGAATACTCCACGCAAGAGCACTTATTTCACTTTATGATAAATTTTGCTATAGATCATAAAATTGAAATAAAAAGTTAATAAATTCAGTATTTTAACACCATCTTTGCAGTTTGCGTAAGTAGATGATTCACACTGAGAAATCTTATGTGCGGTGAAATTAGGTTTTGAATGTAGCTTTATTCACATTCCCTCTATTTAATGGACGCGCGATAACAGGATTTATAGAACCACTATGAACAGGAGGGAACACCAGCGCTCCAAGCGCGCTACCTGCCAGAATGACGGTGTGGATCGAACTTGAGCGTCGTGGTCTGTGCCTCTGTGGTGGTCATAGCTTGCGTCGACGGTATCCTTTGCTGAGTTTGCTCAACAACAACTCTACGTCTAGTGCCGCAGAGCGCAGACAAGCGGATGCCGATCCAAAGCACGAGAATGTACTGAGAAAGCTGGTCGACACTGAGGTTAGTGCTAGTAATCTGCACCACCATGCTTATTGCGATTTGTGTACCTTTAGAACTAGAAGAATTTACCTACTACGGTAGTAACGCTAACGGTACAAATGAATAACTTGGGCGCTCACCCCTAGTCACCGTCTCGCGAAACAACTCGTAGGCCTACTATCATGATTCAACTATTTCAACAGATTCATGTTTATTAAAATAGGTATTATTGAGATTCCTGTTCATAATATGGTCTATCGCTGATGTATAACAGTAATATTATGTTTAAGTATTCAATTTTTATATTTTTGTTGATTCTAGTACCTATACGTGTCTTGGTAATTGGTAGCATACTAGCATGGTATGTACCTATATTGCATAATCATCATAATGTATAGATCTTTTACTACATAGAGCTTCAATTTAAAAAAATTAAGATATGTTTCTAGTGGAGAGACTGGAGACTGATGATTTAAAAACTTTTTAATAACGCTAAGCCTCTAACACAAAATTCTTTAAAGAAGTCTTGGCAAGTTGGCTGCCACATTTTTTTTTGCAACTGTACTGTGGTGGAACACTTATTCATTCTGATAGGGCCAGGTACTGATGAATGGAGGCAAACAAGAGACTTTTGAAACAAATTTACTTTTATTCCTGATCTTGAAGCTTTCATCTTTTATTTAATATCATGTGTTTAAGTGTATGTAAATGCTTGCATCGATGATACATTTACTGGTCTACTTATAGAACTTAATAAGGAAGGTCAACACAAATGTCTCATTTACCTTTACCACTGTGTGAATGTGTGATAGGGATGTAATCTGACATATTGTCTTTTATTCATGAATATGCAAAAAAAGGCTGTTTTATGCACTTTTATGCCTTTCTTAGATATAATATGCCATATTGAATTTGTATTGGTAAATGATAACTGATTTATTCTGTTCCTTTTGATATACATGTGTCAATATATTCCTTCACAGATGACAAACACTCCCAACATTAAAAAACTTGGTCGTCAGCCAAGCCATCGCCGACCACCTGTAGAGAAAGGGCGATGGGCTTCCAAGGGAACTAAACCACTGCCTGAACAGCAATCCATCAAGTTCATTATTGGTGTTATTATCACTCATTTGTGTCGGAAGGTTCTTTTTATTGAGACAAGAGTAAAAATTACTCTTTATTCACTAGCTCTTTTCTTTGGCTCATTAGTGTTTGATTTTGTGCCTATGCCAAGAACATACATGTCATCAAAAGAAAGTATTTTCAATGTATACTTCATGAAAATTGGTTGGGCTTGGCTCATATTCATTGTTGGTAGTTTTGTGTACTTGACCAGTGCAACATATGGATGTGGCAAGAGGAATATCATTCAGCAGCATATGATCCGACTCATCATAGGTAATTTTTATTATAAATAAACTTGTTTATTCACTGCATTTGTATGTTTGAATATTTTATCATATCCCATAAATGTCTTAAAAATGACTTTTGGCTGATGAAATCTATTGACTAACATATTACAATACCTGCTAGTATTGTAATATGTTAGTCATTAGTTCATTCCTAGGAATTGGTCAAATTTATCATTAATACCTACCTTAAAAATTAAAATTTCCTAATTTTTAAGTATCCTTCTATGAAAGATTCAAGATTGATGTACGTAGGTACTGTACAAATTTAAGTCACAAATATTTTTTTCTCTCAATGGAGTAAAGAATTGTATTCCAGTATCTACTGACATTCTATTTTCTTTGATATTCATATATACATTGTTCCAGGCACTGGCATGTGGGGCTTGATGACCAAATGGCTGTTTGTGACTTTAGAACAAGCAACTGGTACATGCCTAGGAAAAGCTGCAATTGATGACAAGTGGCTCTGTGTCACCTCAGGCTTCCAGTGGCATTCGTTTGATGTTTCAGGTATGACTAGACTTGGCATGTGTTGGTTAATGCCACACCCCAATGCTGAGCTACTTAAAAATGTTTGAAGAGTGATAATGACAATTGTTGTATTGTGTGCTATAAATTTCCAGCAATTCTCTCTGTGGATAGGCAGGTACCATTCCTTGTGTTTTCTTTGTCACTTCTCATTTAGGAATAATTGACTAGTAGTGTAGCATTTATCTGTACGCTGTTTGAAGAAACTAGTTCAATAATTAAAGCAAGAGTATTATTAACACAAGTTGATGATTAGTCTACTTCTTTCCAGCACTCAAATGTGGAACTAAACTATAAATGTATCGGCTAAAGTAGACGGGACTATATTAGGAATTAGAAGCTTTTTCTGATCAGTGTTCCTTTGTATTGAGCAGGTCATGCATTCCTGTTGATTTACATGAACCTGGTGACAGTGGAAGAAGCTACTTACTTTATTATTCTGCCCTTTGTCTGTAAATTTAGGTTTTTAACTTCTGTGTGTGTTTTTTTATTAACTCCAAACTAATTTTCTGCATTTATGTGTTCTAGATTTATCGAACTGACGATGGAGCTGGTCTCCGAAACGTTTTAAAAAAAGATATGCTAAATTTTTGTGGTGTTTTCTTCGCTTTAAAATTTTTAGAGTTTCTGATTTTAGGCTGATGCAGAATTATTCATAAATTTTTTGGTCCAAAAATTATTTGGTGCAATTTTTTCTGACTGGATCATTGTGATGTTCTGTACATTAATTTGGTGTAGAAAAATTCAAGAATAGGCTGGGGGTCGAGAAGTTAATTATTTGTCTCTTCAAACAGTTACACTATATTTTAAAAAAATGTGTTTTATCTCTGCATAGCTTAGCTCTCCTCAAATTAAGTATTGATAATATTTGTATAAGACATTTATCTCTGCAATTCAGTGATGTAACCAAGTCGATATTCATGTGCAGGTAGTGGTGCAGAGAATGGTGCTGGCAGCAGTAGTGCTGAAAGTGGATCCTGGTCTTCATCCTCAGGCCAGAATAAGACTGAGTCTGACCATTCATCTGCTGAGACTCCTTTGCGCTCTTTAACCAATAATGAGTTCTCTACTTTTAAGGTAAGGTTATGAATTTTTCAACCAGAATTTCAATAAATTTATAATATGCAATTGCTGTTGTTTGTTCTTGTTGTAGTTCTGTTCTTGATTATGCAATTTTTTCAAATTTAAATGCTTCTTTGGTGCAATGATGTCGGTACCCTGGCTCAGTAATGAAGAATTTTATGCTTTCAGGACTTGAACGCCATTTAGCATGTTTTATACTAGAGCTTTAATTACTTTTCAGTCATATACGTATCATATTTCAGTCAGTCTTATCAATCATATATTATATAAATGTCCTTGAGCATGAAAGCCCGTTTAGTGTAACTCCCATATTCTTTGTCTTGAATAGTATGCAGAACGCTCCTTGTTGAAATTCAGCTGCTGTCTCTGTCATGCCATTAGATTTTACTTAACTTGTAGGTAGCTCACGCAAACTCAGAACTATCTGTGCACTTACAGGCTTTCTCAGTGACAATTTTGAGAGAATTTCTATAACGAAAATTCAATGATTGCAGGAACACTACGAGGTTTTCACACCGTACATACGCGTGCTGTTCATCTGCATGACGCTGCTGTCGCTGTGGTGCGACGTGCTGCTCGCGTGTACGGTTGTCTACTTCCACACCATGCCGCAGAAGGTTGTGGGCGGTGCCTGTGCAATGGCTGCTTGGTACATCACGTACAGGTGATTCGTGAATGTTACAATCGGTTATTATGAAAGTATGAACAATAATTCTAGGGGTTTATATTACTTTATTTGCTACTTGGGGTTTATACTAACTAATTTTCTTACAGAAGTTTAGACTTCATGTACAGGTGATTTGTGAGTGTTTGAATCGACTATGAAAGTATGAACAATAATTCTAGGGGTTTGAATTATTTTATTGGCTACTGGGGTTTATACTAACTAATTTACGTACTGGTGTTTAGACTTCACGTACAGGTGATTTGTGCTGCATGTTAGAATCGGTTATGAAAGTATGAACAATAATTCTAGGGGTTTATATTATTTTATTTGCTCCATGGGGTTTATACTAACTAATTTACTAACAGAAGTTAAGACTAACTCAATTTACTTCCAACAGTTTTTCATAAAAAGTTTCCTTGGGTTTATTTGTTTCCTTGGGTATATACAACAAGTATATCAGAAATATTTACAATTTGTTAAAGTTCGTACACAAAGTCTTCTCGACGTCAACTTCATGGCTTCCTTGAAATACAACTTTGTAATATAGAAAAGTTAACTATCAATATCAAGTAAATAATTTATATATTACCTATTAGTAATTTAATCATAATTTACTTATTTCTTTGCACATTATATAATTTCGGCATTTCCATCCCCCAGAGTTATGTTCAAGAATCAGTGGCCTGGACTGCCTGGTGACGGAGGACTTGTGCGCTACCAAGGCACCAAAGAGAAACCTAAGGAGGTGTCTCAGACCAAGAAAAAACCTGTCATTCTCACGAAGGTTGGTTTTTTTAGTCGGATTCAGAACAAAGGAATGTGGTTTTTGTTATTACTTTCTATTTAAAATTTTTTTTTTTTTTTCTATGAATTGGTTTTCCCACTTGTTGCCTTTTTGATTATTGTGTTATGATTTCTGAAGTATTCAAAAACTTTCACACTAAAAGCATTATCTAGTAAATGGCACGTTCTAGAAAAATTAATTTGTCTCTTCTTTTTTTTTCGTTTCCTTCTTATGTGACAATTATTCTAATTAATTCTTCACTAATTTTTCGATTTAGTTCATTCCATATTCAAAAATATGTTCTTTTGTATTCTCAACTACTTCAAAAAAGGTTATTAACTTAATTTTTTTAGTACAATAAATTCCATCAATTACTCCCCTGAAAAATTGGTCAGTAAAGAAATTCCGAGAAAGACACAATGTTTCAAGTAATAGAGTATTGACTTGAATTTGTTACAAATGATCAGAACAACCAGCCGGTGCCCATGTTCATGGGCATGCCACTCTACGGTGCCCTCAAGAAAGACGAGAAGACGCCCTCCAACAAGGACACCCCCAGCACTGATGACGCCTCGCCACCTGCTGCCCCTGACGCTGCAAGACCAAGCGACCGCCCCACCATCTCCTCCCTCTACAGGAGCTCCAAGCCGTCTAATGCGTGGCGATGAACGTCTTCTCTGGCGGTGAACGTCTTGTCTGGCGGTGAACGTCTTGTCTTGTCCAACTGTCGAGCCTTTGGAATTATTAATGTTGAAAACGATTCTTATTCAGTTGGTAAATAAGGAACTTACTTTGCAAGTTTCGAAAAAGGCTTTTAGTGAAAGAGATTTTATAGATCTATGACATTGTGGAATAAACACATAGGTACTTATTTGTAAAAAAATATTGATTTTGAAAACGGATATTCTTGTTATAGACAATTCAACTATTCATGATAGAACTGGTAAGGATGGTGCTGGTATTCTCAAAATAATGTTATGTTATTTATTGCATTAGATTTTAATGGATGTTCGTTTAAAATGGATGGAAATTATTTTCAAATTGTACAACCATTTTTGAAGTTTATTTGTCATACCTTAATCTAGTCCTTCACCCTTGTCTAGTCAGTTGTTTTACGCCTATTTTAGCATTATTCCTAGAATAGGATAATACTAGTCAATTCTGAAACTTAACAGTACAATTTGACTGGTCGCAAATCTTTAGTGGTTTAAAAAAACGAAGCCTTTAAGATAACTCAAGAGCTCAAATCAATATTTCTACCATTTTTACTGTCAAATTGTAATAACGATACGCTATACATAATTATTGTTCTAAACTAAGTACTAATCCTAAGGATTTGCCTTAACGGATCTGCGAACTATATTTCAAAAGTGAATGTATTTCTACTTTTTGTTTAGTATACCTATACTCAAGTTTGATGCTTCCAAATGCACTTTACTTGTCTCGCTTCAAAATCAGTTTTTTCTCCGCCTTGCTACAATTGTATATTGTTATTTCACTTTTTCTGTTGTTACTTGATATGTTGTCACAGATCACATGAATGGTCTCATGTCAATGATTGTTGAAAACTTTTCTTTGAGAGTAATCCATCTAGTTTAATTACTTGATGCATATAATTACCTAGTCAGTTGTTTTGTTATTCCTCCATTTTTATTATTATGCCTGTAATGAACTGTCAACTGACTTATTTCCCTAACCATATTATTTTACTCTTGTTATGACATGAGCTCGAGGTGGCCTAGCGGTTAAGGTCACCAAGATTGCAACGACGAGTTGGTTGTTCGAAACCCTGTACCAGTTATGAAAATTCAGGAGATCGGATGGTTAAGAATCGGCGACAGGCCAACATGCTCATTCTACACCGCTATAAATGGGGAATTATATAATATTATGTCAACTCTTTAAAGGGGCGCTTAGGCACGCGTCTTCGCTCGTCAAAGGTCCTGTACAATTTCTCGTTCTTTGGGCATTTTCCCTGAACACCTCCCCACGCAACTCAATGTCGTTTGAATGCGAGTCTCAGATTTGTGGTCAACATTTTGTGTGTGCAAAATTCCTTGCATTTCCCTTTTGTTTAGCGGTCGTACGGATGCCCGATGCACCGTGTAAGCGACCACATGTCCGAGGGGTTTTGTTTCTGTTGCCGTTCGTACGTCCATTCTTCGTTCCAAGACTTATGTGGCTCTTTAGGTGTCTTACGAGGCTCTTTTCTCGCATGTTGCGCCACGTCATGTGAGACCTTCTCCCATTTTAGAGTTTAGATACGTTTTGATTGAAGAAATTGGTTATGATTGATACCTCTTACATTTCTAGTGATATTTATATTGACTAACTGATGTGTTAGCAAACCGCTATAACATTTTCCTACTCTTCACTGCTACTGACCAAAATAACCCCTGCGGCCAAATCTTTTTGCCGTATTATTTCTATTAAAAAACCTGTTATTATGAGCTTGCATAGAGTTAATAAAAGCAGGTGNAAATGCAAACGAACTGAGTGGACATTTATGTCTGGTCTTTAGGGTTGAGGTGAAAGAAAATTTACAATCGGCCTACGCAAGAAGCTTGCAGCATAGACATGACGATGAGTTGCTCTTGAATGAAAACCTCAAACAGAGTCTAAATAAATGTTACTGTTATGGTCGGTATTGTAATGATGATGCCGTCGTTAGATAAGAATAAGTGTGCGCTTATCTCGTCGACAATCCATTGAGAAGATGAGGTAGTGCTACACGTTCTTGAAAGGAGGTGGCAAGTTTCGTGTCTTTGCGATGCAAAGTTAAAGTCCGTGTTACAAAAAAGTCTGCGCTTTATTGTGTTTTCACTAGCTAAATGCGCGATTTTACATAATCAAAAATCTTGACAACTAATGGCGAAAACTTTTTCATCTCTGACCTGCTGCTAAGATAGCAAAGCAGATCATATGAATTTATTAGATGCGTGCTCATGCTGGGTGTTTTAAGCTGTCGATTATATCATACAAAACTTCTTATTGCGTTTTGAGTTATTACTGCCAAGAAAATCATGCCCACCAAGAGGGTAAAAATAGGGAAAACGAAAGCTAATTTCCCTGTTGTATTTTTGTTTTTCATTCGTTGAAATGAAATTGACCCTTGAAGAGAATTTAAAACTTGGGCGTATAAGCAAACCGCAATTGTGTTTAGAACGTTCAGCACACCATTCGTATTCATGAAAAAATATAACTTAGTACTCGCTGCACTGAGTGACAGAGAGCTCACTTTCTCGTCCGTCCGTGAAGTCACGGACAGACAGATGGACAAGACGAGCACAATATCGCCTTTTTAAAAAAAAAAGAGAAAATTCGTTAAAAACACATGCCCAAAATATTTATTACCTTCTATTAATCATTTAAATTACTTTGATTATCTATTAATTTATTGCCTACTATCAATACATTGCTTTCTTGTTAACGTTTTCTTAAATTGTGATTTGGTACTCATGCAGTCCATTTACATAGTAGCAGGCATCTTAACATGTTTTCGGTATATCGATTATTTATCTAAAAAAGTTCATAATGGAATTTATTTGATATCCCGTTGACGGTGCATGGGCTGCGCGATACGCTGACAAATTAACGACAGCTTTTGGTTTGCATGAAAAAATTTTTGGTCGCTTGCGTTGGCGAAAATTCGTATCGGTTTTTGTATCGGCAGCGTCGGGGGAAATTCAACACCACACTTATTTCAGGCGCAGTCGTAACTCGCTCGAAACTTTTTCATGTGGGAAGACTTACTTAATTTGAAATGTTTTATATTTCCTTCCTGTCTTTTGTGATTTACCGAGCTGTAGGAACTGAACTGAATCATAGACAAATTTCTGAAATCACCCTCATGTATATTACGTAATGTAACGTATGAATTAAATAGTTTCTTCAAGATGCCGCTCACAAAAGACTACGCTGCAATTTTATGCCTGCTATTTTATGAAAGATATGTCCATCGATTAATATCGACGAAGTTTTCTGAATTTCCTAATTTTAAATGATTTTCCTCAAGTTCCGTGACGGAGCCAAGTAAGCTCACTACTCCTTTCTACTCACGTAAAATTAGAGTATTCAATAGTGCATTATTGTATTCACAGTATTTGCACTGTTCGAAAAAACAGTGAAAAAACGGTCAAACGGTCTTACCGGCCGGCACGTTCTATAACCAGCCGCCCCGTGAAAATAAACAATTTCGCCGATTTTTTCAGAAGTTACACGGGTTTCTAGGGTAAAGTTGTAATAAAAACGGCAACACGGTGTTTATTTTTTTTTTCACGTGCCGGGCGGTTACTGAAACGCCGGTAATATCGTTTAACGGTGATTTATCTAACAGTGTGTATTCATATGTCATTGATAGTCATTTGAAGCTTCAAATACATGTAGGTTACTTTTTAATTCAGCATTGCTTGCAAAAAAACAACTTCCAAAATTAATTGCCTTTTGAAATTGACCCCAAGTTATCCACGATCAAGTGACCACTGGAGATGATATCTCATCTCAGGGTCTGCTGATAACATCGAATCATTACAGTCAGCAGCTGCACAGACCCTTACTCGTCGCGAGGTCTAAATATCTCATCTCAGGGTCTGCTGATAACATCAAATCATTCCAGCCATGCAGTAGCTGCACAGACCCGGCCTCGTTCGTCGCGAGGTCTAAACATCTAGTCTTAGGGTCTACTTAATACGTCAAATAATAACATTTAGTAACTGCGCAGACCCTCGCTCGTCGCGAGGTCTAAATATCTCATCTCAGGGTCTGCTGATAACATCAAATCATTACCGCCAGTAGCTGCACAGACCTCCGCTCGTCGCGAGGTCTAAGTATCTCATCTCAGGGTCTGCTGATAAGATCGAATCATTACAGCCAGTAGCTGCGCAGACCCTCGCTCGTCGCGAGGTCTATGATGTGCTGGAGAGCAAGGGACGGGGCGGGTGGAGGCGCCCTACCGCTGCCATCATCAAACAAATAATCAGGGCTTTTATCAGGCAATAAAGCCGCCTCAAGTGGTCATGGAACGATATTTTCGACCCACCCCCTGACGCTCCCAGGTCTTTGATGTCGGCCAACATACGCACGTACGTGTTGTTGGTTTCAGTAAAAATCTCGAGTAAAATTGCACGCGATTAATACGAGCTGTAGCCGTGTGATCTGTGCAAGCCGAAGTGGAGGGATGGGAAGGAGAGAGCGGCAGGATAAAAATAGTGCTTGAACTGAATGGAACCAATTGCTCCATTGAGATGCCCCAGGCAGCTCACGTGAGTTGGGTGCAAATCATAATAATTTATACCTAAATTAATATTATAACAAACACGGGATTCCAATAATGAAAACTTTGCACTGAAAGTGCGTTTTGATTCGCAAAAAAATTGATTTTTCTGCACTGAAATTATCATGCAGGCAGAACGAAATTATTCCGTGCATCATGTAGACATAGAAAATTCGTAAATTTAATGCACGTTTCATAAATTTTATAGTTTATAATACATGTCTTGATATTACAAGTCATTCGATATTGTTAACATCGGTGACGCATTCCTGATGTCAGCGAACTAAGGAGATTTTCTGAACGTAATTTGGCATCATTCGAGCATCGAAGAAGCGAGGGGGAGAGCCACGCGGTAGTCAAGCGCAACCAATCTGGCTCGCAAGCGCCATATCCATTTTGGAACGCTTTGTTCGCTGGACAAAAGAAGGATGGGAAGCGTACAAGCATCCCGACCTTACGTACAATATTAACATTACACGCAACATTGTGCCCACTTAGCCTTGTCTGTTCCTTTCTCAATGGACGAATGTTTATGAGTGTTTATTGTGGTGAGCCTAGTGATATTGCGCTGTTGCTGCGACCACCTCCATACCGCACCGAATCGTGCGTGGCTTGACTTATAACGCCGCCTTTATATAGAGGCCTAAACCAGCGTGGCTTTAGGCCGAGTGGCAAAAATCTAGTGCGGCTTTATGAAGAGTAGTTTTTATCATCATGTATTCTTACCGCGCGGATTATATTATGGATTCAAGTGAGATTTAAAAGTTAAGCTGACCGAGTAAGACGGCACTGCAGCTAGGTAGGTTCATCTATGAATTCGTACAGTACAGTCTCTCGTACAGTACAGTACAGTACAGTACAGTACAGTACAGTACAGTACAGTACCGTACCGTACAGTACAGTACAGTACAGTACAGTACAGTACAGTACAGTACAATACAGTATAGTATAGTATAGTATGTATTCTAGTATTCATGCAAGAGATCTTAAAACTGATCATTTGACCAATATTAAGACCTTCCTAAAGTTGCTTGTGTTATACCAAGCATTAATAGGGGCACCAATATGTCCATCCATATACCGCTAGTATCAATATACCTATATAATCGGTTCTTGGTAAATTTAAGGAAGGATTGTGCAGCTGCGAGACCTCGGCAGTCACTGCTGTATCATATCAATAATGTTTACCACACTCTGAAGTACCTCCCGCCACCGTGACCAATGCATTCGCTAGCGTGCTGAATACATCGTCTCCTCTTACCTCCACAGGAGGCAAGGGTCTGGCCGAAATAGTCGGTCACACGTGATGCATTAAACTTGCTTTATTAGCAAGAGGCAACTCAAAGGTGTAAGTTAATGTGTACTAAGTTAGCATTTGTCTAATTCACAGCTAAATAGGGTGAGAATGAATGTGTAATTAGGGCACTTGTTTTTTCCACCAGAATGTTTCACCATTCCCAAATAAGGAACATAAGGGAGTCAAGCGAGTCGAAATTAATAAATTGTAGATGAAGGCAAAAGAATAACCGCGCAGTATGTAATTCCTGACTAAAATATTAAGTGACATTAGTGAAAGCAAATGTCTGATAATGGAATAAGCGCGAATAATTTTCCATGATATACTTATTGTAAAATGCAAATACAATTAAGAACGAGAATTGATAATTGATAGCGAAATTAAGCTAAGCAAAATTTTGCATTATTCTCCGAGATTTATGAGTTTCTTAATTAAGACTGGCTGTTTTTATTGTATGATATCACAATTTTTTCTACTCTAATGCAAGTATTGTCAGGTTGGCGATGTCCTTATATATCAATTAGTGTCGTAGTTATATAGTATCTAACACCAAAGCCGATAATTTTTTGATGGTACGTAATTTGCTTGAAATTTTGTTATCATAACCCAGTAGCTATATATAGGCTGCGAGCCTTAAGTGAGACCGGTTAAATGGCTTCACGAGTCTCCTGCATGTAGCCTCCTCTTCCCTGACATTTTCGGCCATGTTGGAATTCGGAACATTAGGATATGAGTGCATGGGTCCCAGAAGATAAGAAACATTATAGGATATATGAGTGGGTCCCTTGAGGCGACTTGCTCCCTCTTAGCAGCCTTTGCGACATGCCGAGAGAGAAAACGCTAGTCTTTATACTTACGAGAAAAAACAACAACTTTAGTAGACGGTGCAATTAAGGAGGTAAATGCAGTGCTTATTACTCTGTATATACATAAACCTAACTTCTAAATTTGTAGGCTTAATCTTAGCGATGTCCCAATGTGAAATTAATTAAGACAAATTATCCTCCATCATGAGTGTTTACTAATATTGGCTTTTACTCACGTGCACAACTCAATAAAATTTTTATATCAAACTTGGCTGTCACGAACAATTTGTAATCATAATCTATTCCCCTCGTTATCTCCGCAAGTAACAAATCCCGCAAGCTTTTGGCATTTGACAAAAACAAAATGCACGACAACCGCTTGCTGAAGTAAATGTCGTCTTTGCATTAGTCTTGCATGTTTCCCCTTGACTTTAACGTGTTCTCGTGTGTCGAGCTAGAGAGACACCATCCGAAGCTGACAAGTGCCCCCCTCTGTAATTTGATTTCCTCGTAGCAATGATTGCGTTAGACATAAAAGGCAGGAGGCATATGGTCGTCCAATAGCAGTGACAATATTTGGTCCAGTGCAGCGAGCGACTGCACATGTCTCTATTCAGTTCACGATGCGATCTTGAGGGTCTTGTCGGTATACTCTCTAGTTTGTGAAGAGCCAGCCAATCCTCGGCGTGTCTTTTACCCATTTTCTAGCTGGACCGCTTCATTATCATCAGGAGTATTGAACAAATGCCTCACGCCCATTGGCTGACGGCAAGAGGAAAAGGCGGATCCGGGCTCGGATGCGACACGGGATTGGTTCTCGATGACTTTCACCGGGGTCTTGCCGGATCCGGACGACGTTCCTTTAGTTTGAGTTGCGGAACAAAAAAAACGGCTTCTACGCCGAGAGAGGGCGCTGCTGCACATACCGAACGCACTCGGCTCAATAAAATAACCTGGCGGAACAGACGCCGTTTTCTGAAGATGGTTAATGAGTACGTAGAGATACATTGCCTGTCACATGATGCTATTGTTTTTTTTAATTTTACTGGATATTTTTAGACATTCATCAAAAGATTTTTATGAAAGTCGCCTTGTCAAAAATACAAGGTGTGATACAAGGATATGAGATAAATAATTTGCAAAATGCTACCATTGATGTCGTAACTTGCATTCAAAGGCTCTTTACGTAAATATTTAATCAATAAATATGCAAACTGAATTGACAGGCACTGTGGATGTTGTTTAAACTTCAATTGAATCTGGAGCTCAGGCAGTAATTCTAATTGAGTTTGCTACGCTTCTGAGGATTAACGTGCTTAAAGTTTAGTACCAAGTATTGTATTAATTCTGACGTCAATTACACGACGAAGAAAAGTCAAAACTTGACAAGCTTATCCGTCCTTGCCTTAATCCTGAACTGTCAAAACGGATTTTACAGACCAATGCATCAACGACTGCAGGCATGTATACGGTTCAATGCCCGTTTTTGTAGAGGTAGGTTTCTCAATTTCTCGTTACACTCAATGATCTGAATTTTACTAATTTTTATCTAATTATTTATATTTATTTATAATATCTATTATTTATTTATAACGGTTATATATTGAACAGTAGCGGCCAGTAGGCATTGATTACTTCGTTGTTCATTATAATACATGCATATATAGCTTATTATGAAAAAGAAAGATAAATCGAGATTAGGCCATGATGCGGATAACTATTTTGAAGTAGTTAATTACTTTGTACAACATATTAATTGAAATTTTTTGAATGAGAAGGAAAGGTGGAGATCAGGTAGATCAACAATAGAACCATATGGGAACGGGCGATCATTGCGCAAATAATAATAATAATAACTCAGATATGAGCTTATCATAAATTATCTTAAGTCCTTCGATCACACATGCATGCATGCATCGTTGAACATCGTTGAATATGCACATGCGCATAAAGTGACGTTATTAATTATAGCTTACACAAGCAAAAAGAATTTATTATTGTAAACCAGGAAGAAAACGGTGTCTTTCAGAATAAGATTCATATTTTACACGCGTAGGGCTAGAATTAAGAGTCTTGGTTCGTATTATCCATTGATGAAAATTCACAAAGAACTATTATGCCCTGAAAAACATCTCGAATAGGGGTAGAACAATGTTTAAGGAGGATATTTTTTGTCGAATATTATTCGTAATTAAATTAATTGGCGAAAACAAAGTAGTTGTACATGGAGAAATTGTTAAGATAAGATCCTAAAGAGAAAGGTTTTTACGTTGGTATAGTTAGTGATAGTTTCGTAGCTTTCATTAACTTCAAATAACATCGAAGTCATCGAAATTAATTCAAAAAGGAGAAAAAAAATCATAATTTTTTTTTACCATTCATCCAAACAAAATTTTAATGGAAATATATGAATTACAATGGGATTCAGTGGGCTTTGCCTAATAATGTTATTTTTAAAAGTTTGGTAAGTTCGGTTCTGCATATGGAATGTTAATTCGGCTCTCTCCTATATATGTAAACATACTGCAGTATGTCAAAAATAAGTGACGTTATTAATTATAGCTTACACAAGCAAAAAGAATTTATTATTGTAAACCAGGAAGAAAACGGTGTCTTTCAGAATAGCATGCATATTTTACACGCGTATAGGGCTAGAATTAGGAGTCTTGCTTCGTATTATCCATTGATAAAAATTCACAAAAAACTATTATGCCCTGAAAAACATCTCGAATAGGGGTAGAACAATGTTTAAGGAGGATATTTTTTGTCGAATATTATTCGTAATTAAATTAATTGGCGAAAACAAAGTAGTTGTACATGGAGAAATTGTTAAGATAAGATCCTAAAGAGAAAGGTTTTTACGTTGGTATAGTTAGTGATAGTTTCGTAGCTTTCATTAACTTCAAATAACATCGAAGTCATCGAAATTAATTCAAAAAGGAGAAAAAAAATCATAATTTTTTTTTACCATTCATCCAAACAAAATTTTAATGGAAATATATGAATTACAATGGGATTCAGTGGGCTTTGACTAAAGTTATTTTTAAAAGTTTGGTAAGTTCGGTTCTGCATATGGAATGTTAATTCGGCTCTCTCCTATATATGTAAACATACTGCAGTATGTCAAAAAATATATATCCGATGGTTACGTTTGATGGCAGAGATAGATGGCAAGTCAGTCGGCAAGTCAGTCGGCATAAATCGATTTATGCCGAGTTTTACAACAATTTATCCACAAGCAATTTAACCAACTGTAATTTAACCAACTGTAATTTATCCGTCGTCAATTTATCCATCGGAAATTTATCAATCGGCATCTGGTACTGGCCACAAGCGCCTTATTTATGGCATATGTGAATGCCACGATACACCAATTGTCGCACTGTAAGATCGAAGCCTCGGAAAGTTTTCTAATTTTTTTTAATGTGGGTCCGGCGCACACGGAAGGCTGTTTTTAGTTGTTTTTAGTTTTAGTTGTTTTTAGTTGTTTTTTGATGAAGGCTCGGAAGGTTGCTAGTTTTTGATGAAAGAATGATGCTGTGATAAAGTCAACGGTTCCAACTATAACGTATAGGTCGTCGTATAGTTGGAACCGTAATACAACGCGAGTCTCATTGAGTTATGCACATTCACGACAATGAATGATCTAGGATGAATGAATTTTATTATATTAAAAATTCGAATATATGCCTAAAGTTTATTTGCGATCGATGAAAGCAACCCCAAATATTACAACTATTGTCTCGTGTAATCACGGTTCAAAATTTGATAGCCAAATTTTATTCACATCAGCCATAAAAAACTATGAATTGCGAGACAAATAAGAAATGAGCATTTTTCTGCATGGCATTGTTAATTGCATTGATACAGAACGGCTAATCATTTCTATATTAATTTATTTTCAAATATTGTTCAAAGTTATAAGCATGAATGATAGAAGAAAAAATTGGGTGAAAATTTGTCAGCTATTTAAAGTGTTTACATCGAAATTTTATTACACTTAAAAAATATATATAAATATATTTTTTTAGTCTAGAGTGTGAAAGAATTTACGGGCAAAATGAGGACATGGTCGAGTGTTGTTGGTAGCGGTGACGAGATTGGGACGTGGGCTCAGTCTTTGTAAACCTGAAGCTCAGGTTAATCAAGCATGTAACCCTAAACCTGTGCTGCCGTGTGGGAGCCGCAAACTACAAGATTCCAGTACAATATACAACAATTGCATTTTGTATTTAGCACAATATGAATAAATAAATGATAATGCTCATTGGGAACAATTGGGCTGATATTGTTCATTGGGAACAGTTGGGCTGATATTGTTCATTGGGAAGAGTTGGGCTGATATTGTTCATTGGGACCAATTGGGCTGATATTGTTTAATTGGAACTGTTGGGTTGATATTGTTCATTGGGAACAATTGGCTGATATTGTTCATTGGGAACAGTTGGGTTGATATTATTCAGTGGGAACAATTGGGCTGATATTATTCACTGGGAACAATTGGGCTGATACTGTTCATTGCAAACAATTGGGCTGAAATTTTCGATATTGGGAGCATTTGCGACTTGGGAAAAATTACTCATTAGTGTACCATAGTCTGCTCACTGTATTTACAGTTACAGCATATTTCACACCACTCAGTGCTACAGTTACAGCATATTTCACAGCGCAATATAACCTCGTGGATCGCGCGATTCTTTGACTATAATTTGGTTATAAATATTGTCAACGTTAATGTCGTCGTCGCACAGCGCAAAGACGACATCCATGTACAGAGCCCACGACGCAGGGTCTTCTTTCCATTAGAGAACAATTAGTCTACGCAATACCTAGGCCCGCTAAATTGATTTTATTACATTGTTACTGCAGTCACTCACCTCAACTACAGTAACTAGCTCCTTAGTTGATTTACCCTAAAGATTAATTAGAGCAAATGAACTCAATCAGAAAATAATTTTATTTATTACTAAACTTTTAAATACCATAGATATATATTTTGATTAAAAACCCAAAGATGACGAACATTCACCTTTCCCCAAAGATGACGAACATTTCGGTTGCCAAATAAATTGTTCGTGGAGCTTTCATTACACAACTATATAAACCGTATAAAGTGCTCGTCTATACATCCGTGTCTACATGTGGACTTAAATACCACAATAAATTGAGTTCAGCTTCAGAATTTCAGCCTGCAACGAACACGTCATGGATATGAAGCGGACGTCTTGCGGCGAGGCTGATGCGAACCTTCACGCTCAGTCGGGCGCTTGAGTCTGCCTGTCCGCTCTGGACGAGCTGTGTCGGGAAAGCCTCATTGGAAAATAATATTATGGGGATTAGAACACAGGATAACAATGCATTGTTTGTCCACTGCGGATCCCTCGAACTTGTTTAATTTGACGCTTGATTAGGCTGGAGGTTTGTTCGTAAATATGATGAAAGGGAGATGACATATTATCGAGATGTTTATTCGCTAATATTCTTTAGAAGATGAAATGTCTAAGACTACATTCGCGCTTCATGGATATCGAAAAAAAATTTAATTGTCAACTGATCCTTTTTTAGAGTTGATTGTGGGATCTCAGTGGAACAAATTTACCGATAAAATTCGAACTATTTCTTGAAGCAATCAATTGCTTCAATAAAGCAATCCCAAGTCCAAAATATAAGATTCACCGTATATATAAGCATCAACAAATCATCAGCAAATCAAACCTCGAAATGGAACGAAGTCTGATGCAAGTTCTCATGCAGGCACTTTTCCGGCTTCTGAGTTCCTTTCTCATCAAAAGCAATGCGCAGTGGAAAATTCACTTACTTCCCCTAGCATGCTTGCATGGTTATCATCTTGTGTTTAAATATATAAATAATTCACAACGGAAGCTATCACGTAACCAATCCCATAACAGGAATAGTTTTTGTTGGCCTCGGAGTTCCGCGTGAAGCCGCGCCGCAATCTCGATCAGGTTCTAGAATTTGACACCAAATCTTACATCAGACTTTGATCGCCCTGTTGTCGAACCAAGACAGGAAATATAAAATATAAACCTTTTATCTTCACTATGTAAGTGGCAAAAAAAATGGCTCGAATGTGATTACGGCAGAACATATGCTATGATACTACTTCAGCATGTTGTATAACATTCATTTGCAGTTCAATATAGTTCGAAACGGTACACATTTGTGGTCTGATGGATTGGTATTTATGACGAAAGATGATGCAGCCACAATAATAAGCGAATAGACAAAAAAAATTATTTAAGTGATACGTTGTCCTAATTATAGATATGACAAAAAGTAATGTACGCGTGCACAACTTAAATAAACTAATTGATCCGTAAATAGCGATGATTTTTTTATTTCTTATAAATATCCATTGAATAAAACTTAGCTTCCTATGTTGAACATACAAAATGGCTGAAAATATTTAATCAAAATATAAATTTGTTGGTTTTGACGTCTTTGAAAATGATAGAATTAATGAACGAATTTTGTTATGAATGACTCACAAAGAGTGCTTCCTATAACATAGTAGTGAATTTGATCTGCCGAGACGAGCTTACCCAATCAGTGCTGGGCACGACACTGGATAGCCGTGAGATTCCTTCCATCACTTTATTAGGCGTGCACTCAATGTCTTGGGCTGGTTATAGCTTTCATCAGTCTACTATATAGCGTGTGTATTTTTAAATTAAAATATTGTCAAAAATTACAGGTGAGTTTAGTTCGATTCGCATATAATAGTTTTTATCATAAAGTTTCCGTCGTTCAATACTTATCTCATTATTTGGATGGTATAAGGATTTGAATACTTGCTAGGAAAATCTTGCCTTTAGATTTTAATAAGAGGGTTTGCGGCTTCATGCTGATGTAGCCGACCTTGTTTGTTAGGCAATTAAAGCTCATAACCAAGCGGGAAATAAATCAGAATTTAGCCCGTGCGCGACTTCGAAAATTGAGCTGACAAAGCACATTGACTGATCTTTTGTACTTGCCCAACGACGCCCGCAAACAAATCAATACACAAGCCGAGAGTGTAAGCCGCGAACGGATTAAGTGTGATAATCTGGTGGACACCACCCAGCACAAATATGCACAAACAGTTGGAGAATTAGTAGAACAATGAAAGCGTGGGGTGTTCCCAATAACTTCCGCTTCATATTCAAATGTTTGCTGGAGCTGAGGTGAATGAGTTGTTCTTGAATTACTTCAGTGGGCACTGAAGCTTATTTGCGTGAAGTGAGACTCAATGCCCATGAAAAATAGGCGAAAAAATTTTTCTGTGTTTGAGAATGAAATACAGTTTTCTGGTAAGTGTAAAAAAAGTGTTCTATCGCGAATTCGTGATTTTCAACTAAACTACGCCATTACTTACTCGGCAGCATAGATTAGTGATGAAGTGCCTGCAACATAATATAGTTTGGGAAAAAAATTGTATGCAGTTAAGTGTCAAATATATTAGAGCTAGTAATTTTACATAAAATTTACTAAAATTTGGGTGCACGTAACTGTACGAGTAGAAAGAACCTAGAAGGTTTATTAGAGGCATCGGCAATAAAAGTGAAATAACGTTCACGTAGTGCATGATACTAACATAAGAATATTCACGCGGAAACACGATACAAAGCTAACTATGTCGTTAAAGATGGAATAACAAGCATTAATTTTTACAACTTCTCTTTCACAACAAGCAGAATAAACTAAGTACGTAAATTGAATTGGCTGAATTATTGATTCAATTAAGATGCCTATTTTATCAATTATTAAATAGGCATCTGTTCGGTGGGATGAAGCGACATCCGATGAGGCAGTTACGCAAGACTGCGTTTCTCGCGGACGTGATATGACTTTTTCTTGCTGTGCTAATCATTGTGAGCTGAACATTGAATACATTTAATCCTACGCGCTGCAATGTACCACTAGCCGGATGAGTAATTCAGTACGTGTTCATCCTGTCTGTTCCACGGGCGCATAAATATTATCATATATTATCAGCTTCAAGCGCACTACTCGTCTACGCTAAAATAATCTCAGAAGTTACCGTATATAACAGATTAAAACGACTATGTAAAGTAAAGAAATAGAATATAAATTTAAAATTTTCTATTTGGATACCCGTTGTGTAAACAACGGTATTCAAGGATCTGAACAAGGTTCAGATCTATTTTAACAAAGTTTCATGATGTGTTTTAAAGACAATAAATTATATTTAATTATACATTTTCTATAAAATTTCAAATAAATTGAGGTAATTTCTGCCACCAAGAAGTTAGCCAAATTTCAAAAAATGTAACCATGGAGGTTCGTGAACATTTCTGTCACCCGAGCATTGAATTGAAATGATCCTCTTGACCGAGCACCATCGAGACCTGCGCTCCAAGATGACTTAATGTATGGCCCGCCAATCTCATTACGTCCCACACAGGGACAGCTCGGCCATCTCATTAGCGCCCACTGCCAATTTATTGCCGTTCGCCCAGGATCATAAGTTCGTTCAAGAGATGCATGGTGTTAAAAGCTACTTATAATACTTAGCCCATTGATTGATCTAGTGTACGATCCGCTCGCATCAATCAATGCAAATGCGCGCTTATCATCGGCCATTCAACGTCTTCTGTGGGAGCCTAACACAAAGGCGAGGCTAAGCCGACGATTTTGTCACCCCATTGCGCTAGAAAGCAACATTAATTTCTTATTGCTTTCGGCTAGCGTTTTTTATGAATTCAAATTTGGTGGCGGATTTGAAACTGGAATTGAAGATCACGTATACAATGTTGGAGCCTATTATAAATTCACCTAATGGAAAATATTTCATGAATATGTTTTACGATTACATTTAAATATTTTTGAATGCTCACAATTTTTTTAATATTTTTTACGATTGTGAGCATGCAAGAAAGTTTTTAGTTGTTTAGCAGCAGAAATCGTTGAAGTTTTAATAAATATTGATGCTCGATGACTGCATCACTTTCGGACCAGCTCGTTGTTGTAGCCTCAGCAGGTGGGAATTTAAAAATGTTTCCCCTCATCGACGGCGACGGGCAACCGGCCAATATAACAGCGAGGAGGGGTTGACGAAGGGCTCTCGTATCAGCCTAATTACTTGGAAAATATGGAGGCGCTCATGCATACAAGAAATGAATTAACACTTTCAAGCGGCCGTGGACAGCTATTGGCCTTAATGGATGTGCCGGGGATGATTAGTGGAGCAAGGCGTTCATAAGTGTTCGTGATTTTATAGGGTGCGTGTGGTGACGCGAATGATTACGATGATGTCAAGCGTTACGCAAATTGGCTTGTCGTTGATACTTTGAGCGCCTGTTTAGGCTGATGTGAATAGATTATACTACCATTAATGCTATTTGAAAATATTTGCTTTGTTTGATTTTGAAGTTTCAAGTGAGCACTCTTCTTTCATACATTGCGAAATAACTCGCACTGGTCATTTGTTATTTTATTCGGAAGCAAATTCAAATGAATATATTTTTGCGAATCGAAGTAGTACATTGAACATCCGTTTTTAAGAAAAATAACCCCAACCAGTATATTTTGCATTATAAACATATAAAATATTTTATATAGAATTATATAACTTATAAAACGAATGCATATATAAAATATAATATCTCATATATGCATGAAGAAAAGCAATTTGAGTTCCGCTGACAAAAAAACGGTGCAAAACGTTACTCAACGAATACTTATTTAAATTAGTTTTCTCTCTAACTGATTCATTTTTCACCTTCTAATGAGGCCGGCTGCCTTTTTGCTCGAAGTAAACTGGCTGGATACCTGAATAAAAAAAGTACCTGGGTAACTAAATTATTTCGTGCGCGCGCCGGAATGTTTGCGTAAGGGCAGGCGCTCCCGCGGGCTGCCGGCGACAGCCCCGCACGACTAGCGCAGTGGGGCCTCGAATCTTCCAGATTAATCTTCATGTGCAGTCTCATGCTGATGTCAGCGCTGGGCTTTGTTCTAATGGCGTCCACGACCATGCAGGTCTTTTTTCAGGGCTAAATTACTGCATTTAATTTCCCAAGTCAAGAAAAATAATGTTGAAATATTTGATATCTAATGAAAATGATCAAAATATAAATTATGTACAATTATAATCTGTTATGTATCGAAACATGGTAGGTCGAATTATTACAAAGTATTATTTCGCACAGTTGCCAACATCATGAAATAGCATCCCGTTATTAAGCAACATCGTGACAGTTGTTGACATTTAATATGAAATACAATAGCCATGTTATTGCATTTTCAAGGGCTCAACAATTACAAAATCAGAAGAGCAATACCAGGAAAAGTTATAAATTTGAAACTCATTAAATGTAATGTGATAGTAGGGCTAGCAAGTGTTCATAATGTTTGTTAGTAATAGAAGTCAGAAGGTTTGAAAGATCACGACGCAGGCAGGTTCTCGGTGGGAGGCATGAACTTCATTATAATTCCGCTTCCAGTTTCTAATTAATACAGCGACAGCATGAAATGCACGCGAGTTCTACGCCTGCGTTTTCGTGATGTAAAATGCGTTCATTTTGTTCTAAAGCCTAAATTGTTGAGTTTATAGGTAAAAAGTTATTCATTGTAACGCGAGTCTTTTAAGCGTTTTGTTTGATTTGTAATTCTTGCAATACAGCTTTTAAATTATGTATAGATTCCAATTTTTATAATGAGCTTCAAGCATTTATTTTAATTTCAAATATATATAGATAATTCACATCGATTAAATAGATCCTGGATCTATTTGCTATACGATCCGAATTTGATTTTTCGCTCATTTGTCTGTACAATCTTGGTATAAACTTGTACTTGGTATATTCGCAATAAAATTCTATGCAAAATTGTTATATAAATAGAAGGGTTGGAAGAGCTCGAAGTGGCCATAATTCGGTGCAAATTAATCAAGTTCTCATCTGAAATTAGAAAAGTTAAGATAGCCTCAACTTCGGCTGCGTAGAACTTAATGACTTAACTGCCACGCAGGCTACCTCACTTGATCATTTCGCCATATTTAACAGTGATTTATTATTACTCGAGGCCAGGGTAAACTTTAATTAAGGATACCTGCCGTCATTATGAACTATCATTATATGGTGTTACCATCGAAAAAATTACACTGTCGAATTATTTCAGAAATTATTTCATCTTCATTCGTGAGTTATATTGCGAGTGATCGCAATATAACTCACGCAATTCGCAGTGATCAAAGAATTTCTTCCAAACTACTGAACAGATTTGAACGAAATTTTGAATATGCATTCCTAACTACCAAGCGGTGATTTTTTTGGCTTTTAAAAATTTTCGATTTTCCCTTTGTTTGCGAGTTTTTTTTTATTTCACAGACATTATTGATTTCACACTTCCTTATATTGGGCCCGTATCGCCGGATAATTTGTCGCTTAAATTCGCGGCGATCAAGAAATTTCTTCTAAACTACCTAACAGATTTCAACGAAACTTTGTATATAAATACCTAACCTCTCAACGGTGATGTTTAGCTCGCGACAATTTTTCTATTTTGCTTTCGTTCGCGAGTTATACAGATATAGAAGGAACGACCGGCTTTTCTACCGGCCGGTTTAACTAAGAGCCGTTTACGAATATCCGTATATTTATAGCCGTATAACTCGCAAACGAAGGTAAAACGAAAAAATTGTAGCGAGCTAAACATCACCGTTGCTGAGGTTAGGTATTTAAATACTAAGTTTCGTTCAAATCCATTCAGTAGTTTTGGAAGGAATTTCTTGATTAATGCGAATTTAAGAACGTGTTACTGTTTAAATCACAAATGAAGGTGAAATGGAAAAAAACTCGCGAACAAAGGCACAATCGAATAAATTTTCATGAGGTAAACATTAACGTTCGGTAGTTAGGACTGTAAATTCAAAATTTCGTTCGAATCTGCTCAATAGTTTGGAAAAATTCATGATTACCCGGTACTGTGAATTTCGGCCCGTATTGCCATATAACTATGACAAAAACAAATGAAGGCAAAATTAAAAAAAAAATCACGAGCTTAACATTACCGTTAAGTCCTAATGAATACGTGTACCAAGTTTCATCGAGTTAAGTTCATTAGTTTGAGAGATATTACTTGAACATTTAATCGGAAATTGGCCGTGAGATCGGCCGCGAGTCCGGCCGTTAATTTGTCCGAGACGTAAACCCAGGAGAGGTTAAAAAACAGATCTGGGTGAAAAAACCATCGCTGGGAGTCATGATGTGCTGCACGTGTTTTGTACAAATCGTCAAGCAAACGTTCGAACTTCTGACTTCGACTTCGGACTACCGCCCTCCTATCGCCCCCCAAACGCCCTCTTCTTCCTTACCGCCCCCCAAAATCTTTCCATCGCCCCTAGGGGGGCGATATCGCCCACTTTGGGAACCACTGCTTTAATATTAGTAAACTTTTTAATCCATAAGGTTTTATCTAAATATGACCCCAATATTTGATGCATAACGTACACATGCTCGCCTGAATCAATCAAATTTGTTATCGTGAATGCTTGCGTTGTATAACAGAGACTACAACGAGGCGAATGTTAGGGAAATAATTTAATATTCATTGCATGAATGCTTTTGTAATGCAGCAGATTAACATGTAACCTCCATCACCTACAGTTGCGCGTTCCAAACATGAGTTCAATGTATTTCAATGTCTCAAACTATGCTTTAAATCAGCACCCATTTATCATGTTAACGTATTTTCAACCAATCAAAAGATCGTACATCACTTGACGTATGATCCATCGCTCAGAAGCCAAGCAATCATAGCTTTCATTAGTAAGCAATAGCCACGATATCATTTGGCGCTGGTGCAGTCACTTATTGTAATTAATTCAGTCCATTGAATGGCAATGAGAGCAATTGGACGTGCTATTAGCCACCTGGCAGGTATCTATAGAACGCACAGCAGGCATTCCCTTCAACAATGCCCGGCTCACCGTCCACGCTTTATCGATGCAAGAGCGATCAAGCGATCGTACGGCGCGACGAAATCGAAAAGAAATAACGGCTGCCGACCGCTGAATGACCGCAGTCACGTCGACCGTGATTTTCTATGTAATGGAGGGCACAAATGATTAAAAAATCCTCCTCCTTACGTCAGTTTTCTATCGTTTTAACTCATTGCGAATTGCGAGGCTATCGTTTTAGGCAATCCAAGATCCAAAAATTATTTGTAGCCTTACGCATATGGGCATATTTCCTTATCAATTTTAAGGGTATTGATACTAAATTGATATTCATATCATTTAGCAACACAAGAACCAAAGTTCACTATGCTCACCATTGAAATGAATCGAGTTTCACGTTCACTCCAGCCAATGGTGGTTGGCACCCCCGCAGAGTACGCGAATTGCCTTGATCTTGCTGTTGTTGTTACCATTGTTATTGCCGGGGTTTTTTGCCATTGTTGTTGCTGTTTTTATTGCCATTGTTGTTGCTGTTGTTGTTTGATCACCGCACACACTAAGAGATCCAAGGAACGATCGATGAGGAAGGACCTGTAAGTTTTGAACGTCCGTTTAACTTGACAAAATGTTGACCGATGAGGAGAATTGATGTTGGTTATGATGATTAAATCTTGATGATTATTTAGAAAACCCGATTAATTGTCACGTTCACATGCTCGCCTGAATTAATCAAATTTGTTTTGATTGATTTTTTATTTCGTCTTTCTTTTTCGTCTAATTTTAATTTTCAATCTGTTTCAAGACGGATTGAAACAATTCTGTCGACAACAAAGAAATTTAAGTGTTGTTAGATTATTTTCCATTTGAGATAAAAATAAAAAATAAAGTAATTATTACTCGTCAAATAATCATTGACGAATACTGAGACATGCTTTGCAGCAATTCGAAAGAAATATAAAATCCTATTGATGGAAAATTATCCAACCCAGATAATTGAACTGGATGGACACGGTAACAAAGGAACAGATATTCGTTCGTATTCACGAAAAAAATTCCTCCGGATCCGAATCCTGATCATGAAACGCGTCAAGAATCGCTTTTCATCATCGAAGAATTTCGAATCGGTTCTTGCATGCCGAAGTCAGTGGAATAAGAGTGTTGGCGACATGGAATGCCGCCTGGTCGTTCTTTGAAAGTTTTCCTTCACAGAGGAACCTTATGCACGATTTTTCGAGCTCGGATACGTGGTTCAATTCTGGCAGGCATAAGGAGGTTAGGCGTTCAAGGCGATCATTCTTGAAGACGATGCCATTTAACCAAATGAAATTATATCGGATGCATATATCGAGCCACAGCGTTGTTAATATTTTATTTCATACTATATTGTTCCCTTCGATGTACCCTAAGAGATATAATCTCTCGCATCATGTCGGCTTAAAAACTACAAAAATATTTCTATTCGGTGATTTTAATTTTACCGAGATCGAACTATATTACCCAGAACTATGATATTACTATGAACTATAATATTATTTGTTGACAGTGAATTCCTCATAGGTGGTACAAACGCCAACTTCAGAACTTAGTCCCGGTCAAGTTACTCTCCCTTTAGCCTGCGTCTCGACAGGCTGCGAGACTCTCGCCCCGCGCTAACGCCTCGTCCAACTAACGCCAATAAAGTCCACGTCAAAGCCTTGCATCGCATTCAATTAGCTTCGTCAGAGTCCACACGAGACCTTCAGCTCGTCCACGTACTGGGTCTGCTCCTCGTCAGCTCAAGTGGTGTGTCTAAAGCTTGCAAAAGCTTAATTGTTTTTACTTGTGTTAATCATAAAAATCATGGATAGGTTATTGCTATGATATGTTACGAGGACTTATAGTGCTCGGATTCTGAATTATTTCTGATACTTGAATTATGAACTTGACTTTTTTAAGTTGTGTAGGAATGATTTACATTTCTTAGAAAACCATTCATTCAACCAATGATATTTTTTTAATATTTAATCTTTTTTGTACGTAGTGCTTTTTGATACCAAATTTGGGATTTGTTCAAAATTGATTTAGTTTTCTAACCCTTAATTAGTATGAAATGGCCAAGTTAGCATGTACATGAGATTTCCACGCATATGAAGATAATTTGTTTGTGGAATGGAAATTAGAAGCTAACAGAATGAGCGAAGTTTCAATCTTGAGTCATCATACCATTCGTATCTCGCACCACGGACTTGGGAACAAAGCATTCTGTTCTCAAAAAACTTATAATTTACCTCATTTGCAATGAAGGTCTTCGAACAGTTCGCATTCAGTGTTCCAGAAGTAAGCGTTCAGTAAATAAAGATCTCGAGCAAGTGAAGGAGCACAGGATGACGATGTTAGATGAGTACGTCGTCGTGATGTGTAATGGAGCGTGTGATGTTCGGTTATTAATCGTCCTGGGAAGGCCTTTCATGTTGCGCAAGCCCGCGTTATTGAGATGAAACTCGTCCTGTTGTGACAATCCAGATTAAAATCTCCCTAGGATCCGCGTAGTGTCATTTCATTAGTCGGAGATATTGATCATTTCACCCCGCAGTTCTGCGCGAGAGTTGGACGAAACTGCGAGAAAAATATCGTTAATGACAAGAAAGCGTTAAAACGAAGCCTGTCGCGTGAATTTTTCCCAATAAATGTTATTGGAAACCATAATGTTTTTTTTTCTTAATAAAAACCTCAGCCTCGTTAAGCATGGCTGGGTGTATGATTCGGCTATACAAAGTTAAAATGCGAATGATCTCGTCGGATGACATTCACTTTGTTTAAACCTTTACATTATTTTATTGCAATATGATAGTTAATTCTAGCTAATTTTCCCTTAGAATAAGTAGGTTATGAAAAATGTTCTTGTATGTGCAGTAGTGTGATAAGCATCACGATCTATAACGTTTGTGTAAATTATTTGTACCAATGTACATAACATGAATCATATTTACAGAGGAAATGAACATATAATATTATAGATAATATTGTCTGGGTTTCTCCAGCACTGCACCTTAGCGGTTTTCAATTTCATACTCCGAATTACTTATTATTTTTCTGCCACTTTAGGGTCATATTTAGAAAATTAAACTCGTGATCTCAAAATTTCCGTCCAAGTTAAAGTGTAAATAACTTTCCATGTCTCTTAAAATTATTTTATCACTTAATTTGAATATTTACTCCCCCAAACATCCCTCGCTGTTATGTCCCATCATTCCCGGCAAGAGGGGCTCCAGCCGCCGCATCGCTTTTATTGCAGCTCTTCAAAGCGTTCGAACCCCCGCGCTGAGGCTACCGTGTATGATTCACTCATATATTCTACTCATAATAATTGTTCATAATAAGCATAATCTATGTTCAATGGTTCAATTCACGGAGTTTGTAAATAACTACTCGAAGGTGTGTCAATAAGACCGTGCAAAGTTATGATTTAAATTTGATGCTGTTAGCTCTTATTTGTTTGTCTTATTACTTAGTTAATTATACTCGTAAAGATTTAGTTAGTGTAAGTATAAATCTATCAAGAATTAAGTTCTTTCACGAAGGTTTATGCTTGACTACTGAGTGTAGCACAATCGTGCCGAAATTATATATATTTTAATTGATTATTATTTTTAGTTTTTCATTTCATCAGAACTCCATCACTTTTTAGCAGCATTTCTTATATCAGACCCTTAATAAATCTTTATATTACAAAATTTATCTCATTCGTACAATATTTCCCGCTTTCACTACTGCAGTTAAACATCTTTAGTCGCTCGACGAAACGTCTTTATATAAGATGCATGAGGAAAGCGATTAAAGCGATTTAGTTTGGGGGCAGATGACAATGCATACTTATTATCTCAGGTCTCGCTTAGGCTTTTAATTAGCGTATCAGAAATCTCTTCGCATAATAGCATTTGATTGGGCGTGAATAACATGCTTCTCGACTAAAAAAATGTAACAAGTTTTACGTTCGCGAACAGAAATGCGTTATTTTTTTAACTTATACACTTTCCGATGATTTTCACATGTCAACAATTAATTTATTTCGAATACAAATGCAACCCATGAACAATTTCTTGCCATCAATCAAAGCCGTTGCTGGGAAATCATTTTACGACTCCCATTATATGACATTGTTTCTTCACCGCATCGATGAATTCGCGTCCTATAAGGGACACTAAATATTTTCCGGCTAAAATTTCACGACTAATAAAGCTAATGAGAATGATGAGCATCAGCGTTTTTTAAACGCGTTTCCCTGCATTAGCAACGGTAATATTGCTGCTCTTCAGTACCTCCTTGCAACCACAGGAATGGGAATCGTGATTTCGGGAATGAGGACCAGGAATGGGACATGAGACCGCAGGAACGGAAGACGCCGCGGCAAGTGGGCATGCCGATGAATCCGCAGATTCTTACTTGTGGTTTAATAGCTTGAGGTTTGTTAATAAGAATATTAAAAGATATAAAGATTAAGTTTTACTACAGAGGTAATGAGAAATATGATGGTCAGGCCCAAGATGCGTCAAACTGAAGGCAAAAAAAGATGACGAGAAAAAATAAAACTCACAATAAATTAAAAAAATTCTACTTATTTTTTTTAATAACTGAAACTCACTTTGTGCGGGCACGAACGTTGAATTTAGGTTGCCAAATGTTGTTAAGCGCTCTGTTATCAAGAGCCTTTATGGGGTTAGGTCTTAAAATTGTACGCGTGCGTTTCAACGGGTGCGCGTGGAGAACTTGAATGCGCGCGAAATACGTTAAAGATACTTCACGTGGACTGCGGTAACATGAATGCGCGTGGAATGCCACAACGAATCGGCACGTATGCGTAAACGGCGACGAAGGAAGTCTCGCGTATTGTTTAATGCTTGACCTCTAATACTGATCATTATTATAGGCAACAATCTATATAAATTTTTCGCAATAGCACAAACATCGCTAGCTAATTGCCCGGCTTGAAGAGGTTTCGTTTCTCGAAGGCTCGCGATGTCTTTAATTGGTATTTCGGGAGCACAATAAGTTTTTTTGGGAAAATTTTCATAATTAGAGAGCGAGCATATGTTTAGCTGTCATCGGTAAAACGTTGCAGTGAAGCACACATGTACGAGGTATGAGTAAATATTGTTTATCGTACAACTGTACAATGTAGCACATTATGTGCAGGACTTAATCGTTAACCGCATATACAGTATAATGCAATGTTAATTTCCCCGCAGAGGGAAGTACGAGTTAATGAAGGATGATGGCCCTTATTTTACGGTTGAGAGATATCAGTAAACATCAAGCTGAGGAATGTCTATAGAATTAGGGAAATATTTGTTTCAGAAAACAAAAAAAAAATTGCATCAATTATCTACAACATCATAATGAAGAGTATCGTTGGGTCAGCCGCCACTCGACGACTAGCAGAAGGTTTTACGATATTAAAAATGAAGAAACATTGAGCGATTTTTAGTGTGGTGCAATATTGAATTATTTGCAAGTATGCGGAAATACAATCATGCGAAAATGCAAGGATGTCATTTGCAAGCATGTGGAAGTGCAAGGATGTTATTTACATGAATGTTGGAAGATGTCAAATGAACTCTATTTTCGGTATGATGCCATCAGCACACAATCAGTCACGGGCTTTCAGCAAAAAAATTTTACATCTCTTTTCAGGTTAAATTCGTTCATATAAATAAAATTTGTTCACAAAAACACTAACGTTTTTTTATAAAAATTGGGATAAAAACTATATTGTCGAAGCAAGAATTTTTTATTATAAAATAAGAAGTTTAATTAGGTAAAAATTTAATTTATTAAACAAGAAGTTTATGTCCGCAAAAATTCATCGTTCTTTTTATTATTTTTCATAGAAATTTGTGTCCAAGAGAAAGTGAAAAATTAAATCACAGCAAAGTTAGATTAAATTGAAATACTAGATTTTCGGCTGACTTGTGTCGTCACCGAACAGAAAAATTATTTGTTCACGACACGCTAACAAATTTTTCAGTCAGGGATTCACATTGATAAATAAATCTAATCTGAATAAATTAAATTCGTCTGATCTACGTTTGATTGATAGAAAAAGATTTGTAGGAGACATTGATAAAATTCCTGTGGGTAATTAGATCAACGAAGATCAGATCATCCTTGTGCCCTCTTGTTTGGGGAAAATTAAACTGGAAAGATCTTGTCATGCATATTAACACATTTGAATTAAAAGTAAAGATATGTTCCAATAACTGTCCACAGATATAGCTCTGCCAATACAGTAGTAACAATACCTACTTCTTATCTCGCTGAGCCATGTTTATGAACCGTAATCTATTGCCATGTTATGAATCGTAACCTTTCATGTATCGTAATCTATTCTACCATATAATTGTACTTCTTTCTATTATCTAGCATAAACTCCATTCTGTCGGTCAATAGAGCGAAAAAAAGATAATGTACTTAAAGAAATTGTATATCTGATAGACACGAGCTTAGACTTTATCTAACTAAAGACACGAAAACGGGTACAATAATTAAGCCTTACACTGAATTATTCTAATTATTTCCTTTGTTCAAAACATTCTCCATCAAATTATCATGAATAGCCGAAATATGTACGTTTTTTTTTCATTGCTATAAAATATGTTATTTATCAAGCACCGGCTGCATATAGTATGAAGAATTGTACTCGTCGAATTCAATCATATTCACGAGATTTACAACTTGTATATATCCTCTAAATTATGAAGTTATGTGAAATTGTTTAATAAAGAACGACCATATTTGCAAAGTTTCTGTAGCTTTAAAGTTTAAACATTCATAAAACATTTATGAACAATTGCCCATTACCAGCGCATTAAATGCGCACTACATGCATGCACATTACATGTCCGCACATTTAAATTCTTCATTCTTTTTTCCTTTGCCTGCAGCGACCTGCGTCTTACATTCTTTCGTTGCCAGCAGCGACCTGCGTCTTACATTCTTTCGTTGCCTGCAGCGACCTGCGTCTTACATTCTTTCGTTGCCTGCAGCGACCTGCGTCTTACATTCTTTCCCGCCCCTTCCGTCCAGCCATCTTCCTGTAATCGATGGCCCAATATAAACTTTGTGAGGCCGAAAGAACAACCTCGTCTTCAAAGAAGCCTCCGCCAAAATTATGCCTCTGAGATCCTCCTCACGAGCCCGCACAAAAATATATTAAAATCTTCATGGAAAATTTTCCAAAATTTTCGCGTTCTTCCCACTGAAGTTGAGCCCATGACGGCGAAAACTAATTCAAAAAATAATGAAATGAATGAATAAATGAATGCAAAGAAGGCTAATCTATTTTTTGTTCAAAAACTTTCATTCATGAGTGGAGTGCGGTGTAAAGTGCAAAAATTTTGAACGCGTCCTCATCTTGACAGGGATTTATTTATAATTAATAATTTTACTCTATGAAGAGCAGCTAAATGCCGGCGACGGAAATGTTGTGAACAAAGCAACTTCCATTTTTATTTCTAGAAATTAATGGAACAATATTTGATGGGCGGAATGAATTTCTTTTTCAACAATTAGAAATTGAAAATCGATGTAACACAATCAATACAAGAGAATGAATAGCCCAAAAATCGTCACAAAAATAAGCATTAAAATTTAGACAAAACACCTTGACACTTTTTTCTTTCAATTAACCAATTCAATGCACTAGCACAGCCTGATTGTCGCAGTGGCCTAAAACGTTGACCTGCAGCAGGTTGTTGTTAAGGGACAAGCAGGATGACCTGCAGCAGGTTGTAGTTAAGGGACAAGCAGGATGGCCTGCAGCAGGTTGTAGTTAAGGGACAAGCAGGATGACCTGCAGCAGGTTGAAGTTAAGGGACAAGCAGGATGACCTGCAGCAGGTTGTTAATATAGGAACAATTAATAGACGATAATTTTAGTATTGATTTATCATTCAAGTGTTGTTGCCGATTATAATATTCGTGCATATATTGAAGAGGTTCCGGGCGGTGGTCAAGTGGTATGAAAGCAACGAATATAAAGTTAACATACGAAAAATTTTAATTTCAAGTTAATAACTAATAGAATATGGAACAGAGGCAATATACAATAATTATTATATGTTATAAGATTAATATTTCCCTGTGGAAATAAAAGCGGCAATAAAAGGAGGGAACAGCAATGCTGCAGGGCCAAATCATGACAGCCCGGCAGTGTCGTACCTTTCAATTAACATCATGAGGCCCTTTCCCCCCATCCCTTCCCCTCTTCTCTCTTCCCCTTCACGCCCCTTCCTCCCCCTTCCTCTTCTGGAACGCCAAGCCACAAAGTAAATTAAATTCCAGGCCGGCCATTTAGTCTTCAATTGTCTGACGGCGTCAGTTATTTGTGGCTCTTGTTACGGGGTGCCAGCTGCCGTAACGTTCTTGTTACGGGGTGCCAGCTGCCATAACGCTCTTGTTACGGGGCGCAAGCTGCCGTAACGCTCTTGTTACGGGGTGCCAGCTGCCGTAACGCTCTTGTTACGGGGTGCCAGCTGCCGTAACGCTCATGTTTCGGGGTGCCAGCTGCCGCATCGTTCTTGTTACGGGGTGCCAGCTGCCGTAACGTTCTTGTTACGGGGTGCCAGCTGCCGCAACGCTCTCGTTACGGGGTGCCAACTCCCGTAACGCTCATGTTACGAGGTGCCAGCTGCCGTAACGCTATTGTTACGGGGTGCCAGCTGTATAGCAGGCGGGTTCACTTAATTCTACTCCGTTCTGATAACATTAAGTTTTTGAGGATGAATTTTAACAATAAATAAACGATGCGTCAACAATATCTTGGGTCAATATTAATAAATGGATAAAAAGAACTTTACCTTAATTTATATCTTTGTTCCCGAATAGAATTTAAAAATGAGGAAATCGCTAACAATATTTCGGTCAACTTCCGTCATATGAATTAAATCCATTAACGAGCGCGGTGATGCTAGTGTTGATATCGATACCAACCGTTCAACTGTTATTTTTTAGCCCTCCCGCCTCCCACTCGTTATTTTCTTGCCCTTATCTGCTGTCTGTTACTTACTTCCCACTAGAAACCGTCCATTATTTTATTATTTCCAAGCCCCATCCATTATTGTCTTCTCCCGTTATTCCATCTTTCTTTTCATTTTTCTCCTCATCTTCATGTGACATCTTCTATTTCAAGTTTTTCTTATATTTCAAATTTTTCTTAATTGTTTTACTTTTCCATTTTTTTCACTAATTTTTTAATTAATTTATCTTCATCTGTAACCTTTAATTTGGTATCTCACGTACAGCGCTGGCGTCCAGCTGTAGGGACGACGACGTTCTTCGCTGCAAAACCGTCCACCGAAATGAACACGCCATCGTCGTCCTTAAGTTTCGAGGGCTGGCCGAGGAATGTTCTTTGATGATCCAATTTTAAACGAGTCGTCGGCAAGTTCTTCAGCGCAAAGTTGAAATGAGCCGACCGAGCTGCGGGCGCTGATGTGGTGCCCCTACATCGTCTGTACCTGCTGAGATCTACTAGGTATTGCCTTCAGCTGGTGCCTGCTTGGTCTTGATAAAACATCTATTGATGTAAAAACTTTTTTTTTACATCAATAGTTATAACTTTACATCAATAGTTATAACGTCACGGTAGTTATAACTTGATCAATACAACCATTTAGCGTGCAACTATAATTATTTCTGCGATGTTTTTTTTTTTAATTAGGGATAAAAATTGATGAAATTATAGTTGATGAACTTTTAAAATTACACTTAAATAATGGCTTCCGCCTAATCAAACCTAAATAAATAAATTTCTTATGTTTCGCTCAAATGTAGAGAATTTTCCAAATGACTGGCCGACCAAATATCGCCAACTCAGGCGGACCGCCAACTTAAACTTCTTTTTCTTCGATTAAAGTAACCCTCTAGAAGGGCGACTTTTACGAGCTGACATTAAAGTTCAATAAGAGGAACATAAGAAAATAAAATAAGAGTGTGAAGTGAGGGAACGATTTACGGGTGTCACTCCACCCCATCCGCCAGAAAATGTATGCACACAACCGGAATTTTAATCCCGTCCGGAATTAGACAAGGTCACGTGTAGAAGCGTTGTAATGAAACAGCGACGCACGCGCCGCCTTACGGGCTGATGTCGCGATAGTGTTTGTCTTGTGTTCATCGCACGCGTTCATGTCGAGGATTTTTTTCGCGTTTTACAAGGACGATTATGAAAACACGTGCATCAAATTTTAGTTAGCGCAGTGCGCTGAATTTGCTTTTAATAAAATGTTAGAATGTACGTGACAGTATTTATAAAAAGAATATGAAATTCAAGCAAATCATTGATGAAGTTAATATAACTTTCAAGCATAATTTTTGATTAAAAAAAAATTTAACAAAGGTGACAGAGTTAGTTTGTATACAATCTTTTATCATATTATGTTAGCATACAATCGTTTTTTATCAATATCAGAAAACGAACTTGGAATGAATGCATAAATTTTTTTATATAAATTTACAAAAAATTACTGTAGAAGTTTTTCGTTGAAAATATATAGAAACTAAAAACTTACGTGAATGAACTTCCCCGGCACTGGAGAGCGACATGGGGGATTTACTTCTATATTTAATACGCTTGCGTACTGAGCGTGTAACCGAAGCCTCGTGCGTATAATTAGCACATGCCTCCCCTCATTATTATCAACTTACCGTGGACGGTGTTGGTGGGGGTAAGAGGTGCTCTTACTTCTTACTTTAAAGAGCAAACTCTTAGGAAAACTCTTATAGGAATACTCAGGTAAAAAAAAGTGTACAAGTGTGCACGATTGTATCAATATATCAATATATTATCAAGTAACAATATATATATCAATTAGGTATCAATATATTTTAGATTTCAGTTGCGCTGCTTTAAATAGTAAAGAATTTACGATCGGTGAAAAGTGAACAAATTTTATTAATTTAGATAAAAATTTGAAATTTACCACGACAGCATCTATTTCGACTCTAGGCATGTTTTGTTAATACTTAATAAGTAAACTTAATAAATTAGAACTATAGTTTAATGAAACATAGAACTTGCTTAATGGATTCTCGAATTATCCAGGAGTTTGTTATGAGTAGAAAACACAGGTCACATTGAATAAAATGCCTGAACTTTCTAATTGAAAGTAACTGGTCGAGAAAATGCACCTTGACTGCCTCAGTTAGCACGGAATGAAGATCGCAAGCGAGTCGTTTGCTAGCGAAATTAGAGCATTTAAGTGGGGCGAGCTGCAACCAATTAGATGACGTTAATTAGCTCTGAGGATATCACTAGTTACAGTGCTGCACGTTAATTAAGGAGCTGTGATGATATCACTATAGTTACAGCTCTGCACGTTAATAAGCTGTGATGAAACCAATAGTGGCAGCTCTGCACGTAAAGGATCTCTGATAATATCATTAGTGGCAACTCTGCAAGTTTATGAGCTCTGGTGAAACCACTAGTGGCACTTCTGCGTCTCTGCGTAAATAACAAATTTCTGTAACAATTCCAAGGGAACATTTGACGGAGGTTTGGATCCCTCTTAGACTTTTAATTTAGGACGAAATTTAACTGAAATTTCAGAATAATGAAGTTAATATATTTTTGCGAATAGCTAGAAAAATGATTTCTTTCGTATGAGTAAATATTTTCAAATCAAAGCGTTAAAAATCAGCCAATCAGCCAATCTGCGTCTCTTTTTTATTTCTGTTATCTTCGATTTTAGTTCTAATGTCCTCAAGTTTAGGTGAATTGTTTGAATGTGAATTTTAGGCTACTAATTGTTGTACATGTGTTCTAGGTTTGAACTGACGATGGAGCTGGACTCCGAAACGTTTTCTCATATAAGAAATGGTGAACTTTTTGGCTATTTTCTTTACTTTTAAATTCCTGGCATGTTGATTTTATGAACATTGAATTCTTTGGATCAGCGAGTACAATCGTAATTGTGAGCCTCAGTTTGACTGCAATTGTGTGCCATAGTTTTGCCGTCACGGTATGACACAATTACAGAAAGGTATTCTTGAAGGTATACGTAAGGTCCAAATACGCGACGTATAATAGGGGTATATACATACGTTGTACAATTTTTTACAAGCTTTTATAACGCTTGAAGGTTTACATCTAGCGTGACGCTTGAAACGTTATAATAACCGGTTGGTGTAAGCGGTCGGGGATTTTGGCAATAAGATAGAGTTTAACGTAAACAATAGAAACTTTAAAAATACCACTTTAACAAAAAACGAACTTATATACAACACTTGAAGAAGAGGGTAGATATGTTATAAGCAACGTTTATTCAAGAGGAATTTCGGCTTAGATTTACGTGATGGAATTAGACGTGAGTCCAGCAGCTCTGGTGGCGCTGGATGAAGCCGTTTAATTAACGGGCTTCTAATTAATGGCCAAATGAGCTGTGCGGCGACGCTTAAAAAACCCCGCGAATGGCGGCACTGCCGCGGGAATGGAGTCGGGAGAGTGGGAGAGAGTGTCTGGGAAGAGTATATAGTGAGGGTGAAATTGTAAGCAACTGTGATAAAATGGCTCTAATAATCAATTATAGGCTTTGAAAGTATCCATATTATTTGAGAAGAAAGTGAAAGAACATTATATATGATATCGATTAATAGAACAGAATATAATATATAGAATATAATATATAGAATATAATATAACCAGTATATTATAATATTTTATTAACTCAATATTAAAACAGTTTATATATGATTTTAGAAGAGAGGAAAAGAGCATTATATCATATAAATTGAAGACCAGACAACATATCTTATTGACGATTTTCTTATTGCTTTGCATTATTTGGGCCTCTCTCGAAGAAGAGTCTCTAGCTCTCATGTGGCTCTTCGGTCCTTCGGTCTGGAGGTGGCTTGTTAGACAGCGGCTCAAAGTCGTGCTGGTCAAATCGATGTAATATACATTCTGAATAAGTCTTTAATTAACCTTCTTTGTGGCATGAATAGTTGTAAATAATATTTATGGATTCGCCAGGACGTTGCAACTGTACTCGTAATTCAAGCTCTGATTTTCAATCTGTATCCAAAATATAATTCATAGTTGTTACTGACGTCATTTCAAAATTTCAAATTCAAGTGTTACAAAACTCTTCCACTACTTAATAATGAATGTAGTTGCATTATATCGTAAATTATAATAAAATGTTCCTTCGCAAACCTTATAACGGCATTTTCAAATTCTATCAAAAGCCTGATTCACCGAATAGATAAAAACAATAAGAAAATTGGCAGTAAGAAATACTCTTTGGTCTTCAATGAAGCCTGCATTAAAGAAAACTTCTGCCGAACTACACCAACAATACCCTTTGTATGTACTAAAGTCATTTCCAAATTTAAATATTAAGCCTTGTAAATAACTTTTCACCTATAGTTGTTAATGAATATTGCGTATTCGAAACGTCGTAAATTCTAATAAATTGGCTTTCGGAAACCCTATATTTGAACTTTCCAATTCCACCAAAAGCCTGATTCGCTCAATAGAGAAAAACAATAAGAAAATTGTAAATAAGAAATACTCTCTGGTCTTCAATGAAACTTGTGTTAAAGAACAACTTCTGCCTAACTTCACAGATGTCAATTGAGTGTATGAGTGAACATCGAGAAGCAAAATGGAAAGGAATACCGAAAGTGGAGACAATGGGAAGACTAACTATAAAAAGAGGTAGAATATCAACGTATAACAACAAAATATTTAAGCATAAACACCCAATTAGTTTTAAAGATTCAGTTTCACATAAAAATCAGTTTCAACACTGCACGTAAACTTAACTAAGAGGAGGCGAGGCTGAAAAAGTTTTCGAAGCAACTGTGCAGGAGGCGGCCCCCAACCAATAATGACGATGTTAAAAGAGGGAAAGGGAGAGGGAATGGGAGATACCATATAATTCAAAACCACAAATCAGGATTATCTAAAAACGTTTCAAAGGCCCAAATAAATTCCGATTAATAATCCAGCAAAATTTTCTGTAAATATTTTTTTGTGATCGGGGATTGGAAGATTACAAAACTTGAAAGCTAATATAATTGACTGACTGCCCTGTAGAATACTTTTATACATATACAAAGTTAGGGAATCTTCAATATTTCTTTTTATATATATTTATTTCTTCACTACATGCTCTTTGTAACGACGGTATTCAGTATTTACATTAAGAGCATAGCTAATCGGCCAGCAGCCATTATACGTACCAGTCGGAACTATCTAGCTGCTATAAGATTCTTTACTAAATTGGTTCGCTCTAACTCCACTTGTTTATTGAGGTAATAGTCTGAATATTAGAATGATGACAAAAATTATTAAAATGGGTGCAGGCTCAGATATTTTTTATGTCGACAATAAATAATTGTAAAACTGCTATCATTAATTTTAAAATCTTTGTAAATAAATTTAGTTTTTGTTCAATAGAAACGATTGATGTGGGAAATTTATAAATAACTTCGCCGAGTTTTTAATCAAATTTTTTTTGGCCAATAATGCACGTCGCCTGAATTATATAGTCTTTATTGAGCTCATGGCTGATGCACTTCAATTCACCAATGAATTTAATACTAGAATATCAACGTATGCTAGATAAATTAAAAATTATGCATAAAAAATGAGTTGAATTTTCCGTGATGTTTGCCCAGGGTAAGAAAAAACACTAAAAGTGAAGTTAATTTTTGATCAGAGAAAGATTCACACAGCCCTGGTCCAGCACCGTGTGGTTAGTGGTCACTTTTAAGTCGCAAACGAAAGTGAAATCAAGGTTTTAGGTCTAACAGAGCTTGTTTACCGCGTCTGGAATACGATGCTATTTGTTAACCTTCATCGACAGGACTTGTGACAGGTTAATACACAACTTAGTACCGCCGCATTGTTTTCTGCGTGAAACTAAACGATTATATCCGCTCAAAAAGTGCTTAGAACTTAAACCACGTGTAGCCAATTTTGGGTATTTTGCGTTTACAAATTTTGACATATCGTGCGACCGATCGCACTAAAATCATCTATTTAGAAACCATTTGTCACGCCATCCCGACTGAGACACTTTCAATTTCACCGAAGAGCGTGTTTTGTGGTGAAATCGTGGTATTATGACGTTGGTTCACCATGATTCTCACGCATACTTGACTACGATATGCACGTTTTAAAAGAGCGCACGCATACCTGACTACGATATGCACGTCTTATCAGGCTGACCACACGCATTCCTGGCTACGATATACACGTCTTATCAGACCACACGCATACCTGGCTACGATTATACGATATGCACGTCTTATCAGACCACACGCATACATGGCTACGATATGCTTGTCTTATAAGGGAGCACGCATACCTGCCTACGATATTCACGTTTTATCAGGGAGTACGCATACCTGCATGGCTACGATATGATCGTCATATCAGGGAGCACGCATACCTGGCTACGATATGCACGTCTTATCAGGGAGTACGCATACCTGACTACGATATGCACGTCTTATCAGGGAACACGCATACCTAGCTACGGTATGCACGTCTTATCAGAAGCACGCATACCTGGCTACGATATTCACGTCTTATCAGTGAGTACGCATACCTGACTATAATATGCACGTTTTATTAGGGAGAACGCGTACCATGCTACGATATGCACGTCTTATTAGAAGCACGCATACCTGGCTACGATATGCACGTCTTATCAGTGAGTACGCATACCTGGCTACATGGTGCAAGTTTTATCAGTGAGCACGCATACCTTATTGAAAATAGTATAGTATTAAGGTTCTCATTAAAATTTAATTTCAGGCTTTCGTAGTTATCGTTAGTAGCCTAAGCTAAAAATAGCCCTAAAACTCTGATTTTTTGGGCTATCATAAATTTCTGTACCGAGTAACAGTTTAACTACATTAATTGCCTGGCTCCACTCTATCGATTTTGAGGTATTAGAATTAGAGGCTTGCGGTTTCGGGATTCCAATTGAATGGAACTGAACTTCTATAGTCACTCGGCTAACCATCTTCAGTCCTCTCCAGCACCTTATCCCGTGATCAGACCTCCTGCGGCTGTCGATTTTTTTGCCAGAGTATCCCAAGACGCTATGACCGGAGTTCGGATACTGCTTTGTCGTCGCATGTGATGGGAGTCATGATGTGTTAAGTTCTCCACGTCCGCAACATCTCTTGAGCCCTTGTTGGACCACGCACTTGCATGCTTCAGCAGATTGCACCAGCTTCAATCTTTTATGTACACCACGCATTTGCTTCAGCAGATTGCACCAGCTTCAGTCTTTTATGTGCACCATGCTCTTGCTTCAGCAGATTGCACATGCTTCAGTCTTTTATGTGCACCATAGCTATACTCTGTCCTCTGACCTCAAATTAGAATACAGATGTTGCCCCTACTCAATTTAGATAATTATACTATAATAAATATTTAATTTCAATAGATACAATATAAATTTAATTGAATTTATTTCATTGCATGCTGGCATGCTATATCTTTTCAATTGATAGATGGCTGTGCCCTCCAAATTACTAAAAAGTGATAATTGACCTAAACCTACATTAAACTTGGTCCATAATTGTTGAATTGATCAATATATTTAATATATACGGAGAAATTAAACGGATAATACTAATTTCTATAGAGATAATAGATCTATCTATTATCTTTACATCTAAATATCTATAGTATATCTCGTTATCATTATGGAGATTTATTGTTTTAAATACATATTTATATTTATTTGGCAGCACTGAACAAAACTGCTGGGGTCTAATGGCTGCAGACCTAGCACGTCGCTCTTAAGTCGGGAACTTCCCGGACCAATATCCGTTCTCGCAGCCATACCAAGCTACACACGTCTATGCTTTAATAAAGTTGCAGTTAACTGAATTAATAAAGAAAAGATAAACTAAGGAAACTAAACTTTGTTTCATTGTCATCTCTACCCCCATGCGCTTAGTTTTCGTTATACATGACTACGATATGCACGTCTTTTCAGGGCGCACGCATACCTGGCTACGATATGCATTATGCACGTCTTTTCAGGGAGCACGAAAACATGCAAGATAATTTTGTCGTATTCAAGTTTTGAAATTCATATTGAACGTACGAAATAATTTTTGAAAAATGAAATAAAGGTTCAGCAGCATCAGCAGAATTGAGTAGAAAATATATTTTTGAAGATCATTCTTTTTCTTGTTAGTTAAAAGTTTGAATTCTAGAAAGGATTGGCTATAAACTCCAATAGATTAATTGTGCTGTTTACGTCGATATAGTTACGTTGTAATTCATACAACTCGTCTACATTGAGTCTGCTAAATTTTTTACAAAACTCGTCTGCTAAATTTTTTACAAAAATTTATGCTTGGGAATTTCAGTCTACGTAATGTAGAATTCGAAATGACACAATACTCAAGTTTAGTGACTTATTTTCTGTGCAATTCTGCTTATTCTTAAAATTTGCTGTATTTCACCACAAGACTTCATGTGTTAATGACGGTCGCGGCCAATAAATTAAGAGGAATCTATCATTGAGCATATTGAATATATTTCCCCAAGCAAGTTATATCCATAATTAATTTCAATTTTTTGTGTATAGAATATGTATGTATTATCGTGGCCAAGTTCTCATCAGTCGAGTGAGCGATAGAGGTCAATATTGTTCAAATAGGTGGATAGTAGTTCATTTGTTTAATATCTCGTATGATAACCAATAGTTTGAATAATTTCTTGCTATCAGCTTTCAATAGAAAATTTTTTCAGGATTTATGAATATCGAGTAAATGGAACCGCTAATAATTCAACTTATTTCCTAACCGTTTTCTTGCTGGAAACAAAAAGCCACTATATATGAACTAAGAAAAAAATTCAAAACTGTGCCCAGAAATTACTTTTTATTTATCTTTCGACAGTAAATCTCATATGTAAATCAGCCACATTAGGTTTCGACTTGGAGTTCAATCCATGCTTTAAACTGAACACAAAACACATTAAACTCTTGTTCTCAATCGCAATATATTGCTGTTCAAGCCTCGAATTTAGTAGAAAACGAACTAACAATAAACCAATTAAGATGATGCCGAAAGTTCGGGACTTAGCGTGGTTGTTTTCTCGTTATTTCTTGACTAATCAAATGGATCAGTGGACGATCTAACAAAAACATAAACCGTTATACGGCCGGGTATATACGTAGACAGGGCGGGGTAATAAATCAATACCTACGGGTGATTTCAAATGCGTTGATGTTCTAAGATCAAGTTTTAGTGCTTTGTCAAAGAAATAATGAATTAAAAAATTTGGAAATGACTTTGTTTTTCTGTGGAGTACGGACGTTGATAGACTACATGGACTATCGAATACTTGAATTATATATTTTTATTTTTATTTGATAGTAATGCAGTTAATGGAATCATTATATATGATAAAGGATTATTGTCTCAACAATGTTATCTCTTTCACTTTGATTACTTCGTCTTCTTTCACTGACGAATACTTCAACAGTAATTAATCTCCTATCCGTCAGAATAGCGTATATACTGGAATGCGGCCATACGAAAAATCTTATCAAACTAGTTCACAAAGGTGATAGAAACACTAGATGCAAGTTTGAATTGTGACATTTTATTGTACAATTATATATTATGTTTTTGAACAAAACACAAATCGTTCTTACTTATTTTATTTGTACAAGCCCCTGACTAGCATCGAACACTATGACTAACTATACTGAAACTCTCGGAAGAAATTTTGTTATAGTTTGCCCACAACGAAATGATGACAGCAAATTACTGTACATTTTCAGTATAATGTTCTACCGCATTTTACAACAAAGCTCAACACAAAGGAAATATTACGTATAATATTCGGTTGCTTCAAGTTAAAAATCCTGAAGATATCTGTTTAAAATTTCTAATTTGTTGGCATCTTTTTACATTATCTTGATGCCTTTTAAAAATATTTTCTCTAAAGTTACTCACAGAAAAATTATTGCTTAAAAAGTAGAAACTTAGGAATAATTGTTTACTGAAATTAGGACATGGCATATCCTCACGTGCGTGTCAATTAAGTCAAATGCCCAATTTATGCAATGCTGTACACACACACTAAAAACTACAACATTGTCCAATAATAATACAAACCTAATCTCGACTGATGATCTCTCTTAGTATTTTTACAAATTTATATCAATGAAAAATCGCCTATGGATCATTTTTCTAAATGCAACGCGACACGAAAAACTTTGAGCTGAAATATAAAAAAAAAAACATTGAAGATATAATCAATCAATAGTCTCTCGCTGTTCGTCATGAAGTTTAAATTGAATTCTTCGAGTCATGTTACAAAAATGTTGAAGTCTTTACACATGTTTGAATTAACTTACAAAATATCGAAATATTAGACTTTGACTTACATCAAATTTTTTACCTTTTCCATGATTTACCATTATTTTCATCTTATTAAGCCAAAGAAATGATAGACGAAGACGCACTATATATAACAGCTAGACATTTTGATATCTTCAACTTAAGAACGATATAATTTTAAATTGAAATATCGTCGATCAATTTAATATCATGCATAGTATTTTCAATTTACCCAGGTGTGCGCGTCACTTTAGATTTTTATTTTGAGACTGAATCATTTATTAATTTAAGCTAATTTGGATCATCAGCTGAATTCTAAAAATAGGTATAGAATTTAATTTTTCTTAGAATGATCAGGTCACAGTTGAGAAAAATTTTTAATCATTCGTTAACGTACAAATTGAGAAATGAACTAAACTGTAAATATTACTTAGAAATTAAATTGAGAAGATATTAATTAATTAAACGACACCTGCTATTTACAAACTATTCACATACAAGGAAATTCACACTCAAGGGATTATGGACTGCAGGATGCCTGAACTTGTGAAGGATTCTCTTTACCCGTCTGAAGGTGACTTTGCTCAGACGAATAGACTTGGGCAAAACGAGAAGGAAGGACATTGTTGTTGTTGTTGTTGAGCTTATCGACAGAACTGGATTCTTCGTAAGTTTTTTTCAACGGAAAGTTAATTTCTGGCTTGGCTTTTGCTGGACTTTCTGAAATTTCAACGCTCAGTCTGCTTGTCACTGATGATGAAGGGGAAATGGATGATGAAGGAGCTGATGGCAGAGACAGAGGTGAAGGGCTTCTAGACCGCGGCAGAGAGGTAGGCGATGTGGGAGACTTTTCCAACTTAATCCTTTCAGGAACTTTTTCCATTTGTGTTAAAACTTCATCAGCGCAGTCAGACACGTCAGTAGACGTGATATCCAACTGCTCTGGAGACGAGATAGGACTACGTGAACACTCACGGTCATGACCATCGGAGTAAACGCTCGAGAAGCGGCCGTGTTGCTTTTCAATGAACTGTTTTCGCCACTTGATACGCCGGTTCTGGAACCAAACTTTGACCTGAGCCTCGCTTAACTGTAAAGAATTAGCCAAAAACACTCGCTCTGGTCCAACCATATATTGCTGACGTGAAAATTCGGCCTCGAGTCTTTCGAGTTGCTCGGCGGTGAAGATCGTCCTGATGCGCTTTGATTTACTGGCTTTACCGGGGCTGGAAGTTGGTCCTGAGGTAACGGCGGGAGATGCGACGGCCTCCACGGGGTTGCAGGGATAAGGAGAAGGTCGAGCAGAAATTCGCATATCGTGACCAGGGATTTTCTTACGAACTTCTGGGCTTACGGGGCTTTTGTGAGAGGTGTTTTGGTGTCCTAGAATTGCATCGATGGTGAAGGATGGAACGCGGGAATGATGAGTTCTCGGAGTCCATGGACATCCAGTGGCACAAGAAGTAGGTGGAGATGATGGCGGACTAGGTTGTGTCATTGTGGGTGGCGGATGCACCCACGAAAACTGTGGTACTCGGAACGTGTTCTGCATTTGATGAGTGATGATTTGTTGCAAGAGTGCAGGATACATCATACTGGATGACATTGATACAATGTGGGTAAGCACTGGTCACACACCTGAGATTGTCTCAAAGAATTCTTCACCACAGATCACTTGAACTGTTACCTCTGGGCTTTCAGAATCAACTGCTGTCGGAACTTGAGATTGAGCAAACTTATATAGGACGTATTAGGGCTATTGTCCCGAAGATCCTCCAATGAAGGTAGGACCTGAAGCCAAAAGCCCGCCTCACACCAGACGATCGGCTTTGGAAATTCCCGACGCTCCTCCTCGAAAGTTTACGTCCCTCCTCCCTCGCGGGACTCGAAGAGATTCTCTTCACTCGGAGCGTGCTGCCTCTTCGCTCATGATAGATTGCTTGCTCTTTTCTTTTCTATGTAGCGTCCTCAAATCATTTTGTGGAGGGCGTTCTTTGTACTAGCAGAATATTAAGGCTAACTGGATACGAGATATTTTCTGAAAAATAATAAAAATTTATTTCAGAGCGGAACTTACAACTGCATTATGATGATGTTAGATGTAAATCTCAAATGCAATTGCATCTGTTAACTATAATGAACGACAAATTAAAAAGAACAAAAGGAAAATATTGATCACCATAATACATATTTTCTCACAGAAAAATAATTAGTATTTATTGGTTAATTGGTTAATCCACGCTATGACGAGTAGAAAAACTCTACGGGATTAGTTAAGAATATTCAAATATATGATCTCCTATACACACGTACGTCAAGACTTATAAACAAAAAATTAAATAATGTACCGAATAACGGGGAAAAAAATGACTGTTCGAGGTTATAAAAGAGCCTGCGAACAAAGTGATTTTGTTTCAAGAGAAAGAAGTTTAGTTGATTGAATTGAGTTTAAAAGATGAATTTAAATTTGCAGCACAGTTGGTGGGCTAGAACTGTGGCATTGATACATTATACACTAAAATTCGTCGCTAATTATTATCTGAAAATAAATTTTGTAAACAAAGTATGTAGACGCTCACGCTCAATGAATTTGTAGACGATGGGAATGTAGACGCTCACGCTGAAATTGAAATGAATTATTGAGCCTAAAAATAGAGAAGAACCTTCATTTGGCAATCAAGACGCATCCTATAATCAGGTGTTCGATGGCACTGTTAAATTTCAATCATTCCAATCAAGTCAAGACTAATGCACACATCCGGGCTGTAAAATGGTCATTTTTATTACGTGCTGATGATCAGCGTTATAAAAAAGTGCCCTCGGAGCGATTATTGCCTTTATCGTAATACACATTCCCACTCACGAGGATTTATACCGCACAGCAGATCCGTAAAACCCGATTCCAGATTCCTGTGGTCTTCCATGAATGGCATGAACGGGAATCGGAATTCATGATCGTGGCACGAATATGGATATGGATATGATATGGAATATGGATATGATATGGATAATAACAGCTGAAAGCGTGCACAATTAAACGTGCTTAAAATTATCAATCTAGGATCGATAATTGGTAACGTATTGAAGTGTTACAAGTGAAGCTTTCTGTACAATTCTACTCTAAAGCCTTATGGACTAAAATAATGAACGCAATAAGAATTAATACAAAAAAATTATTGGTTTTGTTTTGTGCCATTTTTATTTGTCTAAAATTTTGTAGGATTTTCATCGTTATGTGATGTACTGAGGGTACAGGTACTTGTGATGCGGTATACTGAGGGCACGGGTCCTTGTGATGCGGTATACTGAGGGTACGGGGGTACTTGCGATGTGGTATACTGAGGGTCCGAGGGTACTTGCGATGTGGTATACTGAGGGTCCGAGGGTACTTTGTTAACAAACAATGAAAGACGATGAAAAATGTACAAAAAATGCAGGAAAGCTTACAAGAATACTTGAAACCCTTACTGAAATAGCTAAAATTCATAAAAAAATAAAACAAACAAATAATAAATAATGGATAAATGGATGAGGGATGAATAATTAATGAGGAATGAACACAGCATGGACACTAAACTCCCCCTAAAGAATTGATGCAGAATGAAGAAACAATATTTTCATGTACTTGCAAACAGAATTATTGATAAACAACGGCAAAAATGGATGATGAATGAATGGATAATGGATAGAAATATATTTGAAAATACATACAAAATAGATTAATAAGGAACGAGAATGGATAAAGAATTGATATAACAATTGACAAAAATTGGTAACGGAATGAATAAATAATGGGTAATTACTCAATTAATTAATTAATAATTAAGTTATCAAGAAATAATAGTAAACCTTTATTTATTAATAAAAACTTATGAATAAGGAATGTCTTGATAAAGGATGAAAAATGAATCATCAATGTAGAAGGAAAGGATAAAGAATTAATGAAATGAATAAATATCGGAAGAAAAATGGTTTCCCACCTCTTGGTCATCTCGTGTCAACCTCTTATAGTCACTTCTTAGTTCACTACTTAAACTTTTGGCAAAATAGCATGGAAATAAGGTTATTTAAAATGGCGTTAAAAGTGTGAACGATTGTGCCACAAAATTTAAGCAATAAAACGTGAGCAGCGTCAGGAGAATCGCCAAACCTTGCACCAAGCGTAACTGTCACTATCCTAAGCACTGGCGTTACTAAACCTTGCACCAAGTGCAACTGTCCCTATCCTAAGCAGTGGCGTCACCAATCAGTGCAGCAAGTGTAACTGTAACTATCCTAAGCACTGGCGTCACTAAACCTTGCACCAAGTGTCATGCATTGTCAGCATTTTAAGCACCGGTGCACGAGCTGGCAAGTTCGGAAGAAATTGCATACAGGAGGTTATCGGACCAAACCGTTTTACAAAATCATAATTTTCATCACGTGCAGTATTAAGAATGCAGGCAAACACGGCTGGTCCCGAAGTCATAGTTCTGGAGTCATTAAATAAAACGAAGTCAGGTTTCTAGCCCACTTACGACTGCCGAATATCTGTAAACAAAGACCGACTCGCATTCACGTCGTAGTTGTATTCTGGGACGTTCGGTTTATCCACGTGAATTGTTTTACAAGTAATTGCAGCAAGAGATGAGCAACGCCCAAAGGCCCGTTTACACTAGGGGCAACGATATGGGCGGTGAGGCGAGTGTCAAGCGCTTGCTGCAGCGCCTGACGCCCACAGCCGTTCACACTTATTTTTTTACGCGGGAGCTCGCGACCGCGCGTTTCGAAGTTTAGTTTCTAGTTAGACGTCAGTGGGGATGATTGTTTCCGAATCGGAGCTCTATGCCATTTTCATAGAGTGTTGCTGTGAAGAAAAGATGTAGGCGTTGCCGTATTTGGGCGAAAAAATGGTGTGTACTCTAGCTCAGCACCTGCGCCTGATTTCGTTGATTCTCGTTTTAGCTTGATTTTATGACGGAATTGCAAAGGCAACGTATGAATTTTCTAGCGAACCTCGGCAAAGGTGACTTGTACATAAAAGCTTCTTGAAATTTCAACTATTTTCACAGGAGCTTGTTCTTTTACACTTCGATTTTTATACTTCTTTGAACTCTCCACAGGCATTCGTGGTCTATATAGAGATCAATATTAGCCTCTCTACTAGAGAGCGAGTCCAAACGAGTGTGGCGTTAGTGGACCAATTGTTGTTAAGGACCAGCGTGTGCAAAAACACTGCTGAATCACAGACAGCCGTCCACTGCGTGCAGCATTTGTGTTGCATGAGGCAGGACGACTGTGAATCGCTAGCTCGTCAATCGCTTCGTTGCCCACAAGAAGCGTACGTAGACGCTGCACAGAGGGACGGTGAGGCGCTTGACGCCCGTGCGTTGCACCTAGTGTACACGTGTCTACTCATATCATACAATATATTCTTAACATAAATCTGTTCATAAGTAATATCTTGACTCGGAAAATGAAGCCATGATATAGATATATAATATTATAATAAAATAGCGGTTTCAGCGTTTATTAGGCCGTAGGCCTGTCGCCGATTCTTAACATCGCAGAACATTCACAGCTTGTTGCATGTGTCGAACACACAACTCACAGCCCGCGACCACCTCGCCGATTCTGACCAGAAACTGGCGCACAGAGCTGGGATCGATCCCGCACCTCTGCTCCACTCTTGGTACTATTTAAGAACTGTAACCACTGGGCCACCCACTTTCTGTTTATAAAATTCTGTGGCTTACGGCATTTGTAAGAAGTGATGGTATGGGCTTAAATCATTGGTGTAGGAGCTATTGGGCGTAATCCGTTTGTAGTATCAGTTTGTGGGATGAGGCATTGCTTGTTTCAAGCTGGTGCGGCGAAATGAGGCAAGTAAGAACAGCTGCATAGGTATTAGACTGACAATTTCTATTGCATGTAGAGGGTTGGCATTGGCTTTTGGGCTGATTTATATAAGAGTCAAATTTTTGGGCTACGGCAGCGCTCCCGTTTTAAACATTAGTTCACGGTATTACCACTAGATATGAGTCTAGCTTATGATACTAAAAAATTTTTTAGGGTCTCGTGTAAGTAAATTAAGAAACGCGCTATCTCTGCCGCCAATTATAATAGTGATGAGAATATATTAAATATTAAGATTATGGCAGCAAAAATTCTTGTAAAATGTTTTTGGTGTCTTATTCATTAAATAATAATTCACTCTATCCACCATTGTGCACATTGTCAACGCCCCTATACGTTGATTCCATTGTAAGTAAATTAAGAACGCTATCTTTGCCCCATTTATAATACTGATTTGAAAATTTTAAATATTAAGATTATGGAGGCGAAAATTCCTGTAAAATGTTTTTGGTGTCTTATTCATTAAATAATAATTCACACTATCCAGCATTTTGCACATTGCTAACTCCCTTACGTAGGTTCCAGTGAAGCAGAGAATAATTGACGAAAGTATGATTAGTGCTTCAGAATGGAGTCAAACTCATTTCAAAAGTAAGATTATTTCGAAAAATTTAACGAAACTATTATTGATGAGTCACAATGCAGTAGAAGTTTTTGCTTGTAGGGGAATCGTTTGGTATTTGGAGAGGGATTTGATCTTATACTGGTAATGTTTCCTTATCTCAAAGCAATCAATTAATATTCTGGTGTAAGCAATCAGACTTTTGACCACATTAACAAGGCTTTGACTTGAACAGAAAAAAGTGCGAGAAAGTTTAATTGAGACTGATTTCCAGATAAGTTTACCTACAGGCAGATTGTAGTTCCGGAGGAAAGGCAAATTTTTTAGACATATTCACTTTTTTTAGACATGTTCAGTCCTGAATTAGTTACCGGTACGCAGGACTTGAAAGTCGGTAACCGCGTGACACGGCTTGTCCCATTATAGGGTAGTTTACAAAGAGGGAGCAGACTACGGAAAATTGGATAATCCGTGCGATGCATTACAGTAGAAGCGACGTTGACAATTAAGTCAGGATGAAACTTGAATCGGGAATAAATATGGCATTCAATATCAGCAAGGATTGCATGTTAGATAAACGTTGCGCTCAATAAATTTCCTCAATGAGGGTTATAAGTCGTTTACCATAATTTTTAATAATTTAATTTGGATATTAATACTGTTAATATTCAATAGAATATTAAAACAAAATCCAAAAGACGATCCGATGTTGAATCTATTCCATAAACTATTCCCCTATCTTGAACTGATTTAATTTTCAGTTAAAATTATTATGCGCCTGAAATATTCCTTCATCTACTGGAAACACGAATTACTTTTCGTGTCTTTGTCTGTCATCGAATTCATTTTTTTATGAAGTCTTAGTACCTGAGCGGCGTTGGCCATAGCAAATTTTAAGATGAATTAGCTAAACTTGCCGGAGACAAGATTAACGTGAGCCTCACGTAGAGTTTCTTATCTAGCGGCTTATTGAGGATCCACGCCAACATAAAAGCAGCTAACTTAACAAAGAATTTAGTTATTTCAGGAACAGTCACACGAAAAAAATGTTAAAAACAGTACTCTATAATTTGCTAGTTTAGTTTATAGTTTGTCCGTCCAATTATTGTGATCTTTCCTAACGCTTGCAAGTATGATTCATTTAGATGAGTAGGTTTTTGCAAATCGATGAGTAACGAACGCATGGAAACAGAAGATAAATGAATGACTTTGACTGTGCAGTGTACAGTGTACAACACAGGCACAGCCTTGTGACACAAAGAGGTCGAAAAAAAAATAAATCCTTAGGGAAGACAATTAGCATGTTTGTGTTCATAAGGGTCTTGATGCCTTTATAAATTGGAGAGCGTCATGCCAAATAAAACCAATACCGTGATAGATGAGTTTTAGACACGGTTCATAGCTCCTCTACCTTAGCGCTTGTATACACGAGCTATCCGGTAAACTTACCAGATTGGAGCTGATATCTAATTTGAAATTATTGAAGAAGGACGCCTCAGCGATATTTTAGATTACTTACGCAAACGTGTTTCTTAAATGTGTGTCACTATGACAAAATTATATTCATTTGGTTTGAAGATCATAATCGTTTTGTTAGGAAAAATGTTAGGGATATTTTCATTATTAGCATTATAGTGAATTATCTAGTGGAGATTACGCTTCAAGGAACCAACATACGTTTTCGAATTTTTTAAATTGATTTAATTACCTCAATTAAATTATGTGGAGATTCTAGCCATTTTTTCATATTAGTAATAATGTAATCATACCGGTACTGCGTTATGGTACCTGGACGTTGATTGCTTGCTAGGTGACTTTTTATCGTTCTTTCTCTTTTCCTGCTTCTAAATAGCCTTTAATATAGTCTATGACTTCAGTCACCTACTAAATGCTTGTTTACCAAGCAAAACAGGCAGGGAAGGTCAAATTTTATTCATCCTTAATGAATGCACCGATAAGTGAAGTTTTTTCAGCGATCTCTTCCAAAAATGAGACCACATTTAGCAAAAAAAATTGAATGAATATGAAATACAAGCAAAACTACACGACATTTAGTGATAGAACTGCACTGGTCTTCTAGAAGTGCGAACCATTGAATTAAATTTTCCTTACATACGTTCCAAAAACCATGTAAGCCTGTCAGGTAACTTCCTATCGTGAATCCTAATTCGACTGCACGATGGGGCTTACGCTTCAGTGTAATCCTGTTACGTTAACTGACCAATCTAGTACATACGATTTATCATTAGAAAAACTACAGTAGAAAAAACTTTACGAATACCAGTCGAATACTGACGTTACTATTTTATTAAAAAAACGACAGTAAAGAGCTATTCCCCCAGTTAAAAATGTCGAAATTATGATGGATCGAGCTTGTCTTATAGAAACGTTATCAATGAAAATATGGCGAATTGACTCGGCGCTTTCTCTGCTTTGAAATTCTAGACAATGACTGATCTACTCTGAATGTTCTAATCAACCGAAGTAACAGACGATTAGGGTTCGTGTCACATACTGTGAAGCAAAAAGAAAAGGGTTGAAAAAATCCATCGACGCGCCACGTCCGAAAGCAACGAGACGCGGATGATAGAAACAAACATGTTTGTTTTTATTCGCCAATAGGCGACCAGTAGTGCTGATGCAGCCGCGTTGAATGTTTATGCCGCTCTTCTTCTACCCATGCCAAGTGGGATGAATGTTGTGAATTATGTCTCGTTTCGAAAGACTATCGTACTAAGAAGAACCTTAAGTGGGGTTTAGATGATATCCAATTGTACATGGAAATATCCAGAAATTATGAAATAATATGGAGTGGGGTTTAGATGATATCCAATTAAGTTAAGTCGGGTTTAAATGATATCCAATTGTACAAGGAAATATCCCAAAATTAGGAAATAATGTGGAATGTTCGCCGTGCCGATTAAACCTATTAAATGAAGGGACGAACTAATGTTTTGAAACTGATAGAAGTCACTATTAATCAGGGTTTAGTTTTTTCCTAGGTTGCATTTTAAGGGCCAGAATTAAGAGTATAAAGCGAATGTACAGATACGAGTTTTTGAAGGTAATTTCGTCAAAAACAAGCTGGGGTGGGGCAGATGGCTGAGCACAGACTTCACATCGGCTTCTAAGGACACACTGCCGGCGTCGATCGAGAAAATAATGGCTGCTAATACTTACTTCATGTGTAAGCCTACTTGCCAGTAAAAAACAATTGCGGCATATACAAGCCGATCAAGATCAAGACGAGCAATATTGGCCCCGTCAACGTTTTCGTGAACAGGAGCTCCTTTCATGACAACGGTTTTCCTGGAGAACACCATACATTTTACCATACATGGAGAACACCATCCTCTCGGCCGGTACATATGTAGTTTGCTATCGCACTCTCAATTAACTACACAACTCCTGTACGAGGCTGTATCATATGCTACCATGCACTATTTCTACATGTAGATATACGAATTGCACTTTCCGTTCAAAAAAAAAAACGTTAAAAACTTGAGGCATGAATCTGTGTCAGATATATTTAAACATGATACCCCAAGACACTAATTAAGATGCGTAAAGTAGCCGAATGATCAAGATCACAGATTGATAAAAATATTTACTTATAAGTTGCTCAAATACGCTGAAGAGCACATGCACTCAATAGTGAAGTGGAGCCATCAAATTGCGCCCTCCAAACGGCCTTTAATAATACGCGGGGTCAGTAATGGCGGCCACTACAACTTTCAAATTTTAACCGCCAATTAGTTTTATGATACTGACGTGTCGGGCACTCTGCCTTTCCAGTGTCAGTAGCCCGTATGCATAAAGCAGTAGCTCGTAACTAGTGGCGGTCAGTGTTTGAAAGCTGCAGTGGTGGCCACTATAGAGGCCCCGTATACTGGGGGCCGTGCTATATTAAATAGTTTCAAATTCCTAACTCCGTCTTCCAATAATTGACAGCTTTTCAAGCTAAACCCAACGATCGTGGACGAGAAATAAGCCACCACGTGTACCTAAGGAAGTCTTAAATCGTCCTTATAGGGTCATACAGTTAATTTTTCGACGGTAGGAGTGCCATTGAAATAAATTAATTAATTATCCACATGACCGCTGTTCAGTTATGGAAGCTACAATATAAGACTAATCTCCTGTGTCATCCTCAACAAAACTCTGTAGAATTTTGTTAATAGCTGTTGACTTTTCTTTTGGACAAAATATAATACCCTACGGTATTTAAACCATCTGTTTAGAACAAACTGAATGATCTAAAGGTTTCACTCAATTTTTCTTCGTCACGTAGTTTAGGAAGCCGCCATATTGGCAAGTTGGATTTTCCGAGTTTCGACCCTGCATCTCTTCAAAATTTTGTCCAAAGAAATGTTTGCATTCCATTCAATAGAGATAGAATGATGGAAACTAATCTTACAGCGGCTTAATTAACAATCTTTTAGTTGAAAATAAACGTTTCTATCAAGTATCTAAGATAAATAAATACTGTATTTTAATTTGAATATCAGTTTTGTAACAATTCGAAACAATTTTATACAAAAATAAACCAATTTTATACAAAAATTGTTTGAAACGAACGAAAATGTGTGTGAGTAAGTAAGATCGCCTAATTTCGTACCAAACCCATATGAAAATGAAGTCTGAATCAGCATAATTTTTATACTTTGGTTAGGGATATACTCCAGTATATATTTTAGGTCCTGTAATTGCAAAACTGATCGAATCAAATGAGACGAAAGAACAGGGAGAAATATATCGGTTATACCGATGGACAATTCAACCTGACTAATATAAGTGAGTAAATTGAGAAAATGAAGAAAATATATCGATGATAGGAGTCATTGACTCGAGATTATGTCGTATTATGTCGTATATGTCGTATTATGTCGTATATGTCGTATAATTGGAAATTTACAAGGAATCAGTATCAAGGACATTAAAAATATAAGAAGACGTCTCTGTACTAGTCTCTTCCCATACATACCCAACGTGTACATTCACTAATCAATTCAGCAGTAGTTGCACCACTAAACATTGATAAAAAAACGCACCACTGCTCAAACATAGAACTTAGCATGTCTCTTTCCTAAGCTTAGTTGTCCTGAACTACCTAACATATAGTCTTACTATTTTCAAATGCTGTTAGGAAAAACTAATTTCGGGTAGCCTTAAAACTAAATGGCTGTCGAAGTTTATTTTAAGCGTTCAAGTTACGTTTAAAAGACGAATTCATTTAAGTAGACACCCTCTAGAGTATTACGTAATTTTTATCACTTCTAACTGGAATATTTTTTACTCAAAATCCGTTTCATAAAGAAAGTGTAGACAATATTTTCTATACGGAATAAGATCAGTTTTACCTGAGGCAACGTAACATCCTAACATTGTTAAACACACATGCACAAATATGTGGATAAATCTGCTCCTTGTTCGAGTGTGTTGTGCCGCTTCTGGAATAGACACGCACCACAGCCAATTGTTCAAAAAGGCGTGAAATTCGGTGACCGCACAGGTAAAACGACCGTGTCGTGCGATCAAAGGATAAATTTTTGTGGTGATGCAGGGAACAATTGTACAGGTAAATCTCTACGACCCGGGAGCTCTATTGATGGATGAATGTATGTGTGTGTGTGCGTGTATATGCCAGCGTGGTTAATAGGAAGTTCGCGCTTTTATATGTGGTAAAGGTATATGTACGAGGTAAGATTGATGAGTTATGCTTGTTAGATTCAATGGTGAATGTATGACCTTTTTGTTGAAGCTAATTTACAAAACTTAGGTTGAAATTATTACATGGTGAGACTTACTTGTTGGAACAATTTAATTTACTTAACATGATTTACCTTAGGGGAAAATTGTTGAATTGTTAGGTAAGCCCCGAAGAGAATGACAACCCATGGTGATTGCTTGCTGCTTTAAAATAGAAAAAGAGTCACATGCAACATTTTTACGGCAATTTTTTCAAACAAAAAATATTTGCATTGAATATTGGCTAATAAAAAATAAGTTTCAAGTATATAACTGCTGCGTAGTGGAACATATTTCACGAAACTTTGGATCTCATACGAGTTGCAGGCAAATTCGCAACAAACATCACCTATTTCTTCGAAATTAATTAGAATATTTTTGATAAAATTTCATCACCGCATTTAATTGGAACACTAACGACCAGAACGATCATGCCATGAAGCGATGATGTCCTCATTGTAACCGAGGAAAATTTGTCGGGTTTTATTAATTGGGTAGCTGCAATAAGGCAGCCGAAAGCATTACTACAAGCCCACGAGCCATCAGTGCTGGCTTCGGAAAAACTTGTCTATGACCTCAGGAGCGCCCGTAAAGAAGTTCCGATTGCGGTGTAGCAAGCAGGCGTATCAACGCTGGCTTACTGTGCGGTCAACCTCATGCTTACTCGATACGCACAAAGTACAGTCGAGTAACCGCTTTAATCAATATAATGTTGAAGAAACATAGAAATTTCAGTAAAATGTGACTATATAAAATTAACGGACAAAAAAGGTGAACCAAAACAAGGCCAAATCAGATTTTAGGCAAGCATGCTGTAGGCGTTTCGTTCATTTGAGAGAAATTGAACTGAGCAAAATGTTTTTAATTTTCATGGAATAACTGTAATCAAAGAATTTTTGACGTCCAAAAATCACAAATGAAAGCTTGAAATAAATTTTTAAACGCCCACGTTCCATTCTAAGACGTTTCGCGAATCGAAGGCTACTTGGATGAAGTGAAAACGTTTGCCACAGTACTGATTAACGATATAAAAAATTCGACCTGTACGGCATGAAGTGAAGAGAAATTTTTATTTATAAGAAAAATTATCCTTATGAACCAGAATCAAATTTAAGATAAAGATGGAGGCGTAATCATCCGTACAAATTAACAAAGAATAGGAAACGACGACAAAAACAGGAAAATGAAGTTTTCAAGGAACAGAATTAGCGTGAACGGAAGCGATCCCCTTCAATAGATGCACGACTCGCATATTATGTAACAAACGCAAATTTATATGATTACTAAGGCGTCTGGGAAGGCAAGAAATAAACATGGGCCAAAAGCACCATGGCCAGATTATAAGGTAAGGAACTTCTGCCATTGGCAGTACACTTGCAATTAGCGCAGCTACCTGTGACCAAGTCACCGCATTTAATTGAATTTGGATAAACGTGTTCCGTCAGACTGGCTTCATTGATTAGGCGAGGTTGTTAGGCTTATATATTATCTAAATGACGTTATGATAAGGTTGCTGCCGAATATTTTTGCTTCTAACCAATATCACGGATGAAGCGAAGAATAAAAATGTATATTAGGGAACCTAGGCCTAGTGTTACCTCAAACCATTGTCTAACAGACCTCTTGTTATAAGTAACGCAGTGTGCTTTTCGGTCACGGTTACTTTTTACATTCGACTGGGGCATGCTGGAGCTTCTACTTATGCTGCTGCTGTACAATTTGATGCGTCAATACAGGTAGACTATATAAAAATTCCTGTTATTGGACTACGACTCAGGTACGATGTGACGGTACTCCGTTGTTATTTGTGAATTGAAATAAATAAATAAATAACGGAAATAAATTCAAATTCACTGGAAGCCATATGAATTGATTTATCATATTGACATAATTTCATATTTGTGAAGCAGTAAATGAAAATAAATAAACTTCTGAATAGATTTGCTCTGGTATGACCTATGCTGACGATAATAATTTGAATCGTTCCCAGGATCACGGCACGATCCCTACAGTTCACGAACGACATGTTGCCCAGATTTTAAACCTTAATTGTAATAACAGTTAAAATCCCTTGAAATTTCGACTACATGAAATAAAATCGCCTTACTGGCTCAGTTCAATACTTACTCATCAAGTGTTTCAGCTGCCCGATGAGTTCGTTTGGTCGTCGATGATGTACTTGATAAAACCTCGAGAATTTGGATAGGTTTTCTTACCCAGCTTATTGAGCATCTTAAAAAAAAACGATTAGGTTTCGATAGGTCTCACTTCAGCGCACACACAAATTAGTCCGAACGACTTAGGCCAGGTTAGTTAGGTTACTACACGACACGGGGAGAAAAGTTAATTAGTGTTTAAGAGCTATTTCTTTCATTTGTTAGAAGTGGGAAATCCATCTGAATTCATAGAAAACAGCAGGTCACTGACAACGCACTTCATGATGCAGAAATGTAGCTGGTCTAACATGGTTGTAAGTTATGTAACGAATCATTGTTCATAGATAGTCTCTAATGCAGTCTTCGCTCACGTGAAGATAAACCACACTGAGCACCTAGCAACACTGTGCAATGCAGTCGACTGAATATATTTTCTAGTAAAGATTTTTTCATTGATTTTAAGATTTCGGGTGTGAAGAAGTCACACCTCCCATGGCCATTCTAGCGATGAGTTAATTAACAGTTCACAGTGAAATAAAGAGGTGTGAGGAGATGTTATAGTTGAACTATGTATTAATTAAACCATGAAAAGGTGTATCCGAGATAATAAAGAAAATCAGATCCGCAGTTTTCTGCACCTGTGTTCTCATTTGACGTATTCACAGACATGGTTTCTGCATGAAAATACATAGTGCGACTTCATACTTAACAATTGATTATTTTCTTTTTGAACGGTAAACTTCAATCTTAGTCAAAGTTGGAAAAAATATTCAAGTTTAAGCACGAGACATATCAGGCAAGCTCATGATGCACAGGAGATAGGTAAATCTTTTGATAACCTTCATAGTCAGCTATAAATTTGGTAAACCAAGAAGACGGGAACTTTCAGATCAGACTTAAAATGCAGCCAAAGGTTGTTAATGAAACAAACTATTATATATCACTTCCATTCTTAGTGCACATTATCGAACAAAAATTCAAATTATTCCAAGAATCATAAAATCACAACCAAAGGATAAAAATAAGAAGTAACGAATGGTACTTAGATCAATTTTCTTTGGTGAACTAAAGCTTCAGAAAACGAAATTCAGCATAAACGCTGTCATAGTTGCAGCAACCGAGCTGCTAAGCGTCTACCAGAGCAGTTGCTATACGAGTCGATAAATAATAACAAATGAATGGACAGTAAAATCTCCCTTTCAATTTCACTCAACAAATACATATATTGTCCAGTTTGCGAGTTTTGCAATGCGAAAATAGAAACCAAACCAACGATTGCAAGCTGCTAAAGATAACATTCTGACGCAGAAGACAATCATGAGCAATAGTGACAAGACAACCAAAATATTCGTTTCAGTCATCACTTTACATTACATCCCACTACTCAACATGGATCACTTGGTCAATGGATTAACTTATGGCTATTAGCGAAGGCGACAACCAATCACAGAGTTCGGATAAGTTCTGGCAACGTTGTGAGCAGAGCAAAAGTATACACTTATCCATAGTTACTCATTTTACTAATTAACGACTAAGTAGCTACAAACTTTCATATTAGCTTGAACGATAATCAGATTTTCCATACATATAATTGAATACATCAAGATTTGATGCAAAGTTTTAACAAAATGAGAAGTTTGACAAATGATTCAAAGTTTGACAGTGTAAACTTCCATGTTCCTATAGACAATTAAGTCATTTCTAATTCGAATATCATTGTGAACACTTACCACGAGTAAATTCTAAACTACATGAAGACTACACTGAAGAAAAATTTGTTAAATTCCTCGATATAGAATACAAGTTAGCTGAATATTTGCGAAACAATCGTTCGGAATGTTTATCCGCACTACAAGGAAGAGGAGCACTAACTCGAAACACAAAAGGGTTCTAAGACATGGATAATGCGCTTAGACGAACAATTATACATTTATATATTCTGTAATTTTATAATAAGAAAATCCATGAGGCATAACCTGTAAGATGCAAATAGACTTCAGGTGATTCGAATTAGCATCTCAAGCTTCATGAGAATTGAGGGTTCATTCATCATTACGCAGGACATTATTTTTATGTAAATCGGCAATCATAACTGCAGCTCGAGATTCCTTAGTAGATTACATAATGATAATAGGTTCACTTCAAATCAAAGTGTAGAGTATCGTATAAAATTATATCCAATGAGAGCACGACCGTTACCGCATTATGCTTGAAAAGAAAAAATTATGCATTTTTTTACTGTTCTGCGGGACAGAATGTCATATCGTTTCCTGTAGATTATCAACGTAGCAGTGCTGGTAGATTTGTAGGACCAGTACACGATATTTATTATGTGCTGGCAGCGCACAACAGGAACACTGCAAGTCACCGACACAAAATTTCAACCAGTCGCCAAATTCAAGATCCGTCCACAAAATTATGTAAGCATAAAACTGTCCAACAATTGTATGTAATTTTTCTAATGCTAAATGCATAAAATTTTCAACATTTGTATTTTGGCGTTCAAATGCCAAGTATTTGGTTCTATTTGCGATGCAGAATTGCAATGAAAAGTGTGGCCTGCAGCGGCGGCAATGTCGCACAATATTGCTTCCTTATAAGTGGAGCAGACATTACCTACAGATGCGTCTCCGCCTGAATCAAAAATTGAGGAGCCAAATTAAGAGCTGACCTTTGAGGCAAAGGTGAAGTGTGTCCATTAGGAGGGGAAAGTTTACGAGGAGGTGTTATTCCATTAGAAGGATTCTCTATTAGAGGACTCAAGACCAGTTTATTTTCAGCAGGTGGATTTTGTTTGTCAGTCACATCGCTACTTATCAACTGTGATGGATCGGAAGGAGGGTTAGCGTTAAGATCAAAATATTCTCGAACACAATTCGTACGTGATGTACCATTTTCTAAACTAACATTGATGTTTAATGTGTCAGGGTGCGAGGTCACACTTCCATTCAACGGAGATTCGTGATCGACAGATTTTTGTTCTTTCAGAACGGCGTCGTTTGATTGAACACAAGATTTTGAATCTCTATCACTGATCGCATAAATCGCCTCGTTTACTTTCTTCGTATCAACGCTTTTATTTGAGTCGCAGTCGTTGATCCGTAGCTCGAGAACACCGCTCGCTGATGAGCAGATCGAATGTGGAGGTTTGGTCGTGGGGGAAGAGTGAGCGCGGAGACTATTGAGCAGGTGCTTCAGTCGCGGCTGGTTTGACACCAACTCGGGCAAATCTTCCAGAGTCTGGAAAGTAATGATCGAGTTATGGCTCGAATGCAATTTTCAAAGTTAAGTAATAAGATTTGGAAAACATGCTACGAATTAAATAATAAAGATTTGACTAATATTTATCTTGAATACTGATGCTCATATTTTTTGAATGGCCTTCAGGTATCAAATCAAATATCATCGTTATATTTGATCTTTCCAACGAGATGTACAACTTATAACGTTCTACAAATAAGTTTAATAGATATATAGCCGCATAATACCTGCAACGCAGCCTTCAGCAGCATCGCTGAAGTGACGTTCGTGGATGCGACGCCTTCTGAAGACGAGGTATCCGCACTCCCTTGCAACTAAAGGAAAGAATTTCATGAATATTCAACTGATAAAAATCAAAACAGACTCAAATTTCTGATAAGATTTAGAGAAAAATATTGAAAGTTATAAACATTAACAAGATACAAAACATTGTAACAACATTGTAAGTATCATTAGTGAATCGTGATAATGCGATAACTTTGAGGAAACAATCTCGACGAGTTGCGACATTGTTTCTGACAATTACAAAATTTTATGAGAAATCATCTCTAGGCATTTTTCCTTAGGGGAAATTTGAGAATGAAATTTCATGGGAAATGGGAAATTTCACCTTCTCGGTAGCTTTGTACAGCGCCTTGAGGTCCCTCTGAGCGCGCGTCTCGAGCCTGGCGAGCACCTCGTTGTCAGCTTGCTGCTGTTCGATCAGCTGCTGCTGACTGCGCACTTCCTGACTCAGCCGCTCACTGCAACAACATAGAAACGTCAGCACTTACGAAACATGCATGAACCAACCGCATGCATGAATCATCTTGGTTTGCAGCATCATATTTATTACATTTTAGCAGTAACAAGGATTCTCATCCACATGATAAAATCGTTCAACTTTCATGGCTTTATTGAGGTCAAGTATAAACCTATATGTTCATAAAATAATAAGATATTTGATAATGCGATGAAATTCGACAGCCCTATTCCTCTTGAGTCGATAGCTTCGACGTACTTTTCCTCTTGAAGCTCGTTAAGAGTCGCATCGGAGTCGTTCTTGAGGACGCAGACAACTTTCAAGAATCGGGATAGTAACAAGTCAACCTCTTCAACCTGCACACATACGAACGACATTACCAGGGGACTATCATCTGCGTAAATTACCTCAACCACCGCAATAATGAAAATTATGAAACGATTCTCCCACACTGTTGAAGATTGTTATTCATTTATGACCGTGAAATTCTATACATTCATTCTCAAAGCATCCAACATTTTGAGTAGGGAAAACTAAGTCAGTGGTTGATCGTTAAACAAAAAATTGTATCATGACAACCAAATTTTTGAACTTAAAGTCAAGAGATGATTCAGTGTATTACGATAATGAAAATAGGAAGAGAAATTATATAGTTTTTCAAGCAATATAATTACCTGGTCCACTAGCGACGGCGACGATTCACCGTTGGTTTCAGTCGCAAGGGCATTGTCCTGGGAGCCATCTTGTGGATTAGGATCGTTTCGCTGTAAACATGAAAAAGAAGTTAGCAAGAGCTGTTTTGCAAACAATGGGTATAACATAAACAGCGAAACATTAGTCGCAATTCATTGACTAGATAATAAAAATGATGCTCAATGGTTGACACGTAGAAGCTAGAATGGTAAAAAATCACCACGCCTAAATTTTTGTGGCATGTTTGGTGGCAAACACAAAGAACGCAATTTATTAATTAAATGGAAAACTCACCACCACCAACTGAAAATTGACAAATCTCGAGCTCGAGCTTGATAGATTTTATTCACAAATCTCTCTATCACATGAGCACTCAATTCATGATGAAATTGCAGTGGCCTTTTATTTGTTCCAGTTGGTTGAATAGATATTCTTTAAGATGAATCGTTCACGATATCCTAGAGTCGTAGACTATTAGAAAAGTCCAGATTTCCCATCTCTTTCGAAGAGAAAGTTTAAGACTCAAGTTCAGCACCTGCTTGTCGGAGGAGCCCCTAGCATTGGGCCCTCCTCTAAGGGCGTGAAGGACGGCGTGGATGAAGGAAGCAGGCCCCTTGCGAGGAGAGGACACACGGGGGCGGGTCAGGGTAGACGAGGGGCAGTGCTCGGGAGACGTGGTCGAGGAAGAGGAGTTCGAGCTGTCCGATTCTGATGGCGTGACGATATTCTGATGGCAGAACACAATTGACCGTAAATATAAATTACATGTAGGGAGCAAAACATATAAATGGTAAGATATTGAAATACCATAAGACAATTGGCAAGATTTTTCTTCCGATTTCACAAAAAATCTGCAAAGTGACGCACCATTGGAATGACTTAAATCACATACTATTGTGGCTAAAATTCACTGTACATTTCATAAGTACCTATGTTTGTCAACCTAAACTTGATTGCCCAATACTACAACCGTTTCAACGGATGGTTCACACAGCAGAACGAAGGAAATTATTTGATAGAAATTTAATGAATATGGCAATTAAAATACACATAAAATTTTGAGAACATTTTTCATAATATTTTCGGGGTCGTCAAAACACCATATGCAACTATGCACACTACAAACATAGAAAGTTAGTTCTCAATGATTGGCTAGTTAGACACGACTTTTAAAAGGAAATGGTTAACGCTAGAACAAACAGAGTGCAGCAAAACGATACTGCGTATTTACTTATGAGTCTTACGTCATGACACATAAAGGAAGAGTCAAATTTGCGAGTTCTCATGATGAATAAAATCTAGTTTAAAATTTATAACAATTGAAATTTGTTCTTCAGAAACGATCATTTGCTTCATTTTAAAATACACCAACTATCGTCAATTGAATAGTAAAAGTCGATTGAGGAAAATTTCGACAGAGCAGTTACAGAGAGGAACAAACAGAGACGAGATCAGCACGGGGCATATATTTCCAGACAACTCGTGTAAGTACCTTGCGGCTTGACCAGCACGACGCGACTGACAGCGTTAATCTATTAGAGCACACTAGCTGACCCAGAGGCAGACCTTATTGCGTCTGGTTGGCTGTTAATCTAACTAAAGCAGGCACGTTAGACGCTTCGGTCCATTTTTATGAAAACTTTAGCGACACGAACTCAAACATTGGATGCGGGAGGATTGAATCATTCAATGAGAAACACTTTCTCTTGATCACAACATTATCAACAATACAATAGGAGCATAACTAATAACACGTCTCAGAAGATACAACTCTCTCTAAGACCTCCTAAAGATCCCCCCATGGAACTAGTACCCCGAGTTTCTTTAGGGACACCAATCTAAAGCCATGCTGGAAGCACCACCTTTGACGGCGCACCAGCGGCACCGAGAAATGCGCTGAGCTCCTCGAGGCTCGAACTCACGGCTAGCTTCTCTCATCTCGGTATCTTCATCACTGCGCATACAGTTGTGCTAACCACTGTGCTACAGTCACGCCAAAACTCACTACAGATAATCGCAACTCACTGCAGATTTTCGCAACCACCTACAGATAATCAAAACGCCTAACCTATTATCGCAACTCTACAGATGATCATAGCTCCCAACAGATTATCACTATCGCCAAAAATGATCACAGCTAATCTCGATTATACCGACTGTGGAAACATGATATAAACTTATCAGTTCCATTGACCACAACTCAATCCATTGACCAACTCAAACCAGTGACCACCACAATTCAACCTATTGACCACATCTCAACCTATTGACCACAACTCCACCTACTGACTACAACTGAACTTTTAACCACAACTCAACCTATTGACCACAACTGCAGCCTGTGACAATAGTTAACCGTGAGATCAGTCTCGGTGACGCAGTAGTCGTGCAGCAGGCGTGATGTGAGCGCCTGCAGACGCACAGCCAGGTTGGAGAGCGTGACCGCGGCAGATGAGACCTGAGCGCCCTGACACACCATGATGTCCCTGGTGCGGCCTTGCAGACCTTGCAGCTCCGACTCCAGCGCCTCTACTTCTCGTCTGCAGCCGAAATAGAATTAGAAAATCAATGATTTCTAAAAGATAATTCTACTGAAAATTCATTTTTATAGATTTAGCGGGTCAAACAATCAGCAAACAGAAGGTATTATTAAAAAAATGATTTGAAAAATAACGTACCAGTCTCTATATTAGTCTGGCGATTGTAGCAACTATAATTCAATCTCTAATGAGTGGTTAAAAAGAAAAAAATCCCAGTTGAAACTGTAATTAACGTTCAACATTTATAACCTGATAATAGTCTAAACCAAACTTGTGAAAAAAATTAATGTTCACTAAATGAAATGAAGCTAAATCTTCTAGCTTCACCGTCTCTCGTCGGCTAGTCTAACGAGGGTGGCAGCCTCCTGTTCTCTGGTGAGAATCTGCGCCTCTTGGTCCTCACAGAGCTGCCTCAGATGGTTGCCCTCAGCCTCAGCCTCCCTCAGGCACTCAGTGAGCGCTTCTTTCTCGGAGCTCATAAACTCGGCGAGTTCACGGGACTCGGATTCGAGCTCGGCGACTTGCTGCTGAAGTAAACGTTCCCGCTCCTGGCACATTGTCAGTTCCTGAAAATTGACATGAATATAATAGCCTATATTTTTAATTTAGGCAGTTCGTAAAAATATTACACCAAATTAGATAAATGCCTAATTTAAATACATTGTCACTTCGACAATCTGTCTTGCAATCGAGTGTTGAACTGCGTTGAATGCTGAAGTTGACTCTCGAGAACCATGAGACTATCGCAGCGTTCGTTGAATTCTGGAAAAATTAGAAGACAAATATATGACAACTACAGTATGACTTTTTATTTGGACAGGAATTCGCAAGCCGGAATTTAAAAGCAATTATATTTTAGGCAACGAACTTGCTTAACGAACTGGAAACTTTTAGTAATACGTCAAACTGGATAATAAGGGACGGTTTTGAGCGTTTTCTCACTTCCCTTTAACTTCATTTCTTGTCTGTCTGCTACAAATCTTATAACCAATATTTAACACACTTCTACCTGTCCAATCTATCTGAAATTTTGCACACTTGCGTAAAGTCGGAGACAACACATGAATCAATTGACAGAATAAATAATTTTGAACATTTGATTTTGCTTAATTAAAAAATTAAATATTTTTTAATATATGAAAACAAAATTAGAAATTCATTGTACACGTGTAACATCGGAGACACTGGATTCTTTAGAAGTGTTATCTTTAAAAAGTAATTTTTAAATGCATATTATTATTCGTTAATAACTTCTTACCATGGAACATTTCATAAACAAGTTTGGGCTCATTTTATACCTACAGTATATAGTGAACATTTCTGATGGTCGCTAGCTCAATTTGTTCGTAATTGTAGTACCGTTTCCGGCTGTTATTAGAATTTCGAACAAATTTACTCATCTGCTACAACTACGTAGTGTAAAATGTTCTTTTTCAAAGAAATTCCTCTATGTTTAATCATTTACTAATCTATTTCTATTCACTCACCCTTCTCAACGCCCTCCATAGACGCAAGCATGTCCTTGATCTTCTGACTGGTCCGATCGAGTTCCCCTTGCACCTCGTCCTTAGCAAGACGTTCTTCCGTCAGTAGCCTGTGCAGTTCCTCAGCCTCGGCAGACCGGGCTACTTCTCGGCGTAGACCACAATTACAAGACCCCCAACCTGCGTCCACCTGCAATAACAGAGCAATAGTTAACATTTTGACTTCCTAATGCAATGAAAAATGGAAAGTATGTCTCGCATTCTCGATTGATAATATTTTCAATAAGAATAAATAACGTTCTATAGAAGTAATTGCGCAAATATGCGGTCCCGTTTAACAGCTTAGAAACTACGAAAGATCATAAAATATCACCTGTACAGCTGAGTTGACTTTTGTCTCTTGCGGCTTTTGAGGTGGAGGCAACTCTCTTATGATTTCCGTTTTCTGTCTATGCGTGTGAAGTTCGTCTGAGAAGCGCTCTTTTGCAAGGGCGTGCATGGCAGCAGCGACCTCTCGACCTGTGAGCGCCGTCTGTATGGAGACCTCGAGGCATATTATAGTCCTTTCACTGCGAGGAGTTTGAGTTGCCACCGCTAGACGAGGGGACGCAATAGGACTTGCCCGAGGAACCACTCTAGGGCTGCATCGAGCAAAACTGGCAGAAGATCGACACAATTGCGACGACGAAGACTGAACGCAGCGACTCGTTTCTCCTTTGCCTATCGAGCGGGAACGACGAAGAGGCTTTTGGTTAAATTCGGCGTTCTCATCTGAGCACAAGACTTTGATGCGAGGAACATTTACGACAGAGGCGTCCGAACCTTGCACCATGTTTTGTTCTCGCCAACGCGCTGTCATATCCCGAGCTTTACGTCGCGGTAGAGTCGCGTACGTGTCCAGAGTATCTTTGCTTTCCTTGCTCAATGATGTGTGGGGTTCCTCTTTGCCGTCGCCCGCTTCACGTATTTTCTTTTTACGGCCTATAGTGCCATACTTTTCCACTTCCCGACCATCGCTGAGCAGCCATGAGTGAGTATTGATCTTGACTTCTTTATCAGGCTTTTTCTTCTTCCTCCCAAGCGTGTTGCTCTCATATGCATCGACTCTCGGAGAGTTCTCTATCTTCTTATTTTCTAGGGCCCCGAATCTATAATCAGTCGGCTTACAATCTCTGTTAGAATCATATTTTACCTCAGCCTTTGGTTTTTTATTCAGTTCGCACTCCGTCGTTTTCGAGCGTGAGGCCACATTTGAGACAGCATTAACAGAATTTCGGCAAGGGCGTCTATCATGTGAAGAATTTCCCACCGACCGTTTTAGGTCAAGTTGAGATTTTTCTGACAGGCGTGGACTGTTTTTGCCGGTGCGTGCGATTCCACGCGGTTGAATTTTTGAAGATGAATCAAATCGTTGTGATATTGCTGATGCTTTGATTAACCTGCTTTCAGATTTGTTTGGTTCTGCAATCGAGGGTTTGTTTGACTCGCTTGCACGACTTTTAACAATTAATGGGGGTTTCGACGAGCTGGCGCGGTTTCCATTGGTAGAATTTTTAAGAGCCGATTTATTTGCGATATTTTTCAGGCTCGTGACAATGACGGTGTCTTGGGTGTCAGTGAAGGATGAGGTGTCGGTACGTGACGATGAAGTGTCATCGATGGACATGTTCGAGGCAACAGATGAAGCTAGGGAAATTGAGAGTGGTGATCCTTCACTGCATGGAGAGCGATCTATATTATCAAGCTCGTCTGATGATACATAGTCCACATAATTAGGGATTCCATCAGTCAGATCAACTTCGCCATTATAAGGGGTACTGATACCAGTACCGTTTGAACCATTAATTATTTTGGAGGGATGCTTTGGCATGTGTTCTTCTGAAATATCAACACATTTACTCAAATAGTAACCAGCTACGTTTTCCTTACGCTCTTTAGAGATTCTTTCAGCGAATTGTGCACTTCCATTACGCACAACATATGCGTTCACAGAGTCACGAGATGTGCTGGAATCCCTCATGACTGGAATACTGGAGGAGCTGCCGAAATTTCCAGGTCCAGACGGCCCAGCTCTGCTAGGACGAGATACCGTCATTTGGAGACGCATTGCAGCTTCTTCGGCAGCCTCTGCCTCGACCTCTTCTTTAACTGCGCGCAGAGGCAGCCGAGTGTCGTCGTGATAACTGCTGGAGGACAGAGCAGCGACTGCAGCCGTAGACGCTATGGTCTCCAATCCTTCCTCTTCGTCTTCGCTCCCTGGAATACATAAGAAGTTGTGTAAGCAGTTTATTTATCAAAAAATGCACTACAATGAAGAAGAAACAAGCTTGCACTTATTAATGGATAATAGAAAGAAAAGGGCAATGAATTATCAACTCATAACGACTCGGAAACGGTGTTGCCGCCTAAAGCTTTCATGACCACATAATTGAAACTCTGCATTCAAATTAATTTCAGTTATCAACGCCACTGCTGTAGCAGAGTTTAAGTGTGATTATCATTTAAATAGTCTAATTGCAAATCCAAAGGCTTTATATTATCTTCAATAATGCTCGACGGAAAAAAATTATCTTACCCACAAAAACTTCCGACTCCGCGAGGTCATCTAGGGCTGATCTTCGATGATCACAAGCCTGTTCCTTTTGATCTGTACTTCCTCTTAGCAGATCATCCACAGATCGGGGGCGCGTGAGCCCCCCACACGTGGAGCTGACATGGGGTCGGGTCACCATAGGAGGTGGGTGCGGCTCCATATCCATTCCAAAAATCTTCGATTTTCAAGGATCTTTCATTCTACTATATTTTATAAATACTCAACTTTAAAATAAAATTCGAAGAAATTTTACGATTTACTAATATTTTTCAATTAATAAACCGTTGTTTTAATCCCGATATCAATACGGTAATAATATGCTCTGTGATTTGTATTGAAGAAACTGAAAAAATTAGTCAGAGTTACATAGTAATAGACATGATATGAAACAAAAAAAAAAATAATTGTTTTTTATCTTCAAAGCAAATGTACCAGGAATAACGGACCCGTTAATCCAACATAAACATAAATTGTAGAAATCACTGCGCTCAATTTCAATTAGAAAGACAGAGTAATTAATTATTAGAAATAATTGAAGCAAGATAAACGTTGTGGACGTTTTTTCATTTACGGGTATAGTCTGTGAAATCATCGAAATCAACTCAAGTTCTTCGCATAGTTTTTATTTAAGAAAATCTTACAAACGAAATTGAAGCATTGATCATACTGCGATGCTCGATGGAATTTCAAAGTAAAATAAAATACGTTTTGACCCGGTTTAATAGGCTTACGGATACTTTGTTCGTTGACAGACATAAGAGTACTAATAGACTGTGTTTGATCGCATAATACAACTTTCATACAAGTGAAAAAATTTGCATTTTTAGAAAACATAGCTTCTTTCAAATAAAGGTAAAACAAATTTTGCTGTAGGTTTAAACACAGAGATCTGGAAGACAGAGTAATTAACGAGGATGCCGCAAGATGTATCGCTTGCTAAAGAAAAGCTGTCGGTTGGAAGGTTGTTGCATCAGTCTGAACAGGAAGCTAACTTTTAGAAATGGGCTGCGTGGGAAATTCCTTCGGTCTATAGGGAGAGAGGAAATTTTCGAGTAGTTGTTAAAGTTACGGACTCAACATATCGTGGGAAGGAAGGAACAAGAATTGAAGTCTGCATCATGAGCGGAGTTTGACAAGCAATTCGCAACACAAGGTGCCGTTATTATCATTTTTTTCACAAATAATTGAAAAAGACTGCAGTCGGCTTTGTTGTCAACTTGTCATCATGCAAACTTTCAAGGTAGCATCAAATAAAGTTAGACAATCAAGAATACAGTAGCGTTTTGAGCAAGTTTCTGTTGTTAGTATAAGTGAATTGAATAACTTTCTGGTACGCGTTCGAAGACGTTGAAACTATTTCTGCCTCAAATAATAGGTAATGTGAAATCCCTAACCAACAAGTATAGTTAACGATATTAGTTGAATTAGCACAATCTTTGGTGTTCATTCAGGTATTTAACTACCAATTGATGAGAGGTTTGTAAAAAAGTATGGTACCAACAAAATAAATTACGCTCAACATCACATGCACACGAAACCGTTTTTGATTTGTCACGGAAATTCCTTTCGAGTCAGTCACGGGGGAGATCTGGTCTCACTTTTTCGAGACAACACCAGTGGCATCGCAAGTCTTGTTTCAGTAGAGCGCCTTCATCTGCAGATTGTTTCAGTAGAGCGCCTTCATCTGCAGATTGTTTCAGTAGAGCGCCTACATCTGCAGAGGCGCTCTGCCTTCAAAGGAGTTCTGGTCTAACTTTTTCAAGACAACACCAGCGGCATCGCAAGTCTTGTTTCAGTAGAGCGCCTTCATCTGCAGAGGCACTCAGTGTCAGTGTAGAGCAGCGCGGCATGTTGCTTCTCACAACACGGCGGACGCGACGGGAATTTCACGTACAACTCGTCAGAGGTGGCGCTTCGAATGGGTCATTTACTTGTAATTTTCGACCATAACACGTAAAAAATATAAAAAATAAACAGACATGAAAAAATAATGGTGGAATAATTGTGCTACTCTTCAAGTGCATTTATTCGTTTGAGCACAAAAGTAGACAAACACTTACTCAACAGGCACCAACGCAATGAAATGCTACTGTTGTATAAGAAGCAAATGCAAATCGCAAGGACAGCTTGGTGTGCCATAATTGAGCAATAATGAGATTCGTGTTCTGAAAATAAGGCACCAAGAATATTTAACTAAGAAATTAAATATCTCATGAGTCATGTCTAGCATGTAATGATTTCTACTGTTTAACAAACTAGTAAAAAAAAACTTTATTATTTGTATGGATACATTTCAATTTTTTCCGCAAGGGTAGACTCTTTTAAGATCAACTTTGATCACGACTGGAACCTCATAAAAGGTTAAATACTACAGTTTTCGACTTCTACATGAAACTTCGTTTAACAGACCAATGTGTAGCTTGACTTATAAGATCGAGATACCCATGAAAAATTACTCATAATATCGAGATAAAGCTATTCAGAGTCAAGAGCCCCGAATTTGCCTCACGCGGTGCAGGTGTCAAGCGTACACAAAAAGAGAGCAAGAAGAACCGAAAATATGCGCTGCATCTTAACAAATAGTTCGATAAGTTAATCATTGAATAGCAAACTTGTATTACCATTATGCATGCTTGCAGGAGCATCATGAGCTAATAAAGAATATCACTAGAGTGAATAAGAGTACTGACCACGTCGAACCAAGAAATAACGTATCCACGTACGGATCTTCATGTGCATTAGAGGTGACACGAGAGCAGAACTGCTCACCATACACGTATGAATAGCTCCTCACCCAACCACGACGGCAAGCCATGTATACGTGAGGGTAGCTTTATCTCATAACGCAACAGCAAATTAGTAGCGAGGGGAGACGCCGAGCAACCGAGGGAAAAAACTGAGGGTAGCCTTTGCCAAGTTCTGAGCAATGAAGACGTTTCGTCTATGTTTTAGTCTTTAGAAGAAGGGACTTTGGGAGCAATACCTACAACGATGAATACCCTAGATGTATTGAAAACGTTAATGTGCGATTGTTATTATCAATTATTATTATTGATCGCAATTATTGAAAAGAAGTACCGTATAAAATTATTGATTTGTGAAATTACTTTTATAAAAATTTATCAACCGCCATCTTACTCAAATTTTTTATTAAAAAATGTACTCAAAATAAATCGATGACAGATTTCCATTTTTTAAAATGATAAATGATTGAATGAAAAATATATATTTTTACAATAAACTTCTATAATTGAATAGTTCGCAAACGCTGTGAACACAATAAGAATACAAATTCATACCCATGTACCGTTCAAGTTGAATGGATAATGTAGTTGTAATCTTGAAGCGCTTCTATATGCTGGTAAGGATTTTAACGATGTAAAATTTTACGTTAGAATAATAGAGATTGGCATGCATTTGAGAAATTACAATACATTATTGTCGAACCGAATTCAATTACGACAGCATAATAGTGGTCTGACAGTTCGTGAACACGCAAATGAATGACAATTTTACAAATTCAGCGTTTCAGTGTCATTGCTGAAAAATGAATGCCGTCATTATGAAAATTACAATGAATACTGGCGGCATGCAACTAGCGATCATCAGACAGTTGGCCAAAAATATTTCGGGTATGATTTTCAATGGTGAGAATACGACAATTGCTTAGCTAAGAGCGACAGTTGCAAGAGGAAGAGCAGTATTTGTAGGTCCTGAAAGTCAACTATAGGCGGTTTGGTTCATTACACGAGCAATAACCTTAACATAAATACGGGGAGATTTTTATTTAAAAACTACTTTTAAACCGCGATTTACGTCATGCTATAACAAGCTATACATATCAAGTTCCGCCCGCGGTGTGGTTTGTATAGGTACCATAAACAATAGCACGCGAAATAAATTTTAGCAGTACGGTAAAATTTGCAGCCTTTAATGTGCAAATACGAACAAGCGAATAATATTCTTTACCTACGATGATGTTTACATCTATTCTTGCTTTGACGCCATAAATAAGGCGATACTCCAACTTCCCTGTGTTAAAAATCCTGCCAGGCATGTGAAGAATTGATGTGAGCCGTCTATAATTCTACTCTTATTCACACAGACCCATATATGAATGAATACTTGGAGCATCGGCCCTTAAGCCACAACTTATGACAAGCATGAAAATTACACGACATGCCACCGCAAGCACAAGAATAAATTGGTTGGAACTCAACTATCATCAATGCTGAGAAAATGATGAAACGGCATGACGGAATACGGCGAAACGTGGGCCCACGTAAAATACCTATGTCGACTCCGACATGCAATGTGTATGATAAATATGTATGCAAAAACAGATTATAGTCAATTAGTATGTTGGAGATGCAGTTCCAGTCACATTGGATTGGTAGCGTGACAGACTAATCTAAGTATCAATAGCGCTCCAACAACAGATATCCTGTTGGCATCAACCTTCGCATGCAGGAAAGTTCGCATGACCTAACAACCTTTGATGCGTATACGTCACTTTTAATAACACCTCACAATTTAAGCTCTACTCCGGATGCGTTATAGTGATGGTACAAATAACCTATAATTGTTTTGATTGTAATGGAGTCATTAATAGTATGTATACACATTGAGATTACTCTTTACGGTTCAGTAGTATAAAAATATAGTATGCGGATGTACATTTTTTCTACGAGTACAAACCAGGCATCACCGAAAGCATCTTATGCATTACAAACACTCCCTAATGGCGGTTTTAGTATTCATAACAACTGTCCCCAATTCTTAATTAAATAATTATAGAATAACAAAGCATTTCACATTGAATTCAGTAGCATAAAGGGCGTTTGCACCACAGGGTGGATGAGATGGATTTAAACAAGACCAGCTAGGGCGTTTCCTTAGCAGCAGGGAGCGTTATCGGCAGCTCATCATACGGGGCATTTCTCGCATCTACGCCTGCATTGCGATATGCTTATTATTATCTCTCACCTAAAATTAGTTATCATACTCTGCATTACAGCAAAATTACTTCTTAAAGTTGATATAAATTGAAATAATACCCATTGTGATTTTTCTCGACACAAATTATTGTCAAGACGAATGTATATGTTTAATTAAATGATCTCGGGGATAAAACCGAAGCCGCAAGCATAGAGACAAACAAAATCATGGATTCTATTTTCCGGATACAAATTATTTGTGTCGACAGAAAAACCTTTCATTCTTCCTTGGGTTTACGCACCCGGCAACAGGGAACGGGTCCGGCAGCTGCACCAGCGTCACCTGCCTGCAGTTGGTCCTTACTTGGACGCAAAGTTGATTCCTAAGATGGACACCATTAATTGAAACGAATGGCAGATCGAAAATTTATATTATTTACATTAGACTTTATTAGCAAAGGAACTACTCGAGTAATTTTCGTTCAATAAGAGTAAAAACCAACCTTCGGCCAAAGAAATTGTTCAGTCAACGCATTTTCATTTTGCCAGAGTTGAAAAAAAATTTTCAATTAAGACTTGCGGCAAACATGAGCGATATAAACGTGTATGTTACCACACAGTAGCCGCAGTAGACCAGTCGAGCTAATGTTTAAGGTATCATGTCCATGGATTTGCCCTTCCTGGAAATCGATACATGCGCAGCCTCGAGCTCGCAAGCGAAAGGCTATCGATAATCGATGCGAAAATGTAGTGCATGAAATGCCACAGGCCTATCGATTGCCGATGCATGGGCAGCAGACCGAGCCCAGACTGGAGTTACGGATGTCTGCTTGCGCCTTGCGTGGAGTTCATCCGGTGCTTTTGGGGGTTCGATGAATATGACTAATAAGGCATTATATTTAAAATGATGAACATGTACAAATATACAAATAGGGCTGGAAAATAAGTTCAGACGCATATCAAACGTGACATGACAACTCATGAGGTGCTGGCAAGATGTCATCTATTGCACAATTAACTACCGTACGCTAGATTTTCAGAATTTGACTAATCAATCGCTTGCGTTGTAAACGTTCAGTGTAGGAATATAGAGTGGATGGAGATTTATCGGCCCTTTTCTACTTACATACATAATGCGTAGACATTGATAATGATACCTTCATTGATAATAGTTATCTCGTTAATAATTAGCGCTATCTCGTGTGCGTGAGCTACATTTACCATTCGTATTAGAATATCCAAATTCAAATACCAATCATTTTCAATTTTCCAGAATTATACGGCCATTTCAAACCAATCCTATACCACAAAAATATAATACACTGAGAATTCTAAAAAGGTGCACACATTCATATTAAACTATTTCTTTAACACATCAACTAAGGGCAGAAGACAGCTGATGTAGACGGATAAGGCTAAAGAAAGATCGTATTAGAGCGAGCGTCATGAAGAGCGCCGCCTCCCCCCGTCACGGCCGTCTGAGCAGATCAATATACTGGCGCGGCCTCCGCCCCCTATTGTGCCCCTTACAGACGTTTTCATGAGCGAGCCATGAACTCTTGTCAATTGCAAGATTAGAAATGAGCTCAACAGGATTACAACAAAATTATAATCAACATGTGAGGCTCATCCGCTCATTCTACACAAAAATCGATCATTGATACGACCAAAACTGCGAATATTTTCAGCTAAGATTTTCGAAATAGTTATGAAATTCTTTTTTATACTGGTAATGGAAGATGAAAAACTATTCTACAAGGCTTTTCGATTAAATAACAACAACAAAATGCGAAATTCAATTCCTTCACTCCACCAAGCGCATGACAGGAAAAACGGTTCCAGCTTAACAATTAAGTTATGGAAACGAATCAACTATTGACCAACCGTATAAGCGAGATATTGGCGGTTTAATTATAAATAGTGAGCTTTTAATCGAAATGCAGTGAATGAGAGGGAACAAATAATTATTGAATGGACAGATATTAAAGTATGCTGCTTTTGTGAGACCTGAAATTGCACGGTTTAATTCGTTATGACTTTATTTATTTCGCTCAAGCGAGAATCAGAAATAAATAAAATAAAAATACTCAAATGCCTCGATGCTCTTAAAAACGTCGTAAATTGTTGCCATGAAATTAAAGTGTAAGTACACAAGAGAGTTTAAATACTTTTGCATCACGCATTGTATTCAAATCAATATAGCAATAGCGCGTTCTCGACGTCCGCAGAGGCGGACAGGGCGGCGACGGCAGTATTGACCGCACTGCAGCAAATTCTTGCTTGCACGATTCCGGCAATACAAACCGTCGATCATTACACGGGCGTGGTGTCGAATTGCGATGACCTGCACATTTGGTCAGAATAGATTTGTTTATTTGGTAGCAAGCAAATAAATCAAGGCTTGTTTTTCGGGCATAAATACGTGTGGCTCTATGCAACGACAGCACCTGAAGAGGTAACTACAAAAAAAAGTGTGGAATTGAGTATGATGAAACTCTCGTGGAATTCAAATATATCTTTCGTAGGCAGTAGAATTCAAATATATATCAACTACGCTGCTCACTTATGAAAAGATACAATCTCACTCATGTTAGTAAAAAGTACGAAAATAAAGTTTTAATTAATTATTATCAAGGTATGTAGTCGTTGAACGATCAATTGCCATTAATAACGATAAATTATGACAATTCTTTTGGAAACTATTTTATTTCCCAAGTAATTCGACTGCTTGGCATCTAAGTTGAATGGAGAGTAATTTGAGCTCAGGAATTGACAACAAAGTGATGCCTGTTTTGCTCTATCGATAACTCGAACCTTAAACTAAATTTTATGTGGCAGAAACAATGTATACCTAGAGAGGAACAACGAAGAATTCATATTATTTATAAATATTACGGCATAAACAACCACCATCAGGTGCGTCGAGCTCAACGCTCAGGATGAGATCACGTCGATGCATGACGGCATGCAAGGATGGATCTACAACAAGCGCTTAATTCCGTTGAAACAAAAATAAATTCTTCCTTGCAAGTTCGCTTCACATAAATTTTTACATATTAAATACATATAAAATAAAATTTTAGAGAAAAACTGTAACAAAAAAGGCAATTATATATGAAAAAACATGAATTCAATTCAATATTTGTTCCTCAAAATGAGTTTGTACAGATTAAAAAATGAACTCACTGCATCAAAACTAAATTTTGTACGAAGTATTTCGTAGTCAAGCGTTGTTAAAGCTTGTTAAAAATGCATTCAAGGACTTTTGTAATAGGAAAAACCAGTCCTGCATGAAGAAAGACGAGGCCTTGAATAAATAGTTGAGCCATCACGATAGCGCTGGATAATACAGCAATTAAGCCGACCATCACAAGAACAAAGATGAAACTGCAAGTCACGGTACTTCATCTCACGCTTATTGCAGGATAAACAATCAAGGATGATCATATGTGCCGGACGATTGGTTCAGCTCCTATTACATTAATGGAACAGCCAACTCCCGAACAATTCAAAATTCAACGATTATATATGTGCGTGGCACGATGATAAAATCTCAATTTATCGCTTGAATGGCGATACAGGGGTTAAATTTTAAATTTATAAAGGAGTGTTAAGTCCCGTTAGAAATATTTTTAATGTTATTTTCAAAGGAGACAAATACGGGAAGCCAGTCACCTGTGTGAATAACGTCGGTGACGCATGTGCAGTTTAAAGCAGAACAAGGCAAACAAAATCTCCCGCGTGTATTACTTGAAGACGAATTTGCACATTAAAACAGTAAAAACTAGTTTGCTTATATAAGCTACATGAAAAGAAATACTTGTACTTTCATATCAAGAGAAGTGAACCGCAGATGGTCAGATTTCCAAATGGAGAAAGCCTCAAACGAACAAGTTAGATTAATGAATAAAACTCCAGTGGAAGAAAGTAAGAACTGAACCTAAAAATAAGAGGACCTTAAGTAGGAATAAAACGCTTAATTAGTGGATGACCGAAGAGATTTGTCTCGCATTCGGAGACACTTTTCAATTCTCGAAGCTACACAAGCACCATGCACACCACGGCTTCTTTGTGCGACACTCGCTCGGTTCTCGTGACCACAGTGCACGTGTCAGGCAACCACGTGACGCTCAAACATGCTGAGAATATTTAGCGGCCAATGAATGGTCACTAAATGTGTCGCTGTCAGTGTCAGTATCCACACTTCAACAACGAGAATACTTTCACAACACTATTTGTCAGATAAATTCAATAAAACTTGTTAAAAATTATTGTCGGAATTTTTAATGTTTAATATAAAATTATATTAATCAAACAGTTATATATTTTCATTCTTACAAATGCGCTCATGTTCTCTTGGACTGCCGATCCCTTTCGCCTGGGTTCACAAGGGTTACTAAGGACCGATAATCAGAGGATCATAAAAATTTCGAGATGAACGAACTCGGGCGAAACTCAGTCCAGAGTGCAGAAACCCAGCACGACTTGCTCACTTTCTACGACAGTCGTTGAGACGAGCTAGGTAGCATTTTTCTTCTCTACTTCTGAATAATGTAAGCGATGTCTTGGAAAAAATGTATTTAGTGTCACAAAATAATACGTGGAGGTGCTTAATAAGATAACACGGAGAATATTAACAAGCTTAGGGAAGATTAGAAAATTAATAACTACGGCAGTTATTCTGAAAGATAATTTTCTTCTAACCTTTAAAGTTCCAGCTTTCAATTAAACGACGCGCGTGTATTTCTCGTACAAAATTCCTCGTTGAAAAAGCACATCTTGAACATTCTTTTGCTTGGGAGCCCATGAGAATTGAAGACGGCAGGGTCTCTTGAATAAAATTGCCTTCGAAAAGTGTATGGCCAAAGAAAGATAGTCGAATAAAATGCATTAGACGGAACTGGGCTTCGAAATGAATGTCCTCGCGCAAGTAAATGACACGGATGAGTCAGCGAACTTTTGTCACGAACAAATTAGTCTCCTAACTCCACTTTCTAGAGTAATAGTTCCTTCACGGTAAAATGAGGATCTTATTTACTGTTTAAGGATCTTATATTTAATCCAAATTCGGAAAATAATTTTATACATTTGTGATAGCAAACACAGAATGTTGATGCACATAATAAATGCACTACTTGCTCGCAGTAAATACACATCAAAATGATCAAACGCAGTTTTGCATTGAATATATACATATATTTCAGAAAAAATATTATGCGTATCAAATTGAATAAATGTTACATCCAGAGAAAGAAAAAAATCTATCATCAAAAGATTTTGTGCAGTTTGAATGAGGCAAATGAAGCTTTTATTAAATAATTCATTTAGTAAATATGAAGGCCACTCTCAAACAGAGAAATTTATTTGGTATCACTGGTCACCTTGCTGCAATCTTGGGGAGTAAAGATATCATATTGCCTCGGAAGCTGAAGTAGGTGAAATGGTTTTAAATCAGTAGAGAGGAGACGATGGAAGGATCCTTCGCATCGGCAATTCTTGTGAGCATTCAAAGCGGTTTTTGAAGATGGCTGACCAGCCTCTATACACATCTTCCAACACGTTTCTTTATTGAATTTAAGCTTTTTGAATATTAAAACAATGAAAGCAGATCCAATCTCTTTTATCGCCATTTTGTTATTCATGAAGATTCAGACATTTGGATATTGTAACAGCCAGAACTACCGAGAAAGGTTCACGATAGAACAATTTGGATTGCACAATGCACATAACGCGACCTGTACGAGGTTGGCAATTATTAGTCACAAAACCCATACACTGCATCGAAACTACGAAAAGCAGCTTGAAAATTCAAAATTCATAACAATACGTTTACTCACACTCTGGATTTAACACATATTCAATTGGATACAATTGGATACGCAATGTTGTTCCAAAATACAAAATGACTACAGAAGTCTTAAACGTTTAAATGTTTATGTTAAAAATGGAAAACCAAAAGTTTTTCAACTCAGAGAGTGGAAATATATATAATTACAATGTAACGAGCTAAAGGGTCACGAAGAGAAGCCACATACCGCTAACAACAGACACAACAAATGAGAACTTGTAAAAAGCAGAGGTCTGCACTAACTATGCAGCGGCGCACGACCATAACAGCAGTGTTACCTCGCTGGTTAACAACGTCGAGCGAGAACCGCAGCAGTTACAACCTGTAACTACAGCTCATTATGTTTCATATAAGTATGCATTTATTAAACTATGTCTATTCTGTGCGAATGTTATGCCACGTGTATCTGTCTGATTCCGAAAAGGACGCTAATGAACACGTGGTCGAAAAGATTGTAGTCAAACGAGTTTTATTTATTTGAAGTGCGATAAGCTGGAAATCTTAAACCATGGAACAATCAACAATAGCACTAGCTACTTTCAATACATCGTACGTAACATCAATAATTACTTGACAATTTCAATTCTACATAAACGACTAAGCCTAATTTCTGTCAGATAAAAGTGATGTCCCTAATTGCTAGTATTGAGTAATAGTGCTGAAAAGCGGGGATTGGAACGAAACAAGTTGAAAACAATAAACTAAAAAAATCAGCAATATTAGAGTTGTTCCTCTGTTTAACATAACGGGCAGCAGCGTAATGTTCTACCAAAAAAATGACTCAATCATGATCTGAGAAAAAGCAAAGCGAATTTACAAGGAGCTCTCCAATAAAAGATCTTGCTGCCGATCACAGACGGTCTGATTGCGTTGTCGTGTCGGTGTAATGGAGATGCGAGAGTTGATTTAACTATGAATGAAACTTAGTAATGGTAGAGGTTCCTTGGAATGGTACATGCATTAACTTCAAATTAAATGGACAGGAAATCGAACGTCATCAGTATAAAATTCTATTTCTTGAGCAGAAAATTTTGAGCATTGACGTAAAAATAAAAAACGGAAACACGCTTTTTTTAAACTTTGCGCAACACGAATTACGCATATACGGCCTGATAAATTGTAACAAAACGGTTGCTTCTAGTAAGTTGTTATCGAAACTAAACGATGAATCCATAATACATTGCTAAAACATACCAAGGCTAGATATGAGCTTTTTCAAGACAGAATGTATACAAAAACCACCTTGGCGCCACAAGAAATTGCAACGCAGCGATGCAATCAAAAGCGCAAGTCACGCACGCACGACCACAAGCTCGGTCAATTGGGCGATCATACCTAACACAGAAAAGCTGTGATTGACTACCACCATCGCAACCGAAAAGGAAATACTAAAAATAACAAATGCATCAGGCTTCGTAGCATCGTTGACACTGAACGGGTTTCAAATGAAGAGCAACTAAACGCTGCAGAGGAGTTATCGGTACAAAACGGTATCTATAGTTGAAATATGTGCCAAAGCACTAGTCTTGTACCATGTAAAATTTGAAAAGGCAACAACAACCCTTCAAAATTTGTAATCCAAAAAATGAAATAAACGGTATTAAAGTTAAGTTATTTTAGATTAAGTTAATGAAAATAAAAGAACCTGAAATGACAACTAGCTGGGTTCGAAAACGATAACGTTTACAGATTGTGTATATACCATAAACATTTAATTCCTTAAGAACGTGAACTCCGAGAATGCAACAGACCGACACGCCAGCACCACACCAGTGAATTTTCTTTAGAACCTCAAGAAAAAGAGCGTCACTCGAGCTACCGACGCCTGCACTCTTCCGCCGACTGCGCAAGATTGAGCCAGCGCGTTCTTAATACACTTCGTTGTACATAATCTCTCTTCTTCGTTGTACATAATCTCTATTGAACTTATAATCACAATTTGCATTAAATTAACTAAGGAGATTGCAATAATGAAGTTCAAATAAACTCAGAAATAACGTTGCAAACATCCGATAGATGTCTATGGGTTTTCAACGTAATCGATTTACATTTGTAGCTCAATTTGAGAGATAATTTTTTTAGTAATTTTAGAAATCGGTGACGTAATATTTAGAACACTTACAAACTATACTTGGACATACACATAATTTCGTAGATTTCCAATCGCAGTTAATTGCGAAGAGTTTTGATTGCAATGATAGCTCATATGAATTACCAAGAGAACAAGTTTTATTCGCTTACAAGTCTCTAAAACAGAATCAGTCGCAGCGAAAAGGAGCGCTCGAGCAATCTTCGATTTATAAGACACGAGTGTTAAAAGATACCGGAAAAGAATTCCAAAATACAGAATTGACTGTCGATCAAACCATACATGTGTTACATTACGTGGATATACTGACGAACTCTTTCGACGAGAAGCCATGAAAAACCCATCTTATAAATGAAAGAATATGTTTTCAACGGCTTATAGACTGCCTAATTAGAGGATTAATTCGAACGAATTGAGCAACATTCCGTCAAGTTGGAAGAAACTTGAATTCACGGCATGATTATTTTCCAATCGAAATCCATCAGTAATACTCGCGAGATAAATAACGCTTAAACTTTAATACATGTGCTGGTCCCATTAGTTTGGATGGATTGCATACAACATTGATGACTTGACAAAAATATTTTCAATATTTGTCGCGTCCAAAATACTTTGACCATTCAGGACTATTTGCGATAGACGATTGGAAGTCAACCTAAAAACATTTTTTGTTCTGAAACAGGTCGGAACGGCTTAGAATTAGATCATGAGCAATTTTTAGCGTTTGGAAAAACATTAAAAATTTAGCGAATTCGAATTGCAAGCTTATTATTTCGCGAGGCCTTAAACCCATAAGTTAATCGAATTATTTCGGACAAATAACTCAAGGAGTCGAAAGCTAAGAGAAAACCAATTTTAGACAAATTTTAAAATTACATAGTTAAGGTGAAAAGAGCACGTGCGGACTAAAACAATAGCTGTAAACTACGTGCTTCGAAGAGTTTCAAACATATATACACGAGTTGGGGAGAAAGGCTCGATTCCGGCAGCAGCTATTTGCTTTCTTCTCCTCAATTAAGCGTGCATGATAGGAGCTCTTCTAGCAGCCCATGCCAACATCATTACAGGTGATCAAGAACCGTACCGGAGCACCTGAAAGGATCACGTACTTCCTGTTCAGGTTCACAAACGTTACCTTAGGTACGCCCACAACTCTCATGCACTAGACTAAGCAGAGCGTAATGTGGAATATACCCAAAAAATGTCTGCCTTTCACTAGCTTATACATGTATACGAGTTCATAGTTCACTCGGGTTTCGTAGAGCATACCTATCTGGCAATTTACTCAAGGTGCATTTACTGATTTTTATAGCTTTCGAATTTCGATCCAAACTATCCTCAACATACCGAGCACCTGGTAACTCTGCGAGTGTTTTATGTTCTTTCATTATTGTTACGTATCGTGCATACGAAGCCGCAAACTATGCATTTAATACAAAGTTATGTGCATAAAACATTCATAAACATAAAAATTTTTTGAAAAGATTTTCCTTCAAAAAAAGTCCAAAAGTTTGTCTGGATGACTAGAATAAGTAAAAAAAACATCCTGACAAGTCATCAGACGACACCCGGAAGACAAGTTTAAAACTTCCAGTCAAGGGGCAAAAAATGTTCGCGCTCTTAAACTGTTGAGAGCGCGAACCTCTTGAATTAGTTTCGTTTTTTCCACAATAGTTACAATACTCCATTTACATTAGGCTGTTTCAGAAAACTCGACAATCGCAAAAAAAATATAAAATCTAATTACACATTGACTTCAATTGATTGAAATTTAATTCAATTAAAAAAAATTGATTCAATTAGGCGACAACGATCATCGTAACGATAAAGGCACCCGACGTCTATTACAGAGATTAGGTTTAGTCAACTTGACACATGTTGAACGGTAACATGAAGCAGGATGTATCAGAGGATTTTAACACTCAGTCACTCACACCAACAAATCTTTTCCAACTAGTTTTAAATAGGTATATTTTAGTCATCATTTGCTACCACTAGTGGGTGGAAAATAGAAGCACAATGCATCAGTAGCTCTTATACCATCTCAGAAGTTTGCCACGATAGGTTGGTCGTTCATATTGTCACATAACTCATAACATTGAACCTCAATTTGGCACCGGAAGTTATAAAGCGAGTCCTCTAACGCTCAGCACTTACTTGTTCACGCCTCCTAATTATTGCACTGAAATTAATGGACACGAAATATACGAGAAGCAAGTTCACACTATTTATCGTGTCGTCATTCAGTCACTATAATGTCGAGGAAAATGCCAAGAACATGCGAGATAACTAGGAGCCGTAATCGGGAATAAGACTCGACTTATGATCATATGAGGATATTGCACTGCATGAAACGAAAACAAGTTGGCACTTAAAAATAATTCTGAAATTTGATATTACAGTTCCCTAACCGCGATCAGGAAAGGAAAGATTTTCCAACCTATTCGTGTTAACTTTCAATGCACTAATTCAAGGGGTTTTAAACTGAGGTCTGCGGGCCGCATCGCAACGTAGCCTTGTGTCAGTTGAGATTCTCAACACATCTGAATTTTCTATTATAATTTTATTCCTTTAACGTTGGTTATTAGTAGAACAAATGCAGGAAATTGAGTTCACAATACATAATTTTCACCTACGTCATCATTTTTGCATGTTTGTATACGTTGAATATTGCTTTTGAGTATAAGAAATATATCTCGTATATGCTGCCCCCTGATAATCAATTTTCAGTGTATTCATCGGTATAAAAATCTTGCTTCCTCCAACAAAAAGACTCCGCCCAATAAGCAAGAGCAACGACTTCATAAAAATTGTTTCGAGGGACAATTACTGGCTAATAGGCGAATGCCACAAGGTATCAACCAAGTATGGAATCTGAGTTCATTCAATGGATGTCAGAACGTCAAGCGAATGCCGTAAGGTAGTAACCAAGAATGGGATGAAAATTCATTCAATTTCTATTCGAAATGTTTAGCAAATGCCGTAATGAATCAAAATCAAACCAATTATGACATACAATTAATTCGTTATTATTCTGGGGCTATACTTTCAAAACTCGCTAAGTAAACGTAAGTACTTACGCTCTATTTTCTCGTCTATGATTGGTGGATTTCGCTTGAAAGGCTGTCAATGATTGGCGGATGAACTTACGATCTCTTAATTTCTGAACGTTAAGCGAATGCCGTAAGGTAGTAACCAAGTATGGGATGAAAATTTATTCAATTTCTATTCTAAATGTTTAGCAAATGCCGTAATGAATCAACCAATTATGACAAAAATCGATTTTTTCATATTCTGAAGCGCTAAGAGAATGCCGAAAGATATACTTCGCTAGGCGAACAGGAGGGATGAGAGAGGTTATGAGCACGAGTGCAGGCAGCCGGAGGGGCAGTACGGGCAACCGGGCATACGCAGCGGCTTCCCCGCATCCGGGCCTCAGGACACCGAGCAATGGATGCGCAGCACTTGCGATGATCGACGCCAGAGCGACTCATGACTTCGCTGCTCAGCTGAAAATATCAATAGGCTGGCGCCTTTGCACAGAGCAGATATTCAAATAATCGTAATTCCTTATAACTGGTAAGTTTTCTATAGATTTCAGAACACTGGTCATTAATCAAGTTTATGGAAAAATTATTTAACTTGTTGTTTTTCAAAATTCAATGTCTAGTCGGTTTCTGTATTTTATGGAATATTTATCAATAAGCAAGTTTATTGAATTTTTTTAATTTTTTTGTCTTATACCTATATATACGTTATCATGACCAACGATTGGTAGACCAAATTTTTTTCTGGCCAAAAAGGCCAGAGCATGAAAGTATTAGCTTCGTCGATTCCTTTTAACTAAGCGCATGCAGTTTAAAAATAATTATTTTCGCGAGACAAGCTAAGAAACATCTCTAAAAAAATCAAGTAAATAAATGGGAGTAGTGATCACATTGTAAAGATTTAAAATTGCTTATAACTGAGAAATTTATATACATTTAAAATTGCAAGTGAGTGAGAAATTGCATATAAATATATACTAACTCGTGCCCATTTTACCTACTAAGCTATGACCGGTTATTTCATATATCGTTTACGTTTATCCATCAATGATGAATGAAAGACATAGAAACATTCCAGATCGATGTAGATGTAAATGTGTATTCTCTAAATCTTATGTCATACTAGATTAAAAGCATTGAAGTATGAATATATTCAATAGCGATGAAGTTTCATAAGGAAGAAGTGTTGCCAATAGGATGATTCTACATCCTTCAATGCAGACTCTTGCGTGGCCGCGTATGTCTGCAAGTCAGGTACATATAAAATATCTAAGTCAAGCACATTAAAGGTTGCGGCATCCACCAAGCACAAGGAGATCTTGTTATGCATTTCTGAAGCCAGACCCATGATGAGGGTAACAACTTCCCTTCTGTGGTATGAATGAAGTAAACCACACGTGATTCTAACTGTAGTACGGTATTCATTTTAGCTGTTCAGCCCAGAGCTGCCTGAGCTTTATAATCTCAGATTATTTTCCAAGATATTGGAAAATTAATTTGCTCATTTTCAAATAAATCTTAGATGTACCAATTAAAACAACGCTTCAAATTTTGATCAATCTCTTTTCCCCAATCTGTTCCTCTAGTCTCACTAAGAATAAAGTTTCAGGCAAAAGTATTATCCTGACGATAAGAATCCTGGATTCGCGCCGGAACAGCCTCTATGTACTCGTATATGGGGTGCCAGACTTCAATCACAAACATTTACATTAAGAAACTTTGACAAAATGTATAAATTGGTGAAATATTTGCAGTAAACAGCTTCACAATTGTTGTGAGAGCTTTCAAACATAATTTGTTGAGATCCGATTTGCGGACCAACTCTTTGAACTGGTTGGTTTTAGGAGTACACATCGCGTCGTTCGGACACGTGAGCGGGTTGAATTGCTCAGACCTAAGCTTTCCTGCGAGCCAATAATGATTTGATTAGGCCGATCACAAAGACTGTTCCACGGGAATACTGACGTTACCAAAGTATTCGTACAAAAATTCGCCATGGCGATCTCATAAATTAATAAAGTGTGTAGGTCAGCCAGGGAAATGGTCAATTCTATTACGAGAACGTTTGTATTAAGCACATTCTCGTCAACTGATGTGGCTTTGGCCGACACCTAGCTCCGATAAAAATATGTAGATATTAACCAGTCACGCCAATGCTGTTGAAAATTTATCGCAGAGGTCACAGCTACTGCAGTACACGTCATATTCATTCAAAGTAACAGTAGCGAATTTGTTATGAAACCCGATAGTAATTCATTTTATTTTCCTTACTTTTATTAGAAACACTCGTCTATTAATTTTATCTTAATTAAAGACTGATAATTTATGTTATCCAATTGCATTATTAATTTCATAATATCCTATTACACATTCCGTTTGAAAAAAAAAATGTTGGTGGGAAAGAGCGCCCGCAAAAAAATAGTTATGTACCATACGCATTGGCTTGAGGCAACGGAGCTCTAGTCGGTCGGCTGTCCGGCTGTCGCGGCCGGAAGCTCCGGAAGACGTCGGAGTCTTGACCGCCGCCAGATGGCTGGCGCACATAACTCCGCCGAAGACGGTCACGCAAAATTAGGTTACCGACTTACCGTTTTGAATAACGGAAGATGGGAACACAAATTAGCGTGTAATTATTAGGTAAAACTAGAAAATATACTGCGCTAAAGGGTGGAATAACACTTGAATTAGCGTAAAGGAAAACGCGAGGCAGTAAACCTAAAACTTAGAACTTACACTTAACGTGAGGGGCTTCGTAAGACTACGTGAGGGGCGAGGCATTAAACCTAAAACATACACTTAACGTGAGGGGCTTTGTAATTCTATCAATGATTACCAGAGGAAACACGAAATACTACCTTATTAGGGCACGAGAAAAACTACTTTAAAATCACGATAATAAATTTTTATTCGGGAAATGATAACAAAGACTGTTGCCAGTAACATTAAAGTTTTGAAGAACTAAAATTTTCTAAGAGACAGGTCCCTGCTTAAAGTATAACCTTCGGTCTACTAACGGTAACTAAAATTACTAGCATTTCACAGAAAGCGTTGCTGACCGTCAATCAAACCGTCAAATGATTAACAGCGACACAAAGAGGAGTAACGCACAGCATTAGGGAAATGAACCTCACCAGCATGAAAGTTAAGACATTGCCAGCTAGACCCCAGGCCAGTGAAATACTTTCGTGTTCAACCACCCATTTAATACATTAAACTATTTTGGAACTACATTTGAATTCATTCCTTGGCTTGCATATTTTTAAAGTGGTTCAACTCGGTTCATCTATTGAAATGGAATTTTTAACTAGGTTCATTTATTGTTTGTGATGAGATTGGCAGGTTATAAATTAGGTCGTTTGGATGTAACGTCCTCGAAACCGTTGATAATGAATTCGAAGTTTGGGTGAAATCATTAAAGAAATTAAAGAAATTATCACAAGAAGAGACTTGACGTTTGTTAATCTACGCGATGCTATTTTGAGTCGTCTCGGAATTTTAATTCGTGCATTTAACCGAGCAATTGCAGTAATTTCAACAAAGAAAACCATAAATTTCATTACACGTCCCTTGTTTCCATCACGTTGTGGTTTTTTGCGTAGCAAATATTTCTGAAGCCATCGTTTTGTTTTAAGAAGAATACTTTTATGATATTTTTCCGGCCACAGCGGATGTTTGAGCAAAGAAGTGGCCGACATCGGGAACGCACTGACACGGTGTTGGGAAGGACGCCGCAGGAGCGGTCGTGCGCAATACGACTACGAGCCCGCTGGCGTGACCGCAGGCCGGCATCATCATCGAGAGCGGGTGCAGCAGACTGAGCAGAGCGAACGTTGAGCGAGTGCTAGCTAGGTATGATGACGAATTTATTAATTAATTATTTACTGATTCAGGCTGTCCGCTATCTTGATCTTGATAACCGAATGAAAACTGATCTACACGTTCTTCTCTTTTCAGTTTTTCTGGGAGATTGTGAAGCCACAACTTGTAAGCCATGCATTATTTTGGGTTTTCATATTATCAATAGTGAATGCACAATGCACATACATGACAGGGAATCACTCAATCAGTGATGCTACTCAAGCACTCATTACCTACTCACAGTCGGAGAGTCACAGACAGGGGCGAGGGTGGCAAACGAGACTTCTTACTTCCCTTCCCCCTCATTTTTGATCTCTTTTATCTCTACTTTGGGATTTCAATCAGTAATCTTATGTATGATAATGCAGGTATACATGATACTTTACTGGTCTTCCCTCTACACATTATTAACACATAGGACTAAAACGTGAATGCTAAATGAATTCTTGTTAGCTAGCGGCCTAGCCACTATGACTGCTCACTAATAATAGTACTATAGTAGGTAGGTAGTTACTAGTTAGGTATGTTCGTCAGTTGAAAATCAAAGTTCGTAACGTACCTAGGTAGGCCTAACTCTCAAGTATCGATCTTAAATTTAGAACAGCTTTGCACAATCACAATTGGAAAAATTACTAAGATGCTCCACTCTCCAAAGTTCAAACTCAATATGAGAAATAGGTAGGTATCACCGGCGTAGAAACATTTTCCTAACCTGACTATGTTAGTACCTAATACCTATGTAGTTTTGACAGAAAGCATCGTTGTGCTCAATACGACTACCAAAATTATTTGTACACAGCGACTAGCCTATATTTGGCTCAAAATTAAAATATTCCTGATTAAATAATAAATTTACTTGAAAAGCGATCAGTCGTGCTTCGGTGCTGCCACCGTGCTAGGCAAAACAGCATGATTCTTTGAACATATTTTAGAGTTAATCAGTTATAATGGGCGATTGCACTAATTGATTATTTTTCCGGGTCACGCTTAAGGTTAGAATAACAATCTGATGCACATAAGTTAAAATTCACGCTCCACGGAAGAGACAGCCGGCATATCGCCGAGGACGAGCACAGAAACGTCTCCAATGTCGCCAGCACAACCTACTCTCACCACGGCCGAACTGCAACTGACTTTTCTGATTCTGACAGTGTTGCCAGGTTTTTTCTTGGCGAGAATACCAGATTGCCTAGCTCAAAATACCAGAAATATACCAGAAATTCTATCGTTCAAAAAAAGACTAATACCTCCAAATTTTATAAAACTATTCGTCAGAAACGTTGGTTAGAAAAAATTACCTTATGTACTGTGCAGTTATCTGGCTTGACGATAATTAGCCAAATTGAACACGCTATATTTTTTTCCCCTCTTTTTGGAACATTTTGACACTTTTCTTTCCTGTGTTTGATTACATTGACACTTTTTCCTTTTTTTATCAGTGTCATTGTGGCACTTTTTCTTCTTCACTCAACATGAGCAAGCCACGGAAACAGGTCATCTTCATTTTGCTTATTTACGTACATGCTTGCATAATGCATTAATTAATCTAACATTTCGGGTGTGATCACTTGTTGCGGCTGAGCAGATAGCTTTTGGTCCGAATAAGGGACTCCATTCCTACTCCTGGCGAAGACTTCTGCGCAGCTTTCCTGTGTCAAACAGAATACAATAATTATACATTTGTGTATTCAAATTTTGCAATGATTCGTTAGAAAACTTATTATTCACCAAGTGACGTGAGTGCTTGTTTTGGTATTCATTGGTCGCAAAAAAATTATCAGAAATAAATTACTATTCGCTCAAAATGTAGCCATGCTCATAAGTTTGTAGTATACCCCATACCATAATCTCATAGTATACCTCATAACCTAGGTTAAATGCAACATCAAGCTGATTTATTTCATTGTTTTCTCTACAAGATTTTGTGTGCACCATTCATAAATTAGTTTATTACATTTACGCTGAATTAACACGAGGGCAAAGTGATCAGCAGAATGCTGAGGAATATCGATGATCTCCAGTCAGCCTAACTTGTAGAACGGTGGAAATCTGTCTTCGGCGCCAGCAGTCCTGTGGACGTTACGTTGGCAAAGGACTTCCTGCTGTTGGTGCACCCAAGTGTAACGCTTCCTCCGACGTTTTGCTGCCCCCGCACAGGGAAAAATCGTCCATATAATCTCGAATATAATCTTCAATTTCACCTAATATTCAAAGGTGTATAATAATTGAGCCTTCTAAGTATTTATTAGTGTATTTTGTTGCTGATGCGGCATCGATAAAACAACTGGAATAGCTTGCCGAAGTTTTTTTTGGAACAAAATTACTAGCGTGCTTTTGAGGCTTGCAGCTTGGGGTGGTGAACGCTGTCTTCTGTAAGAACAGCCCTTCATCTACTGGCGAGTTGTCCCACTTCTACTGTCTTCTGAAAAATAGCACGTCAACTATAAAATAACAGAAAGCAAACTATGTAGTGTTCGCTTTCTTGCTCGTGATAAATCCTAGACGTAACTCAAAGGATGGATTTATTTTACTTAATTTTATTTTTAAGATAGTGAAGTCATTACGTTGTCGGACTTTGCTTCTCGGCTCCAATGAACGTTACATCAGACCAATAATCAAGATGTGCACTCCACATCGGAGAATCTTCGCACTGAATGTGATCATGCGTCCAAATGCGTTTTACAATTCATACTTAGCTGATTTAGATCTCGAACGAAGTGAATTTTATACAGAGTTAACATCACTACCGTACCTGCCATATTTCCATACCGCCAACGCGTTATTATAACTTATTATGTACCATTCATTTTGCTTGTTGAAGTATTTATATAACGTTTCGGTACCTCCTCAACTCTATTAGTAATAATTCACATCACAAAATTGATATTTCCCTAATGGTTGACGTCAAATCTAAAATTTAATAGCGTTACAACTATATTTGTAAGTCATATATTGAACGATAATTCAAGTTCTCAATGTGAACTTGAATTCTCGTTCAATATATGACTTTACGCCGGGTTGCGGGTTGATCGTAAATTATCAACACTGTCTTCGAAATTTATATGTGCCCACCTTCGTTTCGGTTATCATTTATTTAAAATCGAATAGCGTATTCAAAGAAATACCTGTAGTGTCTCAGACTTAGTGTTTCCTGTACATGAAAATAATTTGCGTTGACGGCAACCGGTCGTACACTTTTGGGATCTAAATAGGCCGAATGGGTACGATTGGAAGTTTTAGACACCACGTGTGTTGCGAAATTCTGCATCTAATACGTGCTTAGAAATTATCGATAAAACATAATTTGAACATCCAAAATTTATTATAGTAACCCCGTATTAAAGTCTCATTTAGATATGCGTCTAGCGTTTAAAATTATGGTTGCCCATTAACATCGTTCTTCGTGATTACATCGCCAAGAAAATTGTTTGATGAAACAACAGTGAAAGATTTTGAACAGGTTTCCGGATCAAGATCACAATTAATACGTAAAATGCTTTATATACAAGAAATTATCATATGGCAAATTATATTCTGAAAGCTTACGTAACCTTCTCCAATGATGTTGAAATCCATTGGCATCGGGAATCACCGAAAGTTTTTATTTTACGTTTAACGGCAGTTCGCCCTTTTCTGAAGTTTAGAGCGACATCGATGGTGGCGGTTTCCTGGGTGATCCGGCCCAAGAGTCACGACGGTTATAAGTACCCGGTTGCGGATCGTTTAAAGAATAAAAAGTAATGATGGCTGATGGTTATTGTTAAATTTATTTCAGTATAAATTTATAGTCATTCTTAACCCTTCACTAATATACTTCGTGTGTAACAAATATTTTTGAACATTCATCCGGTAACCTTATGCTTAACATTGCTTGTGTCAAAAAATTGTTTCACATTAGTGACCGAAAGTTTATAAAGTTTAAACGGCGTCAGTTTTCGAAATTTCATAATTGAAATAACCTGACATTTTAATATGTTATTGAATATTTTAAAGGAATTTTTGGCGCTGAAGCGCAGAAGGAGTTCGGGTCACGTGGTTAAAACCTCAAACGTTTACTGAGATCACAGTTTTCGTCGCACTGACTTTTATTACGAACAGTTTTTGAGGTTATATGGAATCCTGGGCAGATGGCGGATCGTTATTTATAACAATCGCTGGAATGTTTGGCAGTTTTATAAAAATTTGTTCGTTCAATTTCAAACATACGAATGCTAACCTTAATGGTAAAAATTCGTTTAACTGACTGCAACTTTTGCAAAGTTATTCTAGTCTCTGGATTTAATTGTAGATCTGGAAAAATTCGAAAACAAAATTTTTGTACAAATTTCGGTAAACTTGACTGGCATTCAACTAAAAGAAAACAATGACATCTGTAGGAGGAAAAATGCAATTTCAATAATACATTATGCGTCATTGTAACGTAATAATTGCGAATCCCGATAAAACACATAATTTCCTCATTATATCTAAGATTATTGAGTCATTGACGGTCAAAATTCTAAAGATGATTTTTCGTTTTTTTTTGCGATTCCACTTTCTTTTTTTTCCACAAAACGATTTCGTCCACTTTTTAAGCATAACTGAACACCTCGAGACAAAATTAACCCTCGTTCGTATGTTGCACGTGAACAGTGCAAAGGTGAAGCTCATTTAGTTTCGGCTCTGAATATTTCAGAGTATCAACTTCCTTTAAACGATGTTTTAGTAGCAATAAACTTGGCGTCAAGTGATAAGCACTTCCCTTGTTTACAGTAGGAATTACATTCCTCCGTTGCGTTCGCGCAGCAGAGGTTCGATGAGTAAAAGGAAGCTGTGGATGTTTGAATTTTTCCTCGAATCGAACATTGTTGAACAGAATAGTGAATATATTATGTAGTTTTACTGACTACCCCGTTCAATTAACATCGTGAAATAAAATTATCGTCCAGCGAGACTTTTGAAATTTTTTAAACAATGTTTCTCTTTGGGGACTCATATTTTATCCCACACAGATATATAAGTGCCGATAGGTGACATTTATTTTTGGTTTTCATTTTAAATTAAATCATTTATAAACTTTTGACGTTTCCAGGACCAGCCGTGTACCATCCAATAGTTTCTGCCCTCTTCCATCATCTTTGATTATACAAATTGATCGTAAATTACTTCCATTTCACCTATTTCCTATCATAAATAATTTCTATAAAAAACTATTAGAATCACCGTTTACATTAAATACAAAATAAATGTTTACGTCATCAAGTTTCTCTCATAATCTCTATCTATGCTAAATTGTAGATTTATACTTTTGCAAGGCTAGGTCCTGCGCAGCTTTCTCATACAGAAGTCACGTTTTGCAGGCTAACGACCCAACACGTTGACACGTTTGCGGTTGGCCTCCGAATGAGATGGAGGGAACTTTTATTCGAAAGGTTACTGCCGTTTCCGTATCTTATACCTTCCTTACATTACCAACTACCTTTCAGTTCTTATAAGATAGATGTTCCAAGAGCATTATTTCGAGAATTACATGCTTATCACGAGACTGAAAAGGTGCACTTTTTGATACGAAGTTATGAAAAAAAAATCCAGTAATATTAGTTTATATTCCAATTCAAAAGAAAATTTCTATAGGATTATTTTTAACAATATCTTATGATGATTACATAAGTCATAAGGTACAGTCTTACAGACTGAATGACTCATGGCTGAACTAGTATAGTTCAACCATGGAATGTCTGATCTCTTCCGAGTCTCTTGAATTGGTTTCTGTTCAGTTATGCTTTAAAAAGGGAGTTTCGAAGGTATGAATGAAATCCTGTTTATCAATTTTGTTCAACATAAATGTACAATTCTATCGGATTTTTTGCTGTTTTTGGTAAACTGCTTGATATAAGAATTAGTTATTCCTTTAATATAATTTAGTTTTTCTGACAATTTTTAGTTTTCTTCGATAATTTTACGATTAGAAAATTCATGTTTCGTGGCTGACTCTATTAAAATTGGATGCCTCTAAAAAGGCCTACCTACTATTTAGCAATCAATATGATAACGGAAGCACCACCAGCTACAAGGTATCAGTGAGGCAAAGTTTAGTTAGTAACTAAGTTTTTAGTTTAATCAGTCGTTTGCATGTAAAAATCATAAAAAATTGGAGAACGTTATTGCTTGAAATTCCTTTTATTGTACTATACTAGACGAAAAGCGCTTATTTACAGCTAAAAAGGACTTACCAGGTACTTAGACAAAATTTAAAACTGAAAAATTGAAAATCATTACTGTTAGTGCTTTGCTTACAGGCCTGACAAAGGTTAATGTGTAGCTTATATACTAGGCATTATGATTGATTTTGAAATTTTTCACTGTTGTACACATTTATTATTTAAGCCTCCTTGCTGAACAGAAGAGTCATATGGTCTTTTTAGCGCATTTTCTCATTTATGGAAAAAGGCGCTATTGTGCTCGTCATATCCATCCGTCTGTCCGTCCGTTTGTCTGTCTGGCTGTCTGTGACTTCACGTTTTCGTCGAATTTGAGAAAATGCGCTCCATGGTTGAACTGATGCGCTCTCTGTCACTCAGTGCAGTGAGTACTGAGTTATATTTTTTTCCAAGCGTTCAAGTACTCTGGTTGGGTTAACACGGTCGAGTTTTGGGATGCAATTTAATCAGGTCGCATTTTTCTTGTTTGCCAGAATTACAGGAACCATGACACGTAGAGCTAAAATTTTTCACTATAATTGCGAATTTTTCATTACAGACATTATAACAAAATTGGATTATCAGCAAATCCCAGGTTACGCATTTACCAGACTTCAGTACTGCATGTCTCAACAACAAGCACTTGATGAGAACTTGAATTTATTAGCGAGCGTTTAGTGAGGAAATTGGAAAAACACAATAACTGGGGCTAAAATTTATCACTGCAATGCCTAAGCTTAATTAAGTATGCAAACAGGGCATTAAATGTCGCAAAACGAAGTTAAAACCAACTGAAACTGGCAAAGTCTTGGATTATATTCAACTAAGCATTTAATTGCTGCACGAACGAACGAGAAGCCGTTTTTTCTTATTCAAGCAGCGTTCAAGGAAAATTCGTGAATTCCCTCGAAGAATTTGAGTTTTGTACGTTTAACGCTGTTCCAAAAACTTCCTGTGGTATAAGATTGGGCCGTGAGTGAATATTTTAGACCCTAAAACTGCCATACTAATGTTCATACGATGATGTCGATGCGTCACTGCCAAGTGGCCTTATGGTGGAACGTGAATTAGTACAGTGCAAATTAAAATGATGAGTAAGATGTTGAAAGTATGATGATTTTTGGTTCTATAGCTGATTTGGATTTTATTTATTTATTTTTGAAGCACTAGAATGAAACTTGGCTCACACAAAGGTCTCGGATACGCAAAATCGTAACCATTTGTGGGCTAATGGTAAACTCCAGCAGCAGCAGTCGGATTTTTAGCAAATTGCAGGGAAATCTGGATGATGATCGTCTGCAAAATCAAAATTACGATTAGACATACTGCATCACAATCAGTGGCAGGTTGACCCGAAACCCTTCAATTGCTAACATTAAAATCAGCGTTGGACGGACCACTAGAAGCTGCTGCAGCATCAACATCCAGCAGCATTAGCTTTAAGATCTGCCGCAGGACTGTGACCAGATTAACAACGCTTACGTCAAACAGCACGAAAGAAAGATCAGGCGCGCCATAGTCACTGGTCACTATGCCAATACCAACAGGAAACGCATATTCAGGATCATCATAAGAAACTTTAGGACAAGATCCCCAGCTCCAGAATCGCCACAAACAACATCGAGATCAGCTGCGGCAGGATCAGCAGGATCACAAGCAGCAGCAGCAGCAGTAGTGAGGGTGCTATTGATCGCTGCTTCGGCTTGTGAATGCGCAGCCGCCGCTGTGGAGCAGCGCTAGCCAGCAGTTTCCAACATGGCTCTAGGGTGCGTGCGTTATGTTTTGCTTGTATGTTTGTCGTCTGCGCTGGCAACATCCAAGTGTTGTTAATGAGAGCAGTGAGAGAAATTAATTGTTGTGATTTAGTCCCAGGCGGGGGGAAATATATAATTCATTATGCAGAAAGAGCCAGCTCTTGACCACCAACAGTTCGTCGGGCCTTACCGACTCGAGAAAACCTTGGGCAAAGGACAAACTGGTGAGTTTTAGATAATTTAGATAACTTTTTCAGATAAAAAAGTGAAGTCAGTGCAAGACCGTAATCCATCGTGCGTATCTACGGAGATCTAGATTTGTATGCGCACGTAGAGGTGAAGAAAAACTGCCGATCATTCGATAATTAATTTTCATGTAGGTAACATTTCACTTGAGGTATAAATAATATTTAACTGTGCATTTTTCATTTATGCATTTATTGTAAAAATGCTCCACTATTATGTGTCAGACGAATCGCACCTGGAGATTTGTCACCCACGTTTTTTTCTGACAATAGGACAAACAATAAATGGGTTCTAGCAAAGCATCAAACACGACTGTTTTTTTACTGCGTTTGCTCTTTAGGATACGAACTGGCGTGTTGCTACGCAATTTAATCTTGTCTGGGACGAACTAAAAAAAAAAATAGCGTAGGATTGTTTTTGCGATAGACAATTTTTTACTTCTGCAATAAAATGTATTCACTGCATACGTTTGCCTGATTTTGAGAGCAGTCGGGGCGTGAAGGTGAAATTCTTTGCTTCGGCACGCTGATTACGAAATTATTTCCGCGCAGGGTTTTTCCCAAACAACCGATACTTACACATCGTCCATTAATTTATACTTCAACAACAGGTTTAGAAATGTAGTAAGCTAGAAGCTATTTCTCTTATATTTTCTATATGCATCGCCCACCAACTCGAACCTATACAGATTTTATGGATGCCCGTTTGTAAACGCCCATATTTGTTCATTGCACATTTTATCCCCCGTGCTTTAGTTACACATAGATTTATTTATTGTATTCTGATGCAAATTGAATCCTTGGTGCTATAATTGCAAATACCTCTGCTCACTTGCTGCCAATGCATTCAAAATATCAAAGAAATTTGCCCATTAAGACCTGCTATCAGCGTATAATTATTCCTACTGACATTGTTAAACTTCAATGATTCATTGATTCGCTCAATGAAATTGTTAACCTGCAGGGCTGGTGAAGCTCGGCACAAACTGCATCACCGGCAAAAGAGTCGCCATCAAAATAATCAACAGAGAGAAGCTCAGCGAGTCTGTGCTTCAGAAGGTATGGAAGTGAAATAATATTTCATTTTCTCTAGCTTGGCGAATTAACTAACTTTAAATTTATGTATGATATTATTACCCGGATTTTCGTCGCTTTATTCAATAAAAAACATTGTTAAAATTATACTAATATATTAACTCTTATTAGCGCATTTTCTCAATTATGAAAGAAATGTACTATTGTGCTCGCCATGTCTGTCTGTCCGTCCGTCTGTCCGTCTGTCTGTCCGTCCGTGACTTCACGTTTTCGTCGACGAGAAAATGCGCTCTCTAGCTGTCACTCATTGCAGTGAGTTCTGAGTTATATTTTTTATTTTTTTTCCGCTACATTAATGTATGTGGTTGTTTCAGGTGGAGAGAGAAATAGCTATTATGAAACTGATAGAGCACCCACATGTGCTGGGACTCTACGACGTTTATGAAAACAAAAAATACTTGTGAGTATTACTGCTTATATATTAGAAATTGGGTTAACAAATCATCTAGTTGAGTATCAAAAGGGATTTTTTAATTCACATATTTTATATACAATTCTTCATATTCAAACACATATTTGGTAATCTATTTGTCGGTAATAGATTTCTGTACCGAAATTAATCGCAAAGCTGCAGCCTCAAAACTTACACAGAACACAATTAAAGTGCAACATAATTATAACTATAGCATATTGTTGTCAGGGGAATAATTTTCAACTAGTGAAGTTAAAATTGTACAAAAAAATTATTATATATTGCATCTCTACGAAGTTAAAATTATACGTTATTTTCGTTGTCACCCACGTTTTTTTCTGACAATAGGACAAACAATAAATGGGTTCTAGCAAAGCATCAAACACGACTGTTTTTTTACTGCGTTTGCTCTTTAGGATACGAACTGGCGTGTTGCTACGCAATTTAATCTTGTCTGGGACGAACTAAAAAAAAAAATAGCGTAGGATTGTTTTTGCGATAGACAATTTTTTACTTCTGCAATAAAATGTATTCACTGCATACGTTTGCCTGATTTTGAGAGCAGTCGGGGCGTGAAGGTGAAATTCTTTGCTTCGGCACGCTGATTACGAAATTATTTCCGCGCAGGGTTTTTCCCAAACAACCGATACTTACACATCGTCCATTAATTTATACTTCAACAACAGGTTTAGAAATGTAGTAAGCTAGAAGCTATTTCTCTTATATTTTCTATATGCATCGCCCACCAACTCGAACCTATACAGATTTTATGGATGCCCGTTTGTAAACGCCCATATTTGTTCATTGCACATTTTATCCCCCGTGCTTTAGTTACACATAGATTTATTTATTGTATTCTGATGCAAATTGAATCCTTGGTGCTATAATTGCAAATACCTCTGCTCACTTGCTGCCAATGCATTCAAAATATCAAAGAAATTTGCCCATTAAGACCTGCTATCAGCGTAATTATTCCCACTGACATTGTTAAACTTCAATGATTCATTGATTCGCTCAATGAAATTGTTAACCTGCAGGGCTGGTGAAGCTCGGCACAAACTGCATCACCGGCAAAAGAGTCGCCATCAAAATAATAAACAGAGAGAAGCTCAGCGAGTCTGTGCTTCAGAAGGTATGGAAGTGAAATAATATTTCATTTTCTCTAGCTTGGCGAATTAACTAACTTTAAATTTATGTATGATATTATTACCCGGATTTTCGTCGCTTTATTCAATAAAAAACATTGTTAAAATTATACTAATATATTAACTCTTATTAGCGCATTTTCTCAATTATGAAAGAAATGTACTATTGTGCTCGCCATGTCTGTCTGTCCGTCCGTCTGTCCGTCTGTCTGTCCGTCCGTGACTTCACGTTTTCGTCGACGAGAAAATGCGCTCTCTAGCTGTCACTCATTGCAGTGAGTTCTGAGTTATATTTTTTATTTTTTTTCCGCTACATTAATGTATGTGGTTGTTTCAGGTGGAGAGAGAAATAGCTATTATGAAACTGATAGAGCACCCACATGTGCTGGGACTCTACGACGTTTATGAAAACAAAAAATACTTGTGAGTATTACTGCTTATATATTAGAAATTGGGTTAACAAATCATCTAGTTGAGTATCAAAAGGGATTTTTTAATTCACATATTTTATATACAATTCTTCATATTCAAACACAGGTTTGTTAATCTATTTGTCGGTAATAGATTTCTGTACCGAAATTAATCGCAAAGCTGCAGCCTCAAAACTTACACAGAACACAATTAAAGTGCAACATAATTATAACTATAGCATATTGTTGTCAGGGGAATAATTTTCAACTAGTGAAGTTAAAATTGTACAAAAAAATTATTATATATTGCATCTCTACGAAGTTAAAATTATACGTTATTTTCGTTGTTATAAGATTCAATGCTCATAGAGGTTGTATTTTTAATGTTGTGCGTATAGGAATCAGGTTCTAGAGCACTTGCCTGGACGTGGTATTTTTTAGCTCTGTATGATGCAACATAATATTAATACGTATCTATCAGGTTATATAACTTATGTTTAGTGGTTGTATTTATAAACACCAAATAAATTTTAATGCAATTTTGTGCTCAGGTACCTGGTTTTGGAGCACGTGTCTGGGGGAGAACTTTTCGACTACCTCGTCAAGAAAGGACGACTTACTCCTAAGGAAGCCCGTAGATTTTTCAGACAAATTATTTCTGCTCTCGATTTTTGCCACAGTCATTCTATTTGGTGAGTAGCCTCAAGAATTGTAGACAAATTCGACCACAATACATGTAGGTGAGGTAGCAGACCAGCTCTCAGCACTGTGCGATGTCATAGGTCATGAGTCTTATTTTTGCTGTCAGTTTCAGAACGCAACCTAACCAGTTTCCCCTGTCAATCACAACAACAATGGTGACGAAGCAAAAATATTTCCTGGCGTCATCGTTTTGATGTCCCTTTACCTACACTTATCCGAATACGATACAAAAATATTAGTTTCCCCAGCTAAAACTGGGAAAAAAGGCATTGTTATAAAAATAATTTATTGTGAATACCGTCGCACGAATGCAAAAAATCAATTCGTAACTGAATGAATCTATTTGTATCCTTGCAGTCACCGCGACCTGAAGCCAGAAAATCTTCTACTCGATGAGAAGAACAGCATCAGGATCGCTGATTTCGGGATGGCTTCCCTGCAGCCGGACGGGAGTATGTTGGAAACCTCGTGTGGGAGCCCGCACTACGCGTGTCCGGAAGTGATCAGGGTAAGAGTCTTCCATGCTGAAAAAAACTATCAAATAAAACTCATAAAAGCGAATCAACCATCTATAACAATTAGTGTGTGTATAACAATCAACAATGAAAATCATAAACAAAACGATGTCGCTCGTTGAGTTGCTGTAAATCATGCGACGAAGATTTTCAAACGTGCTCGAAATCGGATTTTCAAACCTGCTTGAAACGTAATCCGATTTACACGCGGCAAGTTCCTTATCCTAATCTTTATTGTAATTTCTTCGCTAATACAAAAAATTACTTTCCATTGCAGGGAGAGAAATACGATGGCCGGAGAGCGGATGTGTGGTCGTGTGGGGTTATACTTTACGCCTTATTAGTTGGAGCGCTGCCTTTCGATGACGACAATCTACGACAGCTGCTTGAGAAAGTCAAGAGAGGAGCCTTTCATATACCACATTTTGTGCCCCCCGACTGCCAGGAGCTACTCCGGGGCATGATTGAAGTCAATCCGGAGAAGAGACTTACGGTAAAGAATATTCAGAAATAATAAATCGGACTTTATTTTTATATAGAGTTTCAACAGTTTTTCAAGTTTTCTAAAAACTTCCTTTTCAATTACACTTAATCGTCGAATNGTTTTTAGTCTGCGATATTTTCTAGGTATGACTCCATGGATACAAAATACAACACTAATGTCTCTATTGCAGAAACAGTGCATGGTACTTCTGCCGAAGCACGAGAATTTCACCTCGATCCCGTGGAGGAGATAGGTTCATCGGGTGGCAAGACTGCTTATGTCCTGTCTCTTATACACATCTAGATGTGTATAAGAGACAGCATATAGACTGCTCTGTCTAATATTACTACACCTCCACCCTTGTCGGGCCTCTGGATGGTAATTTGGTCGTTGGTCTTGAGATCTTGTAATGCTTTTTTTTGTAATGCTTTTGTAAGTGTAATTGAAAAGGAAGTTTTTAGAAAACTTGAAAAACTGTTGAAACTCTATATGGTAAAGAATATTAATAAACAGGGCAGGGGCGAAGATATCAGTAACCTATTATTTATCAGCTACTATATACAGATATTCTGTTTCTCGTCACGCTGAGCAAGAAAGCAGTGCCCAGTTATTCATGGTACAGTTAAACTTTCTTTACGATTCATTCAAATTTCAGAAATAGATTTTAGGTTGGTATTGTTATAAAAACATTAGTTGAATCGCAATTCACGTCTTTGCCTGGCCCGTTTTAGTGATTAATTATAATTAAACAGTATTACGTCATCAATTAGTTCTTTTGCCAGAACTTAAACGCTAATTTATCCTGCTTCAAACATTTTTAAAAATAGGATATACTAACAAATTTCTATCTTATATCAGTTGGAGGAGATCAACAAACACTCGTGGGTGATCGCTGGGGGGAAGGGGGAGTTGGAGTTGGAGAGGCCGATGATGGAGGTAGTACAGACCCACATCATCCCCACCAGGGACCAGCTCGATCCTGACGTCATCAAGAACATGGCGTCGCTTGGCTGTTTCAAAGACAGAGAAAAAGTTACCAAAGAACTGCTTGGCAACGCGTGAGTTTAGATATACTGTATATATGTGTATGTTAGTAACTTGAGTAGTGGTGTAAATTGTTAATAATCACGCTGGTTCCATGACTATTAAATGCCTAGCTCCTTATCAAACCCGGTGGAAGTCTAGTAGCTACTTCAAACTATCGTCAGTCATAAAAAGATCCGGTCAAATGACACGAATTTAGATCTATGAACAAGGCACGAAAAGGAAAAAAATCGGCGACAGGCCACATCAAGCCTACACTTCAGCGCCGACATCACTATGTTATGGTATGTTATGTTACTAGTAATACTATATAAGTAAACAATAGTAACTCAAAAACACTGTCGATATTTTTTATATGAATTTTATCATAGAAGGTTTCAATTTTTTTGTATGGTATTCAAGCCGACAGACAATTTTTGAGAATCATTGACCATGCATTTATTAATTCGATACTTTGGTCGAGAATTCCATCGAAAATTATTGAGTATATTTTCTAAACCCGAAGAACACGAAATAATTTTTATCCTAATTTTGTGCAGGCATAACACGGAGAAAGTCATTTACTTCCTATTGCTGGACCGGAAGAAGCGACGACCAGCGTGTGAGGATGAGAATGACTTATTACACCGGTTCACCCACCGTAGCGACACCCCCGACCCTCCCAGGAAGCGGGTAGACACCTGTTCAGTCAACGGCACCATGAGTCACTTCGATAGACTAGCTGAAGGCTCGCCTGTCACACCCAGGAGGCATCTGGTCCATCAGTACGTCAAATTATTTCATATAAAATATTTTCTCCAACTTAATTAATGATAATTAAGTTGGAGTAATTTTCGTTAATAATTTTTATTAACGTCAAAATACTGCTTACCTTTGAATTTATTCTTAGGGAAAGCAATGTGTCCGTTAGTTGGAAGTAAAATCTATTACATCGAAAATTTACTGACAAATTTCATGCCTAAATAATAATCAAAGGCCATAAAATTTGCATAGATATGAGTAAATGCAATTAAATCGACCCAACTCGAAGTTTTTACCAGTGATACTTTCACTGCACTGTGTTTTTTTTACTTGAGATTTCAAGGCTTTCCATTTATTTCGACGTAGTAGACATGAACTGCTCTCGGATGCCGTTAATTTTGATAGTGAATAAAAAATCGTAAGTTTTCTCGTGAGATCAATTATCATGTTTTCTTCATTTACACTTGTAAAATTTACCAACTTATGACAATGTTTTTTTAACGAGCATTCAACCCTACGCAGCTATACGGTATCGAAACAAGATATCTAAATTTTCAATACGGTACAATACAATTTCAAATACAATAGTATTTGATAGGGAAACGAAATATTGTAAAATATTAGAGTATTTACCTTGATTTTCAACAGGACCTCCCACACCCTCCCTACGAGCCGCAGCCGTTCCCGGAACAACAACAATAACAACAACACGAGCAGTTCAGGCACTGTTGGTAGCACTCACTCCCCGCTGCACTCGAACAACGGCACCCCCAACGCATCCCCATTGTCATCTCCCCGCACTCCACGACACCATCACCATCACCACGCTCACCACCATCACCACTACAGCAGCCCACATCACCACTCGTCCCCTGTAGGGTACGGTGTAGGGGGAGGACCAGTGCATGTAACCTCCACGTCCCCTGAAGACAACAATGAGACACCCTCTGCACCAGGTTCTCCCTACTCCGCCCCCTACTGGAAATCAAGGCTAAACACCATCAAAAATTCCTTCTTGGGATCTCCACGTTTTCATCGAAAGAAACTGCAAGGTGAGAAATTATTATTTCCTTATGAGATTTGTTGTTCATCGTTGTTCAATTCACTAATTATTCGGGCGGTTATGACTTTATATCAACGAAACTAAATCGTTCACGTGGGTGAGACGGTTCATGAAACGAAGCAAATTGTGTCAGCTACATGCGTGACGATAAAAAAACATAACATATGGTAATGTAGATGTTAAATAATTATTTAACATCTACATTAATTATGCAATTATCCAAGTTAGCTAATTTGCATATAATCTTGAATATTAATACGTCGACTGGTTTGATAGGCAAGCCAATCGCATGAGGATTGCTTGGTTTCTCTTAATTAGTTATTTGCGCTTAATATTGAGTTCTTCCGTGTTATCATTCAGTTGATTCATGGAATTCACGTTCACCGAATTCAATTTATTACGTATTTTCTTGTCACCCTCGATCATAACTTTAATAAGTTTGAGTATTTTCAATATGCATACAACTCTACAAGGATTAAAATGTTCATAAGATGAAATATACGGAAGAAATGGGAGCGAATCGAACATATATCATGAGGAGAATTGCAAATATTATTTCTTATATGTACTGGATTTTAGGGCCAAATTAAACTTCAACAAAACTAATTCGTTCGATGTATAAATAAAAAATCTCACCGGGAGGTATAAAGTCGTTCCGAAATCACAAATTAAATTTCATTTTGAATTATGACCAGTGTTTATGATGATTAATAGTTCACAATTTTTTATAATAAAAAAAATAGTGCGCAAGTATTGTATTTACTGACGGTACTGATAAAGAAGCTGGAAACATCGTCCATAGATGTATTTTCATGCTGTCGAAGTTAGAGCTTATGTAATCATAATTAGAATTGCTTTAGACGATTCTTTAACACTGCAATTTTTTTGCTTCAGCCACTGCAACGAATTAGTTGTATTTATTTCTTACCTGAACAAACCAGTTATTAGATATTCTGCATATTATTCATGGCTTGTTAGTTAGTATGAGTATATGGCTGGATTTGTTACATCATGGATCTCAATTTCAATTAAAAATTATTGTTGGTACATTGTAAGTTAGTATGAGTATATGGCTGAGATTGTAACACCATGGATCTCAATTTTAATTAAAAATTATTGTTGGTATATTGTTAGTTAGTATGAGTATATGGCTGAATTTGTTACATCATGGATCTCAGTTTCAATTAAAATTATTGTTGGTTTATTGTTAGTGCGAGCATATGGCTGAATCTTTAATGTCATGGGTCGCAATTTCAATTAAAAATTTATGTTTGATACATTGTTAGTTAGTATGAGTACATACATGGCTGAATTTTTACATCATGGATCTCAATTTCAATTAAAAATTATTGTTGGTACATTGGGATGTTGCTGTTATCCACAACGGAGTGTGGCAATTCATGCAATGCGCTCTTCACCTTGAGAAATATTTCATTAGAAGCGAAATAATAATTGATGTAGGCAGGCATGTGACGCCAAGCTTCTGAAATCGTTACGAGGCGTTTGTTTGTAAATGTACATAAATGCCCCCACAATTTCCGTCCAATATGAATATGTTTCGTTTCTGGTCAGTAAGAGATGGACCTCAATTGGCAGGTGTCCCGCGATCTATGGTCCAAATCTTTAGAGAATACTGTTATCTCCTTCGTGAGTATGTAAAAGCAAGAAAAGATTTTGACTTTTTTATTCCTGTTCACTGTTGTTCTTGAATTGCTTGAATTATTATCAGGATTTATCTCAACACGTTCGTATTGGATGAGACCAGTCAAAGTCGATATCTACATAGTTTTCTGTAGTTATTTTTTCCTATAGAGTCGATATAATTGATGACCGTTTCCAAATAGATGCCTAGAAGAAGTCACCCATTTCGTATACGTGTGAATGTTTTCGTAATCAATCCTTTGTTTGTGTCATAACGGAATGTTCGTTCCTTACACAGATGTACAATATAATTACTGTTATATAAATAATGCATCCTATACCATATGTGTCGACAATAGTCCGTAGTTTGACGGCAACGATGATATTGTGAACTTAGGAGCCATTTTCAGCTCCCGTTTAGTCATAAATAAACCTAGCATGAGGAGAGCAAGAAAGACTGAGGTCAATGCCACCCGAAAAGCAGATAAAATAAAATAAATTGAATTTAAATAAGCATTACGTAGATTAATATGTGATGCTTATTTAAATGAAAAATAAGGAAAATCGCACATCATTTTAAAATCAACCAAAGAAAAAGATTCAACTCGGATTGATTCGAATGACCTCAATCTTCGAGCGTTCCTGTTTTTTTAAATATTGATAGCCTAGTTACTTGTTCCATAAACCTACATCCCTCACTAGCTGCATTGTAAATTTATGAGCGGCTCTTGCTAAAGCTCATTTGTCTAAGAATTCATTACTAGAGCAAGAAAGGTGATATACCTTGATTTGAATTATATATCGTAATTCGTAGAGGCACTAACAATAGAAGGGGAAGATTAATCCTTTGCCCTCATAAAAAAGCGCGGTGCTCCAGTTCCCTAACTCGTGGAAAAATGTATGCTTGGTTTTTGTTCCGCAGTACCAACGGACGAAGTTCACCTCACGCCGGAATCGTCTCCGGAGCTGACAAAGAAGTCTTGGTTTGGGTCTCTTATGAGCACCGAGCGCGACGAGACTTACACTATCCTGGTGCGAGACAGGGCCTTAGCCATCGTCAAGGCTGACCTCATCCATGCCTTCTTGTCGGTAAGAAAATATAAAGTTCTAGCAGCCAGATAGCTTTCGTATAACATTAGCTTTGTCAAATTATTGGCCAAGGCACAGAAGCGAAATGTGTTTATTCCTCAATTAAAAGTTCCAAAATTCTATAGATTATTCCGTACCTGTTACGATTTTTGCGTTCTCAGACTTGTTTTCTAACGTGATTACGCATTTGTTAAAACAAACTAAATTAATTTGGTCTTTAGAAATTCGCCTTCCAGAATAGCGTTATAAAAACAGTCCTCAACAGGTCGCCGAATTGAGCCATAGCGTCACGTCTCCCATGAGCTTCCGACTGGAATACAAGAGAGGCAACGCTGGACCGGCGGTCTTCCAGAGACATGTCAGATTCCAGGTTGACATCACGGCAGTTTGCTCTTCCAAAGAACCTGGACAGCTCTTCGCTATTAACTTCATACTCCTCTCAGGTGAGAATCCCAAACTAACATTATATTAAGTTGTTTATAACTCTATTCTTGACTGTTTTCTATTCCTATTTAGAGAGGGATGGAGAATTTTTTTGTGCTTATTTTGATTTTTCCTTCTACTTTTCAACATGTTTTGTATGAATAAAATTAGCCACCAGAGTTCTTAACCTGCGATATTACCTCAATTCTCAACAGTTTTCGATGATTTGATCGCGATGGAAAATATTTTTAAATCTGCAGGTAATATTCGACGTTTCCGCCGCATCTGTGAGCACCTGCAATCGCAAGTGTGTTCGCGGCGCCCCCCGGCCTCCCCCCGCGTCGGGAGAAAATTCACCACCGAGCTCTCCGAGTCATCGTCCTGCGGCTCGGACACGTCTGATCGACTGTCCCCTTTTACAACTCCGATAAAACAGGTGCGATATTCACGAAATAAGTTTATGTGAATACTTAATTTAGTCCTTATTTCGTGATTAAAATAAAGCTTATCGTCAAGACCAATTGATAGGCCTTAATTGAACAATTTTTGAGCGATTATACATGGTAAAAAAATTAAATTATGACACGTGATTCAAGGAAATGTACGGTCGTATTGATTTCTCACGTGCATTCATCTCCGAAGCGATGCCCTCAAAAAGATTAGATTTAGTTAAGTGTGATAAATTCATGTCGGATTTAGAAGTTTGAAGATCTTCGATTGAAAATTGTTTAGAATATATGTGAGCTAATGAAGTAAAAACTGCGAATGTATTATGCTGAAATATTAATTTGAAGATAAATATTTTCAGACTGGGGACAGCGACATAGAAGGCGACTCGAACGAGGCCCCGGAAGCAGAAGAAGCCACCACGCCCCCTGAAGACAAAATTTCTTCCGTCACAAATGGCGCTCGAAGTTGTTCTGATCCTGAAAGCCAACAGATCAGTAATAACGAGTCAAGCTAATTATTTATTTTTCATGAAATCTGAGATAAAATGCTCTGCTCTCTCTCAGTCACAGAAGCGGAAGGTTGGGACTAATCAACTTTAAAACCTCACACGATCGCAGTACGATTTCGCGGTGAGTCCGCATCCATTTTTCACGTCGGATCAAAATTCAAAGCAAGAACCTCACATCGCACATTAAAGTAGAGCTCCAAGAATACAAGAATATCCTCTTGCTCTGGCCCAGGTGCAATCTCTAGTGAACATTAAAAGTAAAAACTTTTGGAGGGGTGTGAAGGTGAAGCTTCAAACCACTCTTCAAAAGAGATGTTCAATCTAAAACAGAATTTGTGTTTAGTGCCTTTGTGGACACAGAGCAAATACTCTTGAATCATTCACCAAATTATGATAAATATTTCTGATAATAGGACAAAAACTCATGCTAACTCGAAGGCCGATCACCCAGGTGTGCAATACTCACTTTAATATTTTACTTTCTGAGTCTATAATTTTAATTTGACTGGAGATTAACCGTTAGTGAGATTACGAACGACCAGTGGGGAGTGCGCAAGACTGTGATGCTGTGGTTAAAATGGTCGTGGTTCTTTAAGCATTTGTGCATGCATCTGTCCAATTGTACAATTTAAGGCTTGTTGGAATAATAACTTTCAAGGCGTATAAAGGCTTTGAGAATATCTTGAACCATGCAGATAAGGAAGTGCAATTTGTAATTTAATTTTAAGTTTACTAAATGTTGTTTTGAAAATGGATGTTAAATCACTTTCCAATGATTTCCAGGTTAATTTTCTTACGAATGATACACAGGAATTAAGAAAGTTTTGATATTGGATAAAAATTGATCGCAAGCTCCTGAGAATATATACAATGTAAAGGATTTTTAGAAAAGTTTTACCAGGACGAGTTTTTCTCTTGTTCCAGTTTGAGTAAAACTTAATTGACCAGTATCACAACAGAAAACTTTCAGCTAAATTCGTATCACTGTCTCAAATTCGTCCCTACTATTTTCTACTGAATAACAATCCGAACTGAATAACAGTCTTAATATTTTAGTCAATGTGCGAAAGCGCTCATTTAAGGCTGGAAACTCACTTGATACTGTGTTATTTTTGTTTATTATATAGAAATAAATCCGTTATAATGCGCTACACGTTGGTACTGTAAATTGTTCAATTGGCTTGCGTATAATTGGAACTATAACTATAACCATTTGCTCTGTATATATATAGAATTTTTTTCGTCTTAAAACGCTTCAACTTCCAAAAGTCCAGTTTCATTTTGTATCGCAGTTGCTCACTTCATAGAACGTTATATGCTTCCCTGTGTATCGTCTCGCTTGTTGCAATGCTCATCCTTTTGTACTTGTACTATAAATTGGCTGCAGATTGTGCCATGTTTAGAGATCTGCATGGTATTTCACCAAAACCTGCAAATCAAATCCCCCAATTTCCAGAATTTCTGAAGAACAGTTCGCAGTAAATGGTCTTGTGCCTTGCTTGGCTGCATCCATTGATTCTGATAATCCATTAAAAATTTAGTGATTTCCGAAATAAAAGCCAATTGGCTTCTTTATGCCGATAAATTTTTATTTCGGGATGCAAGATGTAATGGAGCGTAACAGCGTTAACTTTAATAAAGTTGATGCATCCATTAAAAATGCTCTCTAAAACATAAAGTAAATCCCTGACTGAGGGAGCATATGGGAATAAAGATATCCGACATTTTGAAGGTCCAAAAAACACAAGGCATTGATCGATCTGTAATATGTGCATGTCGTCTGCAAATGAGCTTTTACACGAGCGTCCATGTTTGTGCACTTTTCTGCGTTGCACTCCAGCCTTTTATATTAACTCTGAATTCCTTAATAAAGTGTCGTCACCTTGTGCTTTATAAAACCGAGATTAGGCGCCTATATTTTGCTTACGTCTGTCGTGTCAAGTGCTTCTATAAATTAATAAGCTATGATTTAACCCACTACCGCCAGATACATTAAAAATACATACAGTATACATACTAAAATTAACAATTTAACTTAAAAAGTAGCGTTGCCTTTTCATTTGAATGGTGAGTGGCAACGCCAGCAAATAATACAATATGATATATATGAGGAGGAATTTCTTATGCAAAATTTACTAAAATGAATTGAGCGGTGGTTACAAGTGCTTTTGCGAGGTTTCGTTCACGAGTCAATGTTTTTCATCCTAATTTAGTTAAAATCACGGATGGCTTTGGTCATTGAGGAATTGATCGGAAAAAAGTGTTTATTCCAAAATCAATAATTTTTTGAACACAGGCAATACTAAAAATGAATTTACTCTTATTTTTTTCCTGAATTGCAGGGAGAGCATTTTCTCAGTTTATTTAGAAGAAAACTAATATCATATATATTGAATAATATTTAAGAATATTTTGTACTCCATTTACATTAGCTCCTGAAGCGATTTATGTTAAACTTCAGTCGACAGTTAAAAATTTTTCTTATTCGTGTGTAATTATCTTGAATATATTCACAAAACATTATAGCGATTTACGATGTATTTTGTAGAACATTGAAAGTAATCTGGCGTCTGGAATTCTTTAACAAACTTTTAGAAGATAAAATGTTTTGCTGACGAGCTACACTGCTAACTTCGCTTTCTACTAACGTATATAGATCACGCTCTTGCCTACTAATTGTATAAATAATATACTTGTTAGCCTCTTTAAACGCTTCACTGACGATACTTTTACGCATTTTGCGAAACTAAAAACGAAGTCCAATCAAATTTTCTAGTGAGTGAGCTTGCTTGTTGATAAGGCTGTAAGGCGATATTTTCGTCTGCCTCTAAGGTAGCTTTTTGCGTGTGGTTGTTGGAGACATGGTGATTCAAATGTTGAGCCATCTTAAGTCTTTTGTCGTGTTCATCATGTTCAGTTTTCGGGACCAAATTAGTGGTATTTAAAGTACTTACACACAGCTGATTCGACATCGAGGTATAGAGTTGTGAGTTTGTGCACACGTGTGCAATCAAGCGCATGAACTTTTTTCCGTTTATCGACGCGTGAAAAACGGATAAAAATTATCGACTGTGTAATTTTATCTGTTTCAGTTTTGATCAAAAAATATTCAGATGATAGAGATGTTCACAAAAAGAATTTACCCCATCGCAGCTCATTCGGCTTGTATAAAAGATTGGATGACACATTATTAATTTAGTTAAATATTTCCGTGAGTCCTAATTAAGTTATGGCTGAAATTAAATTAAATTTAAAGACACGTAAATGGTACATGGATGTGTGAACCAATAAAATATTTTACTCGTATCAGACTCTGCCACCGCGATCATTTTATCATTCGATCGGAATTATTGGGTTATATGTGGTACCATCATCTATAAATAACTCAACGTATGTCATTCTTAAGCGATCAAAAAACATTAAATAGCCGCACCGCATTCGATTATTTGCGTTCAGTAAAAACGATCAGGTCGAAGACGAGCGACCGACAAGTATTTTGTCTGAATAAGATCCGCTTTTATTGGTTCGGGATTAATTATCGTAAAAATCTGCATTTACTCAGAAAGTAGAAGTAATAAAATCCCTCACAATCATTACTTCCTATCAGTTCTTGTTGAAAATAAGGAATGTTCTCTTCAGGATAAAAGGTGAAAAATTTAAATTCAAAGGTAAAGAACATTTTCTAAAATTCATTTGTTAGGTTGAAATTATCGTGTAAGAAATGTATATTTTTATTATTTACGGGTATCGTAATGTTAAGTTAGTGGAATAAATTCGAGATTATGCCGGATAGAAGTGACCATGTTCACTATAAACTAATTTGGGCGTCATTCCAATTATATTCTAGTAATTGTTTTGTTACGATGTGGAATCGGTGACATTAATCCACTCAAATATTTTGTCGCTCGCTCATCGCTTGAATTTAATTTTTGTCAGAAATAATTAAATAAAATTACAAACTTACAAATAATTGTTCTGAATGGAGTCTCGTTTTGAAATCAAACGTTTATCGGTTGAATTTATTTTTTGGAAGATATAATTAAGTAAAATTACAAACTTTCAAATAATTGTTCTGAATGGAGTCTCGTTTTGAAATCAAAGTCCAGTGAGTATGAATTTTGTTGTTTTCTTGGCGAGTGGCTGACATGATATGAAGGGATTTTCACCAAAACTACAAACGTATAAAATAAACGTATAAAATTTATTGATAAGAATGGTGCGTTTTGCACGCGCTTTAGTGATCTCATGTATAAATGCTCTTATTATTACCGTGTTACCATATGATGAGAAGGAGTCTCCAGCCGCCGAGATTTCTGATCATTTTTTCCGTCGAACTTTAAAGGCTTGCTCATGATTTGCATCCCCAAACCGAAGTCATTCTACGCACTGCTGGTTGACGGGATCCGCTGTACAGGTTTAGTCTTAAGTAACTAGCGTTAAACCGTTGTTATCACCAGGTCAAGTGGCAATTTTCATCATGAGAAACCAGTAAATGACTTCGCTTCGAATTGTTTTTCATTGCTCCTTTACTTTATAAGTAACGGATTCTTATCACGCAGATTCTTAACACGGATTCTTATCACGCAGATTCTTAACACGGATTCTTATCTTTACAATCAACGGATTCTTATCACGGCATAATTATATAATGAGGTGTTTATAAGGTCATCTTTATAGGCATTTATGAAAATGTTTCATCATTTTAAAAATACTATCTCTGGAATACAAGCTCGTTGCACATGCAACCTTATAATTCCATTAAATATTAGCTGTACAAATATAATAAGAGAGAGGCGCTATTAATTCCAGTCATATATTCAAGAACAGTTTTTTGCTATTCCGTGTTAGTGCCTAGCAAGATCTTAAATTTATGAGAATATTGATTACTGTTAAAACCTTGATACGAAGGGTAATGCGGAGAAGAGCTCTAGAAACTCGTATCAACTGCCAAACTTAGAGGCTAATTAAGTAAATCTTCAAATTTAACCGGAAAAAATATTTTAAACATTATTATTAAAAATTAGTGTCCCCAAGCAAATCGTCAATAACAGCAAAGAAAATAGGAAAAAGATATAATTTTCTATTGAAATCGTATTTTGTCACATCGAAAGGTATATACATTTAGTTTTAGCCGCTTGTAACGTGCCCTCGAAGTTCGATCCGAACGAGACGCCACGACAATCTCTTCGTGGAATAATAATAATAATACATGCAAATTCTATGACGCATCTAAATTCTCGGAGAGTGAAACAAAAAAACTGACGTGTCCATGTTCATGTCCTAAAAGTGTTCAATCAAATTTATATAAGTAGAAGATAATGAAATGTTGTTGTACAGTTAAAAATCACGTAAAATTTTGTAGGACTCACATACAGAACTCAACCAAGTTCGGTAACAGTAATCGTGACAGGATGTGCAGTTGTGACTTCATCAGCAACGTCGGCGACCCAGGGTGCTAATTAGTCATTATATCGCAGGTATTGCGTCTTATCATAGTTTCTTGTTAAGATCATAAGAAATAATGAGCAGTTTCGTGAAGTTTGGTGAAAATCAGGGAACGACTTATTTTCGAAATTTAGCACGACACCAATAATTAATGAATCGACGAAACATGAGGTACAACGTTATCATAATTAATCAAATTTTAATTAATTATGAAAAAATTTGAGCTGAAGGCACAAAACAAAACTGGCGCTTATTTTTGTCAATCATCAGCGCATAACTAATTAATCATCTAGGAGCATGTGCAATATTATCATTACTGAAAATTTCGTTAGTTAATAAAGGAGGATTAACGTCTCACCCTTGAGGCTAAAGGTAATTACCGACTTCAGGGTGAACGTCAGAAGGATCGACTTGAGCCGATAGACCGCTATCTATGCGCAAGGATGCAGTGAGAAAAAATACCTCTCTTTGCTAATGAAGATCAGTTCAGTTCCCAACTTGACACGCTTGGAGTTACTACACTGGCTTCTACGTGTAGAAAAGTACGAGATGAAGTTGTCGAAGGACAAAGTCAGATTTATACTGCTTCTAATAGCACTTATTTTTCCTGCTGCAAAAGGGAATGTCCATTCAGAAACTTTGTACTCTGAACTTTCTTCATTGCCAAACAAGCTTTCTTCTGTTTTATCAGGTTTTGAAGAAGATCTCGCTAGCGTTGAAACTGCATTGGAGTCCATAAAGGTTCTTCGGAATGATGGAAAAACTGCAAACGCAAAGTTGGAGCGCTGGCAAAACAGAATTAAAGGGAATCTTCAAGAACTTTCAGAATTTTTGAGCAACGAAACCAATGGAATAAAGAGTGAAGTGTCAATTGTCTCGAATTCGCTCAAGTCCTTAGAGTCTTATCGTAATTGGATTGAGCAACTTCAAGACGCGGTTGAAGATGTTGATATGGGACTTCCACATGCTTCGCCTCGCATCGATATCTCACCTGTTCAAACAGAGGTGGTTAACAAAAAAGTAATTTTTAGTCAGGGATCTTTTAGTGTTTTTCTAATCTGTAGCAGCATTGAATCCGCTAACCTAGCTGGATAAAGCAGAGAAAGTTTAGTTGTCACATCCACCCGCCTGGGTTCCGATTACATTTAGTCTATTTGGCTGAAATGTTCGGTTTTATCTGGTAAAGTCAAGGAAATAATTTCAAACTGCATTCATAATTCATTTGTCGTTTCAGGTGCCGCTCACTCCCGCGGATTGTTCGGAGCGGCCGGAGAAGACATCGGGCGTGTACTGCCTGGGTTCTGATTACATTTAGTCTATTTGACTGAAATGTTCGGTTTTAGCTGGAAAGTCAAGGAAGTAATTTCAAACTGCATTCATAATTCATTTGTCGTTTCAGGTGCCGCTCACTCCCGCGGATTGTTCGGAGAGGCCGGAGAAAATATCGGGCGTGTACACCATCTACCCCAGCGGCGCTGCCGTCCAAGTTTACTGCGACCAGACGACTGACGGCGGCGGCTGGACGGTCTTCCTGCGGCGCCAGAAGCAGGAGCCTCAACTCAACTTCCGTCAAACGTTCTCCAAATACGAAGAAGGCTTCGGGAGTCGCAGTGGCGAATACTGGCTGGGTACAATTTGCATGCAATTTTAAACCGTGTAATTGAATTTGTTTTAATTTTTGCTATTTAATCGTGGGATTAAAAGATGACATTTGAAAACAGTAAATTTCCAAGGATTTGGATTTACGCGAGAAGTTTCATTATGACCAACAATATGAGATATTTGCATCTTTAAAAATTGAATAGTCTGTCAGCCTATGAACTAATATAGATAATGATGGATCCTACCGACTTCTGCTTTCCAGGCCTGAAGAATCTTCATATTTTGACGTCACAGAAGCAGTACGAGCTGCGCGTGTTGGTAGCCAAGGGAGCCGAGTCCGCCAGCAGCCACTACCAGAAGTTCCAGTGAGCTTAACCGTAGTCAATTTTTGTTAGCATTGTTTTTCTAGGTTTAAACCCATGGCAATTGGTAAAACCTTCAAATTTTGTTGCATAATATATTTGAAATGTCTCGATTAAATTTTCATGTGTATTCCATACGTTGTAATCGCCTGAATCATAGGGAAACCAGAGATCATTTCATATTGATGCTCTTTAACGAATTCAACGCTTAAAGTTTGTTTTTAGCGCATTTTCTCATTTATGAAAAAGGCGTTATTGTGCTCGTCATGTCTTTCCCTCCGTCCGTCCGTCCGGCCGTGACTTCACGGCATAGAGAAAATGCGCTCTCTATCACTCACTGCAGTGAGTACTGAGTTATATTTTTTTATCTCAGAGTTGGAGGCGGGAGCTCGTACAAGTTGCAGGTAGAAGGCTACGACAAAGAGCGCAGCACCGCGGGCGACTCCTTCACCTACCACTCGGGTCATCAGTTCTCTGCCATCGACAGAGATCGGGATTCGGCTAGTGGTTCGATTGACTATTTTAATATCGAATTATTCATACCACAAATATTTTAAGATGATCGTAAACCAAAATCCCAATTACTCGTCCTGGAACACTTATAGTGTATCGGCTGTCGAAACTTCTAATATCGCGATGAATGTTGCATTGAATGTTGAACATGATATAAAAACCTTGAAGAAAAGAGTCAGAATTAAGTTTGACTAATAAAAATTTCGAAGTAGAAGATGCCAGAGAAGCCGTGAACTGCATTATGTTTTTTGATATTCATTTAATTGGTAGAATGTAATATTTTCATTTTTCTCAAGAGTCTGATGCTGTAAACGTTGTAGATTTAATTCGAAATTTATTCTTTGATAAAAGTTTTATTTCTCAGGAGGAAGTTGCTCGGAATGGAGCGGTGGGGGTGGTTGGTGGTACAACTTCTGCTACATGACAAATCCCACAGGCCTCTTCGGTGGTGACAAGCCTGCCCACGAAGATAGTGACCTTTACCTTGAATGGCGCAACTGGCAGGGGTACTATGCCTACCTCTCTAAACTCACCTTCATGATCAGACCCAAAACTCTGTAGCTGGGCTAATGGCACAAGACCGGAATCAATTTGAATAGCACTTGGCAGAAATCTATCACAGTTTTATAGCTTGACACTGAGTGATGAGATATAATGTTCTTATTCACTGAAATGCACTTGAGAGATATAGGTTTCACCTCACGATCAGACCATAACTTACTAGCTCAGCTAACGATACACGAACGGAATTGGCTAAACTAAATAAAACTTGGCTGAAAAGTTTTGCGTGATATTCTTCAGTCTTTTTTTAATCAGAAATAAACTACTTAACGCTTCATCAAAAACTCCTTGCTGATTCCACATCATGAACAAAACCGGACGTGAAAAATTGCGTAACATTGATGTGAAAAACTGGTTATTTGCGTATTAAGAGAAGAAACCTCGAATTGTGCATAACCTATTTTTCGTACTGTTTGATTTGATATTTTCATTTAACTGGTGTTTCTTGGTTTTGCTTTGGTATTGTGGTTGTTAGCCTTTCTTTCAACCCATGTCCAATCTACGCTGTTGAGTGAATTTGAGTGCATTAAAATTGAATTTCAATTATAGTTTCATTGACTTCTAAGTTTCATTTTATTTCTTTAAGTGGAGGTTAGAAAGGAATGTAATTATTCCAAGTTCTGACAGATAATTTACTTAGTGCGTATTTTTTTAAAATTTCTTACCTTACCGGCTTTTTTTCATCCGAACGAACACGAATTTTCAAAATAGGTCAATTTTCAGCACATCTCGCTGCTGATCCTGAAATGACTGAAGGTTCATTGATGTATTGTTGGAATATAAAAAACACATGTACAAAAAATAATAACACGAGATTACCTTTGCAGTTTATAACAAAATTATTGCCCTTCAATGAAATACACATATCTTAGAATAACTGTGTATACCCTTTTACAAAAACACTAAAGTTTTATTTGTATAACACGTTTGGATTAAAAAAATAAGTGGTAATAATTTAATTTAATAAATTCTTCAATTTAAAGCCTCCAGATTCCATTGTACTGAATGCAATGACGAAGGAGTGGCCTTAATCTAGATAGAGGAGAATGCAGAATACTTAAGCATGTTATTCGAATTCTTTTGGTTAAAAAATAAATAAGTCAATGCACGTTGTAATAATAAATTTTACCGGGAAGACTTCAGCACAAAGACTTGTTGCGTCTTGCATATTTTTATTAGTTATTCGTTTTACCTCAACATATACTGACTCACGTCAAAAACTAAATTCAGCAAAAATATTTCAAAGAATTTATTCATTTATTTATAGTAAAATTTATAGTTCAGTGTAAATAATTAAATTTATTTATTGCGAAAATTTATAGTTCAGTGTAATTAATTACCTTCATTTTTCAATGTTCAATCAATCGTGCATAATTAAATTATCGAAGTCGCATAACTAATCGGTTGCTAGTTTTTGCAGGAAAATACACAATACCAGTCAAGAAAAAATATAAAAAGATGAGTTGCAGGAAAGGAATCGTTCTCCTTTCTTATGTGAGATTTTTCTAACATTGCAAGAAAAAACAGCCGTGCAACATCGCTTTAGTCCAAAAAGCTGTGAATGAACCTAGAAAGTTATTTCTGCTGGAAGCCAGGCATCGAAAATAGAAGACATATAATAGTTCCAGCGTTGGCTATCCATCTCACCAACACCCATCTCACCAACACCCATCTCACCAACACCCATCTCACCAACACTCATCTCACCAACACTCATCTCACTAACACCCATTTCACCAACACCCATTTCACCAACACCCAATTCACCAACTGCCATTCCACCAACACCCATTTCACCAACACCCATTTTATCAACACCAATTTCACCAACACCCATTTCACCAACATCCATTTCGCCAACATCCATTTCACCAACAACCATTTCACCAACACCCATTTCACCAACACCCATTTCACCAACACCCATTTCAGCAACACCCATTTCACCAACACCCTTTTCACCAATACCCATCGTCCCACACCAACACCGGTAGACGATGTCGAGAAATGGGTTACTAATCGCAGGAAAGCTTGGTAACAAGTGAGCTAAGAGCTTGAATTAGTCTAACTATTCTAAACTACTTCGTTGAGATTAAGATGGAATTCTAATAAAGTTAAATTTATTTGTTAACAAAGTTTTTGAGTAGGTTCACACCTCTAACAACTGGTTATCGTCAGCGTATCCGGCAAATATTTGAGCGCGGATGCACACCGACAGAAGATATCCTTCAGTGTCCGGTTGGAATCCTTCGACGTGCGGTGTTGCCGAGTGCGGTGAAATTTACGATGTCTCTGCCTAGATATACCCTCGCCTGGCTGCAAATTCTGTTGTCAACTGTTCTTCTCTTGACGGCGGTAGATGCCCAGACTTCAGCCTCGTCCTCTCGGTCCCTGCCACACCAACGTTACCCACTCATTGACGATGTTGATGAATGCCTCGGCCTAGTCGAAACTGCGTTGGACATCCTCGGTAATCCTGAGAGCGACGGCGATATTAAGTACAGTAATTTTGACAGGCAACAACGAGAAATTTACGACAGTCTCAAGGAACTTTAAGAGTATTTGGAAAAAGAAGCCAACGTAATGGTGGGGGAAAAGTCGCCTGTGTCTGGAGTGCTCAAGGACCTCATGTCCTTCCGAGAGCGCATCGTGGAGCAACCACTGCCTTCTGAGCCACCGCTTCCTCCTGAACCACCGCTTCCTTTTGAGACCACTTATCCTTCTGAGCCACCACTTCCTTCTGAGTCACCGCTTCCTTCTGAGTCACTACTTCCTTCTGAGCCACCGCTTCCTTCTGAGCCACCACTTCCTTCTGGGCCGCCGGTAAATAAATAGAAATAATAAGTGAAGTAAATGAATCTCACTTGAATGCTCTTGTTTGAAATATTTAAGACAAAATTTTTGCATGATATATGAATTCTGAGGATGCAAAAAATCTCGCAACACCAACTGAACGAACCGCCAAATAAACCTGAATTCACTTGATTTTCGAATTTACTTAAAACGCAATTAAATTTTTCGGTCCGGTCGACAGAGATGAGTTGATAAAAATATTAAAATTCAACTCTTTTGAACTATGAGGGAAATGGTCAAAATTATTCATCATTCCAGGCGCCGTTCACTCCCGCGGATTGTTCGGAGCGGCCGGAGAAGACATCGGGCGTGTACACCATCTACCCCAGCGGCGCTGCCGTCCAAGTTTACTGCGACCAGACGACGGACGGCGGCGGCTGGACGGTCTTCCTGCGGCGCCAGAAGCAGGAGCCTCAACTCAACTTCAGTCGAACCTTTAAGGAATACGAAGGAGGATTCGGCAGTCCCAGTGGCGAATACTGGCTGGGTACAATTGACATGCAATTTTAAACCATGCAAATAAAATTGTTGTTGTATTCAAAGTTAACAATCGCAAATAGTTATACTATTTGGAATACAGTCACTCGCATATTTATTGGCAACACGCTTGAAAATATTTAATTTGAGATATAATATAATTTGAAGCATTTATTGCAATTTTTGCATTTATTTTCAGTTAAATTGATCAAAGAACATCTAATTACTGTGAATAACGGATAGTAAAACGTCAGATCTTTGTTGTATTTATATTTATTAGAAAAACACCATAAGCAAAAGTAATGGCAACATTTTGAAAAAAAGCATATAAATTGTTGGCAACTCTAAATTAATACTTTGTGTGACCTCCCTTGGCAGCAATGATAGCAGACAGACGTTTCTTGTATGTTTCTACTAGGTGTTGGCATGTTTTAGTAGGAATCGTGCGCCACTCTTCCATGGCAAAAGTCTTCAATTCTTTGATGTTGCTGGGTCTTCTTTTATGAACACGCCTCTTGAGTTCCCTTCATAAATTTTCAATTGGATTTAAATCTGGGCCTTGGGGAGGCCATTCCAACACTCTCAATTTCTGTGTAGCAAAATATTTCTGTGATGATTTGCTTGTGTGCTTAGGGTCGTTATCCTGTTGAAAGACAAATGCCCGTCCAAGATGCAGTTTTCTTGTCGATTGCTCAACATTATCGGTTAAAATGTGCTGATATCCTTTAGAATTCACGATGCCCTCTATCACAGAAATATTCCCAGTACCTGCAGCAGCAAAGCATACCCACAACATGATGGACCCACCACCATGCTTCACAGTAGGTAGAGTGTTCTTTTCCAGTAGAACTTCACCAGATTTCCTCCATACAAAGCGGTTGTCATTCACACCAAAAAGTTCAAGCTTTGCCTCCTCCGACCACAATATATTATTGAGCTCTATTATTGCTTGAGTAGCATCGATGTGCTTCCTGGAGAACTCCAAACGCTTCTCCTTGTGAATTGGCTTCAACAGTGGCTTCATCCTTGGTACACGCCCGTGAAGGCCCTCACGGTGCAGGTAGCGTCGCACTGTTGACACATCCACAGTTTTTCCAGTACTAGCCAGATGTGATTGCAATTCCTTGGAAGTGATCTTCGGGTCTTTATTTACTATTTTCATGCAGGAACGCACATCTCTTTCGGTTAATTTTCGATTACGACCGGTTCGTGCTCGCTTGGCAGTGGTCCCATCATTCCTGAACTTGACAATAATATTCCTTACGGATGAAATTGGAACATTTAGAGTTGATGATATTTTTCGATATCCATTACCTTTGTTGTGTAGTTCAACTACACACTTCCTTATGTACTGTGAGTATTCAGGAAAAATAAATAATAAGATATACCTGAAAATATTAAATGAATAATATATTTTTAAGGTAAGAAATTAGTTTACACGATTACAGGCTATAGCATTTTAATACAAGCACACTAATATTTCATCTCTATCTTGGACATAGGTACAATATTTAAATTTAGAGTTGAAAGTTGCCAATAAATATGCGCATCACTGTTATACCTGTCCTGTTGTCTAAGAAAAATAGGTTGAGACCGAACATAACTTTATCACCAACAAGCAGAGATATTTGCATCTATGAAAATTACTCAATATGTGAGCAAATGTACTAATATAGAATGTAATGGATCCCATATTACCGACTTTTGCTGTTCAGGTTTGAGGAATCTTCATTTCCTGACGTCACAGAAGCAGTACGAGCTGCGCGTGTTGGTAGCCAGAGGAACCGAGTCTGCGAGCAGCCACTACAAGAAGTTCCAGTAAGCTTAAATTCAATAGTTAACAATCTTTGTTCTTAAGCTTTTACTAATTAAAATTTAAAACCTTCAAATTATGAGTTTATTTAGCATACATTATATAACATATTTGAAATACCTCGATTAAATCTGTTGGGATGTACTTCTGAAACTAGTAATCGCCTGAACAGAAGGAAAACATGAAATATTTTTAGCTTTATACTTTTTAATAACAAATTTAACGCCTAAAGCTTGTTTTCCCCGTCAGAGTGGGAGCTGGGGACTCGTACAAGTTGCACGTAGAAGGCTACGACAAAGAGCGCAGCACCGCCGGCGACTCCTTCACCTACCACTCCGGTCGTCAGTTCTCCGCCATCGACAGAGATCGGGATATGGCTGAAGGTTCGAGTGAATAATAGAATATCGTACGAATCCATGCCATGAATATTTAACCTCATCATTAACATAAAACCCTGACTTTTTTTCTGGAACATTAAGTATAGGCACTCACTACTTTTAAAATCGTGTTGAAAATATATGTTTGTATTATGTTTGCTGGCATTCGTTTGATAGAATGTAACTTTTGTATCTTTTTTCAAATGGCTAACACCCCTAACGTATGATATTTAATTTCACATTACTCATTGACATCATTTTATCTTCTCAGGAGGCAGTTGTTCGGAATGGAGCGGTGGGGGTGGTTGGTGGTATGACTACTGCTTCATCACGAACCCCACAGGGCTATTCGGTGGTGACAAGCCTGCCCACGAAGATAGTGACCTTTACCTTGAATGGCGTTACTGGCAGGGGTACTATGCCTACCTCTCTGAACTCACCTTTATGATCAGACCCAAAACTCTGGAGCTGGGCTAATGGTACAAGACTGGAATTAATTTAAATAGCACTTAGCACAAATCTATCACATTTTTATAGCTTGACTACGAGTGGCCAGTTCTAATATTCTTTTTCACTGAAAAGTTTCTCATGCATGGCACTCTCCAGTCTTCGCTTAAATAAAAAATAATCTAGATAACACAGAATCAATAAATTCTTGCTGATTCGACATCACGAACGGCACCTTATAAGAAAGAATGCGTAGTAAGAGAAGAAACCTAGAACTTTACCTTATCAGTACAAATTTTCGGCACTTCATGCATTGACAATGTTATTTTACTGGTGTTTCTTGAACTTTCCTAGGGAATGCGGCTGTTAGCCTTTTTAAAACCAATTTCCATTCTGTTGAGGGAATTGGTGTACATTCAAATTTATTATAATTTATTGCTTCATTGCCTTTTAAATTTCTACATCAATTTCTTAGAGTGGAGGCTAGGAAGGAATGTAATAATTCGAAGTTCAGACTGACAATTTATTACTGTTATTTATTCTATAATATGACATCTTTCCTGCTTTGTTTTTTCATCCATGCAGATTCAATTCGCCAAAAATAGAACATTTTTTGTACACATCTTCACTTCTAATTCTGAAATGACTAAGGGTTAATGAGTATGAATAATTTTATGTACATAAAAAAAAACGGTCACGAAAGTATAGTTTACAACGTGTTACACTTTACAACGTGTTACAGAATTATTGTCCTTGAATAAAATACAATTATATTACAATACCTGTATGTTTCCGTTCTCAAAAACACTAAAATTTGCCTCGAACAAAAATAGTGGATTAAAAAAATTTTTCCGTTAAAAAAATTTTTCAATTTATAGCCTAAATTTTCCATTGTACTGAATATGAATGGAGAAACATTAAACGAGGAAGAGGATAATACATGCTACTCGAAAATTAATTTGTTTATAATAGTGATAAATACGCCTGGAAACGTGCAACAAATTATTGATTATTGTATTGTCATCGGGAGCTGAGCTTCCCTAAAAGTTTCAGAGCGCTAGCTAGCGGGAAAGTTGGTGAAATATAGATTGCAAGATTTGATCATCACAAACAGACAGACAGACAGACAGACAGACAGACGGACACGAAAGCGAGCTAAGAAAAACGTGGTAAAAAACAAATAACGTCTAGCGTCTTGTAACGCTCAAATTCTACAAGGGGAACGTCTGCACCAAGAGTTGTGTCTTGTATATTCACATTATTTTTCGTCCTCCCTCAGCATTTATTGACTTCAATAAGCAAATTTATCATATATTTAAAAAAAAATACGATTTAAGAGTAGAAACTTTATAGCTGTCTTTGAACCCTATTTTCTTAATTTTATGTTTCAGCAATACAGTAAATTTATATTCCAGTGTAATTACCTTAATAATATTTTAAAGTTTTATCAAAAGTAAAGAATTAATCCGTCGAAGTGGGCATAATTATTAATATGTTGGTTTTTAGCTTAGAAATGCACCATACCATTCAGAAAAGAAAAATACTATCACGAAAGAATTCGTCCTCCTTTCTTAAACGTGATTTTTCTAACAGTGCAGCCAAATAACAGCCGTGCATCATCGTTTTAGCCCAAAAAGCTGCGAATGAAGTCTGTTTGGCCAAGTTTCCCGGCCCCAAATATTGGAATGAATTCTGATTTGTAATCGAATTCGATCCTGCGTAGGCAACGACGAGTAGAACTCAAGGCCCGTGATGAGCTCTACGTCCTTCACTTTTGCGCTGTGCTCTCGAAGAAATTCTTCATCACTCTGTAATGGATATATTTTTGATCAACTCATAACTTATGTCCATGTAGAGTTAATTTTTAATGCATTCAATGCTATTTCTACCATGAGTTTTACAGCCAGGGATGATAGATCAGCTTGATTTCCTTCCAACTACGAAAGACATGTTTCTCAACAGCAAATATCAATTAGGAGTATTGATAATTATATAATTTCTATAAAATTCTTGGCCACTGGCCCCTACCAGGCAGTTGGAGACCAGCAGTTGCTGAGGGAGGATGAAGGCCATCGCGTCGAGGTGTTCAGGTGGACAGGCATGGAGACCTCCGAAGCCGATGTGACACCGCGTGATGACCGCAAAGATATGCGTCGGAACAGCAACACCTTTGCCTTGAACTCTGCATGGTGGAATATTGGTAACGTAAACCAAATAATAGCAGAAGATTTGAGATGTAAAAATTGAATGAATTCCCCATCGTTGAATAGTTTAAATGACGTTCATGCGATTATTATTTTAACTATTTCTAGAGCAATATTCTATTCATATAGATACATCTATAGGGAAGGTAACCGTATTTCTTTAAATGAATCAATATCAATTTTAAAAATTCATATAAGTTTTATTAAATATCAATAAGATGCAGCAATTCAATTAGTGTTTTTATTAAAGAAACTCACTGCCATTGTGCATAATCATCCTTGAGGCTGTCACCATCTCTGTCGTACACCGGACCTACAACGACGTTCATCGCACCGAACTTCTTCCTCCATTCATCTATGGTATCTGCTAGGGATCCCCATACTTTCTTCATTTTTTGTGTCATGATGACTGCATTTGTGGTGCTTTTAATGTTAGATTTGTCACTAGAACTGGCCCATCCTGAAAAAAGTGTGTTTAATTCAGTACAAATCCGTGACATGGTAATGCGGATAAGGATTATATTTCGCACACAAGGGGTCGGGAGGTCTGTAAAGAGTGCGCCTGTTTTTAAAACATATTCATTATTACTAACATAAATACCAGTCAGCTCACACTAGTGGCATTTAAAATGCACCTAGTAAATTCCTTAGTAAATATCTATTTTTTTCACGTAAACAAGGGTGATTCATGGAAATTTACTGTTTTGTATTTCTCGCCAAGCAGCCAGATGGTGTAGGAAAAAACGGGGAGTATTTAATATGAAAGGCAAGGTCATGAAGTTTTGGGTCTCGCCTAGTCAGTTGCCACTATGCATTGGACAAGTGTGCAGCGTGCGTTTGCTGTTGAGGCGTACTTTCTTTGCTAATGGCCGTTCCGTACTCGGTTCCGTATTCGTCCTTTCAGTTCTGGTTCCTGTTCGAAAATTTGGCCCGATCCCCCGATTTGGCTCCTCGTGAATTTTTTCATGGGTTATCTTGAATAAATTGTTTACAATGGCTGTCCAAGGACTCTACCTCATTTGAAGAACGACAGACGCCAAACCATCGCCAACATACCCGTCAATATGCTTCAAAGGTGTTGAACGGAACTTCAAAAATCGACAGCTGAATGCATTGACAATGGGGGCCGTCATTTGTCTGATGTCGTCTTTAAAATTAGGTGATACAAAAATTCACGTAATGCATTTTTCAATAAAATTAATATTGTAATATCTGCACTAGTTCTTTTTTAATGAGTTTTCAAATCAGGAAGTTTCCGTGAAACACCTTGTAGAATAAAATTAATAAACATCTGTATACCATTTACCAAATACATGTTTTATTACTTTCAGGCATTAAAGTTTCCCACGCAGAATCGCCTAGAAGCGGTTGAGTCGCACACACGGGGGGCAAGTCGTTGACGTGGACGCGCGGGTCAGGAAGCCACGACCCTAAACGCACGCCTCGCGACGACCTCTGTTTAGCATCCAAGTAGAAGCTGGTCCAGAGGGGCACTCGCAGCGCCCGGGAATAGGCTGAAAAATAGAATAAATTTCGCTTTACATTTCAATAATTCGTACCAAGTGAATTGAAAAGTTAAAACAAATTCTATAATGCATTTAGGAATAACGAAGACAGAATTTTTTTATCCACTGACCGCACTAAGCACCAGTTAGTTTGACAGAGTCAATTTTGTTAGTCATTGCTTTCAAATTTAAGATTCCGTGGGTTTTTTCATTGAGACTGGGATTTCTGTATAGTTTTTCCTTTATGCAAAATCAATTAATTTGTCATTCTTATAAATCTAGTAAATCAAGTTATGTTGACAAAGTTTATACATTCCCAGCTATTATCTTGAGGATTTCTTAAGTTTCCGGTTGGTATGGTATTGAACAAAATACTTTTGCACGTTGAATCTTACCCGAAACGTAGGAAGCGTCCGTTACAGTTAGCGTTCCTGGTAAATCATTAATGCTAACAAGTGGCAACCCCCAGGGTGCATGCCAGAAGCTCAATGATGGCAGGCCTATGGACTCAGTATTGATCAAGCGTCGGACGTGGTTCTGTACTTCCTCAGCCTGCGGCAACACTTGACATTCGGACTCCTCTAGCAGCTCCTCGAGTTCCTCGGAAGCGTCTTCTGGCAATCGGGCCACAGGTGGAACCAGCGATTTCTGGTACAGAGACACATTTTAAGGAAGCCTAACTTAGGTATTGATTTCATCATGCAAGTCAAGACGCTTGTACAGCGTGTTATTGTTTATTGTGTTTCAGTTGTAATATAATAAAATAATTTAAACCTACTCTTCGAATAGTAGGTAGAGGAGGAGGATTGATGAGGAGATGGTGGAGGGAGCCCCAAGTTCCGTTGTTGGGAGCAGGTCTACTGTCGGTCAGGAGGCACATCAAGTTGTAAAGCTCAATGTTCTGGAAGGCCTCAACTTCAAGTCCAGTTTGGAATGCCGGTCCAAAAGCCAAGAACAAAGCCTTCGCAGGTGAAATGGTTTAAAGTGAGTGGTTACTTCCAAGATCGGAAAGAATGGTGGCCCATTGATGGAGTTCAACGGACGAAAGTGCAAAAAATTATTCTGTCAAATACACAGTCAACAGAACAGAGCAACGAGATTAATAACAGATGTAAAATTCAAGTCTATAAAATAAAAAATTATTAGCAATACTTAAATTTTACATAGGCGGGTTATTCTTTCGAGAAAATACTGTACCATTTACTTGCTTTATACTGTACGCACATTCATCTCAGAAATGTAATTATCGTATCCGTGGTCCCCGAGATCCGATTTATAGGTTCCGTCGCCATCAACCTGAACAATGAGGACAATTAATTATGTTGAATAATTATTAACAATGAGATTAACTGCCACTAAAATTAAAATATTTAATTTTAGCAAAGTATATTTAATACTCATGGGGTAAAGTATACAAAGACGAACAGTATGGTTTTATCTAGTTCGAATGAAATATGTTCATTAAAAAAAAACACCATAATAGGTGTATTTTTAAATATTCATTTGCAATTTTATTTATTTAAAAAGCTATCATTTGACGGGCGATGTTCCTGAAGCGTTTTGGGTTTAAAGTTCTAAAAATATTTGAATGTTTCAGGATTTCTGCTGAAGACTGACCTGGTATCCCTTGGACAGATCCACGAAGATATCTTCGACTCGTCGTTGACCGCCAAGGTGCCATCGGGCAGGGGAATATTGTCTGTGGTAGACGTTCATCTCGCGTCTCTTGCATGACAATTCCTCCATAAGCGACAGAGTGCCCCCTGGAAAAGACAAAATTAAAATCAGTATTAATATAGGCAGTGGCTATTTGTTAAATTAATGGGAAATGAATTTTCAATATTTTTAAAAATATATGTATTGATATCAATGAGAAGATGACAGCTTGAGGTAAAATATGAATGATTTAATTAGACAAGTATATTTGAACTTAGATTATTCGTTTGAGTTTTAATTTGAAATGTACCGATAAGCTTGAAGGAATTTACGACATCATCTATATGATTGTGAACCGATGAATTAATTGACAAGCCTTAGCATATAGGAAGACAAACTTCATTTTAATGTGTAAATTTATCTGCAAAATTAAAGGCACATTTGAGCTTACCGAAAGAACGATCTCTCGCATTGAAACGAGCAAAAACACCGTTGTATAAACTTGTGACTTTATTGGCAAAGTTTGGGACGATTCTGTTCATGTGGAGAACCCTCTCCGGGCCAGCGGCCGTGACGCCGTGATCCGCGACAATAATCAGGTTAACGCAGTCCAGCAATCCACGTTTCTGCAGCCCAATAATGAGCTGCCGAATGGCTTCATCCACCAACTGTAGAGCTTCATTCACCTAAGGAAGTATGCAAATTTAAATACTTTTAATACAGTGACAGGGTGCTTCGCATAAAACTATTGTCGTTACTCCTGGTTAAACTCATAGAAAATTATTTGAGATCCGAAAAATGTCACAGCTACAAAAAATTAAGTGTTGAACTATTGAATCAAATGTAGCTTTAGGGTTTTCTAATCATAATTAAAAATAGTTGACGACTGACCGCTCATTATAATCAGACATTCACCTGTTGGGAGTCGGGACCGAAATCGTGAGCTTTCGCGTCAGGCTCATGCAAATATAGGGTGATGAAGCGCGGCCGCTGATGACTCGGTAGATCTAGCCATGTCAGTACCTGCAAACGTAGATATTTATACTATTTTCAGGTTTTTAGACTGAGTAATTGATCTCTCAATCTTTCGAGTTAAACTTTAGTACAATTTGCTTCCAGCCTTTCAATATACACTAATATTTAACTTTAACTTTTTTGAGCGTTGTAAGCCTGAATAAAAATGTGTAAAGAGTATGGCAATCTTATTTATCTTTGTGAGTCTAAACTCCAAAAACATAAGCGAAGATCGGATTACAAAATTACCTAATAATTCATGCTGGTTATACTAAATTGTCATTTCCTACGCTTGCGACTTTCACCTGATTAACTCTGACGTTGAAAGGCGTTCGATCTGAGAACGGCAGCCAGTACGTTGGAGATAATCCTCTGACTTCCGATCCTGGCCAGAAGTAAGTGGCGGAAATCTGGCCCTGAATCATCAGGAATATCATGAAATTAAGTCAGTGAAAAAGACAGGATTGAAGGCTTGTGCTAGGACACGTTATGTGTATGTAACAAAATGTTTTAAATTAATGAATGTTAATCTCTATTTACATATATATTAACAATACCACTTTGCATGACATGGAAAGCACCATTCGTTCTATGTAACGAGTAAAAATGAAGAAATAAAATAGCTAAAATAGAAAAAACATAGGAGGATGACAAGACTAACAGATTTTGGGGATTAAAACGTTTTTCACCGGCGTTTATCAAACACCGATAAAAACGCTCCATATATAAGAATGAAAATTTAAAAATATAGTACGACCTGCAGATAGAGAGATATTGTAATTATTCTAAAGATTCAATCCCATTCGTAAGCATGGAGTTTAATGTTCATATTAATTCAATAAATTTTTTGTCCGCCAAATTACCTGATTTTCGACGGTCTTCCAGATCGGTTCGCCGCCCCAGAACCTCCTCTCGTAGCTGGTCGGCTTGCCAGGACCAAAGGAGGCGTTGAAGGCAGGGTCTCTGAAGCGGTTAGCTATGATCCCATGCGCAGGGGGCAGCAGGCCCTGAACATAAAATCACTATAATTATTTTTAACTATGCCCGATATAGAAAGGCAGGTTTACACACAGGTACGTTTATATAGGCACAAGCACACAGCACTACACTATAATTTGATGTTCGAAGCCACACGAGGATACACAAATAGATTAGAGTGCATAGAGATAATGGTCATTCTCGATGCCGAGAGACTGCCTATGCTTCGGAAATTAAATACAAGTGAAGCTTCTGATCTAATCGAGGAGAGAAGTGTTCTATGCTAGTTTCATGGTTATGGTAATAAATGTGAGTATTTTCATGCCAAATAATGCTGATAGTATTATGGTTTTTACAGTCGTCTCTCTATCGTGATTCATTTATCATCTTTCATTATAATTCACAAGAGATAGAGGGGCAATATAAATTCCGGCAATATGAATGTATGTATTAGTTCAATTTATTAACAGTGGCGATGGTGTAGTGATTGGGGAAGGTGATGCTAGGGTAGGAAGGCTTCACGTATGGGGCGTGAACTCCTCTCTTGGAGAGCTTCGAGATCGTTGGGGTGAGTCCTCTCTTCAGGAAGTCAGCTCGAAATCCATCCGTAGAGACCAGAATCTTGGAATAAATAATAATATTGGAGTAAATTTATAAATAAATAGATAATAATCTTGAAAGGAATTTAAAAGCAAAAAACGTCAAGCAAATTTATTTATTTTTTATTCATTTTCAGATTGTCGAACTGATGATGGAGCTGGACTCCGATTCGTTTTCAATATCGATAGGGTGAATTTGCTTGACGTTTTTTTGCGATTAAATTTCTTGTGAACTTGCGATATAAGTAGAGTGATAATATAAGTACTTAAATAATCTTGGAATCTTGGAATAAATAATAAATAATAATAAATGAATTTCCCCGTTATATCAGGCCAACAAATTTGTATCGGACACCGTTAGGTTCGCTAAAATATTTTCTATGGGCTTATGCGCTGCGACCACAAATAATATTCGTTTCAGGATTAGGTAAATAGAAAACAAAATAGAAGGATACGAAAGTAAAAAATTACCAGAGGATGATGACTGTATTCTGGAGGACACCTGCTCGGGTCCAGCGCATGTGGTATGAAAGGAGGGCCTAAGCTGGGCCCGGTGCCCCGGAAAGACTGGAAATGTGGTCCAGCACAAACACTCCCCACCAGCATGCACACCACGACTTGAAACACTACCCTACCCATCTGTGCAGTAGTAGCTTGGAAGGATCTGTTTCAAGAAATTTCTGAAACGAAAAGAAACGTAAGATCACGTATATGAATAACAATCACAGGAAAGAACAAAAATTCTTATAAACTTTACGTGGACCTATCGTGAAAAACATTTACCAAATAACATGAGGGTTGTAAGTTATATAAGATGATAAAGATGATGTCAGAAATTTTTACTTATTTTTATTCGGGTCTCTACTACATTATTATTTTAAGTAGAAATAATTTCGATAGCATGGTAAAATACGGGTACAGAATTTTTAAGTGAACTATATGAGCCCAATATTTCCGGAGGCAAAGCTTGTATTTAGCGTGACGTGCTTTGTCATGCCTGTAAATTATCTCATATTTATATACGAATATTTACATACATACATAATTTTATTAGGCAATTTCATGTATATTAAACTTCTGTTATTGTTTTATAACTACTTCTATTATTCATGAATTTTTGCGAACACAACATCAGAGTTTAATTGAAAATAAAAATACATTACTTATTCTTATGTACATATAGCGTAGCTAAAAAGACACAAGACATTCATGAATATTTTCAAGAAAATTTAACCCTTCAACGCTGTACGATTGGCCGTAATCGCCTAGCATACTTCGGTGGGCCATAATTTCAATGCAAAAAAACTGCGGTGGCTGAACAAAAACTCTAAATAAGTGAGTTGAATAAATCGTTGATAAAATAACTTCCTGCATTGCTTTCGAGGGCTCGACAGGCCGCGAAAAGCCAGCACGGTATCTTCACGAGCCTTGGTCTCCCCGCCCAACTTTTAAGCCATTTCCTGGTTAGAAAATAACACTCAAATGAACAATATTTGCATTCAAAACTATATAGCATTAATTGAAGCCAAAACTGGAATTTTTTGCCCTGGTGTGTTGCATTTGCATAACTGCGTGAATATCATTTATTATAAATTAAATAGTCATGTGTTTTAGGCATTTACGGCTTTGCTGCACTCATTTTCTACAAATTCTGAGCCAATTTCGATGCTAATGTACTAAAAAGTTTTTATTAATTTTCAGTAATTTTGTTTTCGCAATTATCTTACTTTGTTATAATAGTTTACGTTTCATGTTCCAATGTTATAACAAGAAAAAATAATAAGAAAAGTACACATTTTCCGCTGTTAATACAAATGAAATTTTTTATTAAGTTGCAAAGCAATCGCACAGCTACGCACTCGTACATATATATGATGAACTTGAGAAGATGAAACCTTCTCGACGTAAACTACTTTAACTCACGCAAATGTTATTATTTTTCTCTCCATCCACGCGGTACATTTAAAATCGCGCGTGGCCGTTGATAAGCAACTATCATGTCAGTCGTGTAGCACCTCATCATCGCTACAGTGATGAGCTAGAGTTCAAGTACGCGATAGCGCCTCTACAACGCGCGCGTGCTCGGGGCGAACTTCTGTATCGTGCGCAACAGCAGCGGCGGCGTACGTGGTCGTGACCTAGAGAACAATGTTACGCTGTACAGTCGAACGGCCTTCACAATCCAAAAACGCGCTACGAAAAAAAACCTGAACTGATTATTAACAACACTTGGGGCCTACAATTTTCATGGATGAAGAGCGTTCAATGTTTCTATAGGAGCTCCATCATAAAGTTGTGTGTTCCATGAAGGTAATTTTTTGCGTTTGCATCCACAGAATTCAGGCCTACATCGTTTCTGGTATTATTTTTGGGATGTATAATAGCATTGATTAGCATAATTGTACTTCATACGCCCTCAATATGAGAAAGAAACCAAAAATTACCACACGCTTTTTTGGTTTTCGTTTCGTGTTGCACGTGGGTAGTGCTCTGCTTGGGTAGAACACGCTATCAGAACTGAGGAAATTTTAGACAGCACTGCGGGTGTTTTTAAATTGCATGTGTTAAATAGAACAATACGCTTTAGTTTTCCTTCTCTGATGACAGTGGTAACCTACATTGTTTTCCGCTGTTGTGGCCTTCATTGCACTGTAATTACTTTCCCTCGCAGGAATCGACAGCACGCATGAATACATTTCAAAATTAATTGAGCAACCATTGATTCACTGTGAGCTAAATCTTTGAAAATATTCTTTCAAGCATTGTTCAATGCTTTAATAGACATTGGAAAGCATAAAAAATTTAATCTTTTTCAGATCAGATTATCATATTATGTTTCATGGAAGTGCATGATTGATTTGCCCACAATCATATTTCTATTTACTTCTTTGAAGATGAAAAATTACAAAAAGTTCATTTCACTTTGGAATAATTAAAAATTCTGCCGGTATATAAATTCAAATTAAGTAAAAATTCTGCCGGTATAAACTAAACTAATTTCATTGCTCGCAGCGCATGTATTCATATTCAATAGCTGATTTGCTGGGCACTCAATTTACCAAGGCGCACAAAAACTCAAATAGTTATTGACCTTCTGACGGCGTTTTGCAAGGAACGCTTCATCTTATTTTGAGCTTCGCACCAGACCATAGCACCGAATTTGGAACTATACGCACATATTTCGAGGACGACGCCCACGACGTACAACATTTCCCGACGCCCTGGCAATAATTTTGTACAGTTGACAACATCCAGTGGAGGATGATGTCCCCCACTAATGTCTGGCAATGATAAGCTGATCGTATTTATTACCGTAACTGACGTAAAACAATACCCCTATTCGGCATTAATTCTTCGTGTACATTAATTGTACATGGGTGAAGATGAAGCTTAATGGCTATTAAAAAAATTTTTCGTCATAAAGGATTGCTTATTTGTGATTAATTAGGTGCAAATGCGGTTAGTTTGTTAGAAAAGTTGAAATTCACTTAGTCAGCAAGGAAATTTTGAATTTATTATTTAGTCGCAAAATGTCATGTAACGCATACCAGAGTGTCAAAGCATATGATCCTAAAAGTCGTAATGAAATCTATCAGAATCATTCGTAAGCATTTATGAGATCTGTTGAATAATTTTCGGGCATCATTATTACATGTGGACAGTCAGTAAAAATCTATTTCGCGTCATTTAGAAGTTCAGCAAGCCTAATCATATAAATTGCGATAAGTTTCGGCATAACTTGCGGGCGTTGGTATTAGTCATCCTGAATTAGGCAATCTCAAAGCCAACTCAGTGCAAATATATAAGGCAATGAACGATTTGCCGGACTAACTAGCAAAAAAGCAGAAACAACAAAAAATTGCCCTTCGCTTGGTGGTTGGTTTTCAGTCGGGACCTTGCTGCAAATGTCGAAATTCTCAAAAAAAATCTAAGGACGAAACTTGGGCCTACATGCAGCTCTAAATGTCAAAATTTTGCTTTCAAAATTTTATGGTTACGAACCTGGGAAACTTGTTAATCTGATCAATGACAAAATCTTCTAGGGTGTCACACGTTTGGAAAATTTACTGATAGAAAATGAGGAAATTGGAAAATTTACTGATAGAAAATGAGGGAAGTTTCGTTTCAGCAGCATTCCAATCTACGCGTTTGACCACTAAAATGACTTATGATATGATTTACATTATTTGGTTAGCGTAACTGATGGACTATTTAAAAGTTTTTTCTTCATTTTGCTCAAACCAAGAAAAATTTGATTTATTGGAAAATTTCTCCCTGGCGATTCCCCTCAAGGCAATCATTTCGTTAAAATATTATCTAGTTAAAATATTGTTTTCGTATACAATTGGCTTTAAATATTGTACTTATACCTGTATATCTTTAGCATTTTCAAAGCTAATATTGGTGCATGTTATGTGTTATGTTGTTATGCGAATTTTCTCACAAGCAGAAATTCATCCTGAGTGAGGCTGCTTATATTTTTAAGATGCCAGCACTAATTGTTTCTTTCGTTCCATGACAAAGGAGATTTCTGTTTTGCCAAAACTTTTCTCTGTTTTGCCAAAGGGTAGTTAAGCCATCTTATTTGGTGGCTAAATCCTTTTAAACCACAAAATTTGGCAAGACAAATGACATTCATTGTTCAATGTGTGGGCGACGATTATAAATTTTGCCTTCCAATTAAAGGGCACAATTACACAGTTATCTATTATACGATGGTGTCCAGTTTATAAATGAAGTTGCCAATTCTCCATGAAATTTGCAGCGTACTGTTTTTTCTGCTTAGAAATGCGTATCAGCTAGTTACAATGCAAGTAATTATTAGTTCGCATATCAAAAATGACCATGCCAGGACACGGAGAATAAAATGGAACTATGATTGAAAACCACGACTAATATATGTAAACAAATTCTTTCTATCGCTTGCAAAGGAATGCTGGAAAATCGGCCGGTAATAAGCACCTTTAAAAAGTGTAAACTTGTGTAAGAAAACTTAAGTTACTTATGTAGAGGTTTGGCGTTTTTCTTTCCGCTAGTAAACTCTGTATTTAATATAATACACGCGCTCACATCAAACTATTTATTCATTGTTCCTGTTAAAATTTGGCCAACTCTCGGTCCACCTGCTTGCCACAACAAAACGAGGAAGAAGTAGCACATCTCTCCTTGACTGCCGTGGAGGGACTGAGCAACTGAGGCAGGTACAGCCAAGTTTAGGGTCACTGCTGTAGCGCACCTACCCTCGCAGCCTCACCCATGGAGCTGCTTGGTTCCTGACGTGCCAAAGACTGGCACAAAAGACTTTAATTTGTTCAAGGATAGCGACCAAGACATCCGCATCGATAAATAAAAGCTTCCTTTGAAAAGCACGCACTTTTCACTCAAAAATCAGCGCGGGACGAGCAATGAATGGAAATTGACGAGGGTTTGTAATGAGCATTACAATGTCGCATTTTCCGTTAAACCAATGTGATAGATGTAGCAATATTTACGTGAAATTTTCATTGGATCTTCGATATTTTAATTTTAACTTATACATGTTTATGGAAAATAGTAAAAAAAAACTTGAATAAAGGTTTAATGAAAGTAATCGTGGAAACTGAAGGTTTTATTTAACAATTTCGTTTAATCTTGATTGTATGCATATTGATTGAATAAAGTAGTTAGTCAAGCTCAGACAGCTCCTGCTTTGTCACACAACGAAGGTCAGAAACTTTAACGGCTACACGACCACACCTACTTGATCACTGGAATGTGATTGAAATCAATAAGTTATAAGAAACGTTCCTATAGTTAATAAACAACTAATTAACGAAACGATATGATATGATGTAAACTTATTATGCAATGAATTTTTAGCTAACGCAAGGTATAGCTATGACACATTGGCGAAAATTAGTTTGCTTAAGAGTTTGTTAGAAGATCGTAGTTGGAAATATTTAGGGCTTTTTGAGCGTATACACGGAACTTATCGGATCTGGATTTTTTCCCGAGAATTTATTTTATTTTATCGGTGGAATTACGTGAAACTATAAATTGGAGAAGGGGCTGTGCAAAATTATTAAAATAAGATTTTTACTTTTGTTGTATTGCGTTTTCTTTAGAAAAAAAAAACAATATAATGTTTCCCTAAAATTTCAGAATGGGGCCCAAATATGAGGTGCATGCTAAATATTCGATTGAACCGCTTTTTCTTCATTTCTTCATAAAATAATGAATAATAAATAATACTGTACTTTGAACATCATTAATCGGATTATAGGGAAATAAAATAATAAGAATGGAATTCATCGTTCTCAAGTTCTCGCAAGATTACTTATCCAGTGAGCAGCTAGTTTGAAATAAAAAATAAAATTTCCAATAACCGTAAAGATTGGAACTGATTACAACTACGTAAGATAATTCACCTCTCGCTTAAAGTGATTAAAATTTATACAAAAATGTTTATTTCGTAGTTTTTTTTGCAATATCACATTGAAATTCCGTCGCAGTCTAATTCTACTGTCACACATGAATCTGTTGTAAAAAAAGTCTTGGAAACGGTTTGAAATTATTTATCTAAATGGTTTTAATAAATTTGCTATATACCTACAATTAACCCAATTGTATATAGTTTATCTCACTCTTTCAAAACTTCTTTTTGAAAGAGTCTATTCTATTCTTCTATTTTTCTAGTGACAATCGGAATCAAATATATAGAATAAAAAATATCCTTATCTGAAACATGAGTTAGCTCAAACGATTAAACTCGTATTTACATTTCGACCGAACTGGATAGAGTTCCAGCTGTGAACCAAGCAAAAAACTGCGTTTCAAATGCTAAGCGCTACCTAAACACACCACATCTTCATAAGGAAAAATTCCCCACAGATAAATAAGGCTACACGATTTCGACCTTGCGATTTATTTTGAATTCGTGCGCTTTTTACTGCGTATGTGAATACTTTTCTGACACAATGTTTCTTATCGAGCCTACCGTCTCATTGATCTGCATTCAGCTTCGTCAAGAAATGCCAACTTGCAAGGTCGTATCCAAGGTACGGGATAAAATTTCGAAGTAATTGCCGAGAGCAGCCACTGTACAGAATACCGTTAGTTGACATTTAGAAGAGCAAGGTGGGTTTTGACAAAGCCGCCACGCAACATCGCTGTCTGAAGGCGACACTAAAACGTATGGCAATTATTAGATAAGTTGTGTGTCGGATAAGCTGGGATTGTGTTGATTTGTTGGCAATCCATTTCAGAAATTACGCAGTGGTCAGCGAAGCGCAACACTAATATCTAATGTAATGAGGGATTTAGAAGATCCTCATGGCACCATAGCACTGACGTATCTTCTTCGTCATCAAATAGAAGAAAGGATGCGTCTTGACTCGTTATCTACGCTTTCAGAAATTACGCAGTGGTCAACAAATCGTATCTTTAATATCTAATGTAATGGGGATTTAGACGATCCTCACGGCACCATAGCACTGACGTCTTCGTCGCCAAATAGAAGAAAGGATTCGTCTTGACTCGTTATCTACGCATACACTCGTCGCTGGCAATGTTATCCGTATTTAAAGGCCGGATACCAAGAGTTACCGTCAGTAGAAAAGGGTTGAACAGAACAGAACAAAGTCCTGTGCTGAGTATACCGGAAGAACACGGAGGTTATCATGCCAGCAAGAATATGAGAACATCTATCGTGTTAGGACATCAATGTTGGGGTATTTATAGAGATAAGATAGATTTATGGCTATTGTGGATAAAAATTTTGCGATATCGAATGATACAGATTCTTACTAATGCATAGTTTTTTATGTCAGAGATTTTTCGATTTAATAAGATAATTTGTGACTGTAGAGAAGGAAACTATCGAAGGCCTTTTACACGCTCCGTGCATACGTAATGACACTAAAGGTGACAGTCTGATGCTCTGCATGATACCCATGACCTCTGCGACGTGTTGAGTTATTGTATTCATTTTAGATTCCGCGTCGTGATTGGCAAGCTACAGCGTGACTGGGACGTCCATGGGCACAACAGAGGGCAGCGTTTTCTTCGACGTGTAAAATGTGATTTCATCTACACGAACTAAGGGAAACATTTTCCTGCTTCTCACGGAAAATATCTCTCATGCAGGAAATAAGAAGTAATTTCTGTGCATTTTTTATACAGTATTTTTAGCACTGTCGCCTTTTCCGGTCATATATGCATATATATAATTCTAGTCTTCTGCCCTTGCATACTTAACTTAGGTGTCTTATCAAAATGATATTTAAAGGCTTGTAATATTCATTTACTGTAAAAAAAATAGGGTTGTTTAGCCAATTCCGTACACGACCAATGATATTTTTGAACTATATCAGCACTGGATGCATATTTTGTACGAAACTAATAAAATGCCTAAACAAAAATTCTACTAAGTGAAAAAATTAGTTACGTAAAACTGTTTTTAATCATATACAATTGAGAGAGCCGCACGTAAGCAGCTGCATTTTGAAGCTGAGGGCCATTCGAGCTCGTTTCTGCAGTTCTTATTCCACACTTCCTGGTTACCCAAACAAACAGGCTCCATATATTGCGTTATGTACAGACAAGTTTTTATTATTGTAGTTTCTAATCTACGGGCATGTTTAAGTTTAAAGATAAATCCAAAGTTTTCTTCCGTGCATTCATGAACGATTTATAACTTATAGTTTTTAAAGTAATTCCGTTAAAATAAAAGGATTAAACTAAAAATTTTACCTAAATAAATAATTCCAAAGAATATTTTTCGAAAATATCTTTTTAACGTTTATTAAAAAAATATGGTGTGGCGATACACAAAACTGTCTAGGGAATATGGAGGCATTCAGCGGATCGATGCTTACCTGAAGTCCCATGTTTCTTAGTGACGAGTAAAATGCTTAAAAATGTAATATTTAAAGCTGAATTATTTCATATAATTTCAACTTTTCGGGTGTCTACGAGTATTTATGTTATTCGGTGATTGCTTGAATCGCAAAATAATTATTCTTTTTTTTAAAACATAGTTCATTTGCACTAATGAAATACACTAACATTAATCCTCTTTTGCGTCGCTATTTACGGTACAAAATTTCATGTAGAGTAAATTCCCAGCATAACTTGATATCTAATTGTGCCTTGTCAACTAGGTGCAATTAGGTCTGAGCCAAAATTTGTAACGTGAATTTCGTATAAAGAGGTTAATCAAATTAGTAATTTGAATTACATGGGAGGCTGTTTTTTTCCTAGGCCTTACTGGATGTTTATAAAAAACTGTAATCTGGTAATTCTGAAAAGGTAAATCGAATTGAATAAAAATGGTAATTATTGAATGGCATCATTATTTTCATAATTTTATCTTGCATATTTGTTATGAACCAATTTGTTTGACTCGACGTGCAAGACGTCACTATTGTATCTATAATCTGAGCAATTAACAAGTAAAAATGAGTTATACAACAATTATGGATAGTAACCTTTTTACTTCCAGAATTTGTTATGAATCGTTCGCTCGTTGGTCCAGAAACACCGTTTACCGCTGCATTATTTACGAAGAAATAAACAATATAAAGACAATGAAGATCCGCAGGATCTTACTTTCCGCAGATTTAAAAAATATAACTCACTACTCACGGCAGTGAGTGACAGAGAGCGCATTTGCTCGTGCATAAATCAGTTTTCATTGCGATTAGTACGTACAGTGCATTAGAGCTATAGAGATGTCGTATCTTTGATACAGGCATGCCCGCTTCTCAAAATCGACGAAAACGTGAAGTCACGGACTTACGGAGAGACGGACAGACAGACAGACGGACATGGCGAGCACAATAGTGCATATTTTCTGTAAAGAGAAAATGCGCTAAAAATATCAGATATAATTTCGATAATGTAAGAATAACAACCGATTTGAAAACTCGATACAAGTTAAGTTGTAAAATAATTGACCACCACAGATTTACAAAATACCAGACATAATTTCGATAATGTAAAATAACAACCGATATAAGTTAAGTTATAAAATGATAGATTAGAGATTCCCGTTGCCGTTCACTCTGTAGCTGCTCCTAGAACCAAGCTGCTCCCACGAGATCCGATACGCAAAAAAGTCCCAAAAAAAGCGATATCCTTACTATCAGAAAGTGTAGGTGAAGTGATTAAAATAAATAAAAATTGCGTATTCAGGTTTGTGAGAGACGAGTTTCTATTGTGAGAATGATTCAACAACAGAAGGATTACATTCAACCTCTCAAATACTGAACTAATGAGATAATTTATTCATAAAATTTCGTCAAATTCTGTATGTAGAGTATCGATTATTTCAACGTCCCTTATCGTTTCGAGATGCCCCTGATGACACGAATTATTTAAAAACCTATACTTGTCTGATAGAAATAATAATAGATTACCTGTCATAACAATCTTCCTATAATTATTAAAAAATTACATACTATTGAATTGTGAATCATTCATAAATAATATTTTTTCATATTATTTCTAAATTGGAACCTGATTTTAAAATACAGAATACACGTGAATAATAACAATGTGCTGTTAGTTAATGCAGCTCAGCCAACGAACATTTATTTTTCATGCACAGGATGCGTAATATCTGTCAAGACACGAAACTTTCCTCCTTGGCTTCAGCTAGTCAACTCATTAAGCTTGTCGTGTCTTTGTCTTATGCATATAATGAGGATCGCTAAACACCGTATCTATTATGTGTCATGCTAATGTAGCGAGCGGCGTGACCTGTTAAGGCTAATGAACAATTTTGGGATATTCACACGTACTAGTGTCCAGGATACTTTTTGCGCAGTAAGTTCTATGAACAGCATCAAATACGTTTCAAAACAACAATATTAGTTTTATAATCAAGATGAAGCTGCTTGCCGGAATCTGTTGTGAGCTACTTAAATGTCATGTTTTGTTAAAAATTGTTACATTTTGAGGCTGTTAGTTTAAACGTAGGGCAGTCAAATTATTAGGGCAGTGAAGCAGCATTAAAGTGTCAACCTAACGTCCTAACTGTTCACGGACCATCTACTTGCATGAATAAACGTGTCTGAAAATACCATCGAAACCAATCTTTAATTAACTTAACTCTATCTAGGAATTTCGAAACCCGGAAACTTTGGGCCAAACTGTGATCGAATGAACAGTCATGGTCGATTGAATTCAAATGAAAACTAAATGAAGTTCTTCATCACATTCTTGCGAATGTTATCAGTTCCTCATCTTTGTTGCAAAAAGCTTGCACAAAGAATGCATGCGTGAAGTAGAGTGACACCCTTGAAAACCATAGATTAGTTCGTTTACAATTTCAAATGAATGTACAACCAAACGAATTTACGAGAATATAATTTTTTATTCGTATATTAAATGTTTCTGTTTATATGTCGGCTGATGCGCAGTGGCAGGTACGTAGCACCATACCAGCGCAGCACCATACCAGCGTAGCACCATACTAGCACAGCACCATACCAGCGCAGCACCATACTAGCATAGCACCATACCAGCACAGCACTATACCAGCATAGCACCATACCAGCGCAGCCCCATACCAGCGCAGCACCATACCAGTACAGCACCATACCAACTTCGTATATTAAATGTTTCTGTTTATATGTCGGCTGAAGCGCAGTGGCATGTACGTAGCACCATACCAGCACAGCACCATACCAGCGCAGCACCTTACCAGTGATGCAACATACCAGCGCAGCACCATACCAGCGATGCAGCCGCTACTGCCAGTCAGGCAGGTCACCGCGCTCGGGACGCTGGGCGCTTCCAAGGCCGGTCGGGCTGGCTGGCAGGAGACTCTACTCTGGCGCTAAGTTCACACTTAACATATGTTAACAAACGCATGACTGATCGCTGAAAGTTGAAAAGTTTATTATTCGTTCGTCTTTTTGCAACCTTTAATCGAATCAGCGTTTAAACGTGGATCGAGTTGCTAACCTCAATGGCAGTTACTGCAGTTAGAGAAACGTTCGCTTATTATTTAACACGATGGACGTCTAAGCTTATTAAATGCCGATGCATCGTGCGCAATATTTAGCTTTTTTAGATAACAAGTGAGATCCAGCTATAACAATTCTCGCAGGAAACTCTTCCAAAAATGTCAATGAAGAAATAAGCAATGAATACAATTATTTCCACACTAACTGAATTGATACAGGGGTCGCATCCTCTCAAGTAACTTCACTAGACAGCGAAATTACATCACTCGGCAATAGATGCAAGCAATGCACCGCCTGCAAAGTGCAAAGGGACCAGTGCAACGGATGTTCATGGGGAATGTCGCACCGCAGTACGTTTGCGACTACCTAACCAGACACCAGTTAGTTACCGGTTGACCTGCGACGTGAAGGGGTGGTGCATTGTCACAGCTGGCTCAACTATACTGTATCTGATTTCAGAGTTTCTCCTTGCTTGTGTCTTTCACGTTTTTGGCTGTGGTGCCACAATAATTCAACGTAGAAATATAGAACAACTGTAACGCCTCAGATTTCAGCGACATCATATGTTGATTAATGATAACTTGATGGCCATGTAAGCGTTCAGGTGTTAGCAGCATAAGCGACACAGGCACACAGACGAGATGTATTGTAGCTAAACAAAAGAAATAGGTATTTGATGTGGCATGATTCAATCATTGTCGATGACACGATAACTGAGTCGTATTCGTGAATGCGTAAGGCATTGAAAAAAATCTGTGTTGAAATGAAATGATTCGGTCTATAGATTTTTTTCGCTGATTAGGTTTCACTAAAATGTTTTATCCACTTACAGGTTACGTACCTCTAATGTGAATGTCCAGCGATTAAGCTACTCATTTTCACTATAGTCTCACTATCACTAGACACTAGTGAGCTGGCATATCACTTATCCGGGTATACCCCCCACAGTTATCTAGTACTTATTAATAGTTACGGAATTCAATGTTAGGAGCATGATTCGATTCTGCAAAACTTCTTAATAAACTCCAAACGTTAAAAATTTGCGATACGCTTATTCAGCGAGTATACATTAGCTATCGTTTTCAGTTCTATCGTCGACAGGATCCGATCGCCCATAGGCCAAATGAATGCCGTGTGCAATCTTGGTTAGATGAGTGTGAATGTAACTAAGACGATGTCGTTGGAGATGCGCCTTGTCTACCTAATTGGGGTATCCCTGAGCCGTTCCCTCGGCCTTGAGTAAAACCGGTGTTACAATCGTCGAACGTCGACGGGCTTCTCTTCGAGACATCGATGTCTCTGAGTGTGAAGTAACATTGCCATGAGCAATGACAATGTTAGGTACCTAACGTTACGAGTTAACGAGTAACGTTAACCTTTACGCATCACTATTTGTTATGAGACGTTTGAAAGAAACACAAAAAATGTAACAAAGAAGTGACTCCTTGGTGCAAACTCGGTCTAACTTTCAAGTATTATTTTGAAGTATTAACCAAATCTGTGGTCAATAACATAGGATGCTCTCTACTTTAACTGCTTGCTTGTTTCATCCTATTCCTCGGCAATAGATAAATTGTGTGTTTAAAATAACGTTGCAACTCGCAAAACCAAACTTGGGAAAGCTGTTATTTAATCACTGACCGGAAATGAAGTGGGTGTACCGGAAAGTCGTCATTGATAACATTTACATAGAATATTGGCAAACGAAACTACGATAAATTAATTCATCATCGTTTCTCATCAAGTATTAAGTTACAGCTCGATTTTTGTTATGCGATTTATTTGCTGAGTGACCAAACAAACAAAATCGTTGTCATCCATTTTGGAGGAACTCATTCCTGGCTGCAGGCATTCTTAGAAACACGGGCTACTTAGGTTTAAATTCCTTGTACTGACCAAATTCTTCCTGCTTTCGATACACGGTTGTGGTCAAGAGGGCATCGTTCCCACATGTTTTTTATATTGTACTCGTTATATCGAAGCGAAAGTAAATAATTTCAAAATATGTTTTTTGACGTAGTAACACAACTATTTTGTAGTGCAACAATGTAATGCTGTAAGTTAACATTCACTGTATATTATAAGAAAATTTATGAACTGAGCGAATCTGTAACCCGATTTGCATAGTTATCATAATTTATTATAATTGGACCTTAGTTATGTTAACTTATTATAATTGGAGTTTACCAATATCATCGAACAAATATGCCGGCTTGCCGTGTTTTGGTGAGAGTTGTGATGCTGTCCGGGGGCACTGACGATGACGGAGCTGGAGGATGAGTTTTCTCCGCTCCGAGCTACATCTGCTTCAAATTACGGGGTTAGCCTTATTCTTACTCTTTTAATAGTTATAAAAACTGAGTAATAAAAGTACACCAAATAATTTTTCTGAAGCGAAAATTTAAGGTTTATACTTAAGTAGGTATACACATTGTATCATTCAATAGATAATTAATAGAGTGAACATGCGTGACTAATGAAAGCGAACATAAAATAAAACTCAATGATTTTCACCGTATCCAGATTATGTTGTATTGCCGTGCAATACTTGTAATTTAATTTCAGGTGTTTTTAGCGCCATTGCGTGCTAACTGCATGCCACCGGCTTGGTAAATGCACTGCAGGTATTTCTTTTGCTCGCTTACCCTATGCGCTGACACGTACCTTGTATCTGCTGCGTAGTTTTGTACATTAGGAATCATGGAAAGTTCCCATTTGTATGTCAATAATATCTTTCGATTCACAATATAGAGTTGTTAAAATATGAATGATATCAATTGGATCTATGAGTACTTCCAGAAAAATGTCTTACAACGGAATGAATTTGATTTAATGCATTCAACCACAACCGATGATGCTAATGTTATGGAAGGAATATTCTAGTAGTCAGGAATATTTAAGGTTTCTTTGAGATTGGTGAGTGAGGACGTTCAACCGAACGTTTGCGGTACCAAACCTTCTCTGGACCAGTCTTTCCTAACCTCCATGACCTTACTGGCATCGCTGGTTCGGCCGAGGAACGTTCTGCGCCGGGCTCTGCCTCTCAAGAAAACAAGTTGCATTTTCTTCTTGTGATGACAAAGCAACTGTGTTGGCTGATGCTACTTAGCCACTGATTGACCGCTGGTTCATTGAAAACGTAGTAACTATTGAAGACTCGAATAACTGTAAACGCAAATTTGATTAAATAGTGAAATGTTTTTGAAAGTTTGGGGAAATTGGAACTTTAAAGGAGAGAGAACAATACTCGAGATGAAGTCACTTCGGAAGATTACACTGGATCCAACTATACATGCGTTAACTTCGGTATTGTTGTTTATTGGTGAAATGATTCACAACAAATTTTTTCTGTTTCAGATTATTTAGGATCAGATCCCTTAAATAATTAAAAAACATTTATGTAAATTTCTCCGCATCAGTAAGAATTTTTTCAAAATAAATTTTTGTTCAGACTTGGACTGAACTTACTACAACAATACATCATTATCTGATTCTTGTTTCGAGAAGTTATCTTTAGTATCTAACGATGAATGTGGAGGTTGAAAATTTTCTCACTGCTATAATTTATTGAAGCTGTTGTGAATAAAAAACCTCCGTTAGTTTCGTTTGATTATATTTGCGGAAATCAAATCTAGAATTATGAAGAAATTCGCATTTATACTAAGCATATCATCCTATCTTCTAGCTTACATACCACATATAGCGTCACAAAGCGGCACATTAGGAAACGAAACGATATCGTTCTCCAACAATACAACAGATTATGGCGGTGGCGACGAATACTACTCATCAGACGATAGTGCTATCGAAGGGCAGTGGAACAACACGAAAGAACTGGCACAGTGCGAGAACTCAACTTGCGTCCGAAAATGTTGTCCTGAGGGTCAATTCTTTTCTCTTCATGGTGACGCTTTCGGATGCATTAATAGCAGTGATGAAGTTCCTAAGTTTGAAGTACAGTTTAGATTCAAAGATGGACGTCCAACATACCCAGACAAGCCTCTTGAGTTGCTCACGGGAATGAAAGGCATGAAGCCAGGATGCACTCAAGGCGTTCTTCCTGAACACAGGAGGGCCGAACTCCTCAGTGACGGACAGCTGTACACCGCGTACGACCAGATCTTCCGCAACCACAGCGAGTATTGTCTCGACGTCATCCGTGAGTGCCATGGGTTTGAAGCAGGTTTATATTGGTAATTGAAAGTCCAAAGTGGTATTCCAATAATAATTGCGAGAAACAAACTACATGATAAAAATTATGCACCTATTATCATTGCTGATGTAACCTCTTAAGTGGAAACTAATGTGGCTCATCCATTATAAACTTGAATTTCTACCATGTACTTGAATCACCCGTTACCTGCTTTGTGAAACTAGACTTAGTATAGCTTTACTATAATATTTTGGGTGCAGGTGGCTCTGTGGTTATACTTCAGAGTTTCAGGATTGGAGCAAATAGGTGCGGGTTCGATCCCAGGCCCCAGCTCTCTGCAAAGTTTCTGGTCAGAATCGGCGATGAGGCCGGGCGGTTGAACACAGCAAAATTGAAGTACTTAGTTGCGTGTATGAGACCGCAACACGCTGTAAATGTTCTGTGATGTGGAAGATCGGCGACAGGTCCAACGGCCTAGTAAACACTGTAACCGCTATTGCATAGAGAGCTTGAAAGAGTGTATATATATAGATATATATTAGCTTGGCCTCGGGCTCTAAATATATGAATTCTGACAGGTCGCGACGACGAGCACTTCGGCATGTGGTATATCACGTGCTACGACGAGTACGAGGAAACTCCTCGCTCCATCTTCCGCTTCTACAGCCACTCGATCTTCCTGACGCTGTCGTGCGTCGCGTTGTCGGTCATCATCGTCTGTCACGTATCCCTGCCTCAGCTCAGGGACCTCTCTGGCATGTGTCTCTTGTCGCACGTCACGAGCCTCTTCGTCGCTGATCTTGCATTGGTCACCGTCACTCTGTGGCGATCCATCTCCGTCAACTTATGCGTATTCTTTGGTAGGGTGCTGGACGAATTTAAGCAATTCGGAAATTTTTTATTCTCTGTCTTATTCTATCCTTCTTCCCGATTTGATATATCAATTTAAAAGTTGATGATTTAGACATAATATTACAGCCATCTGGTCTAGGAATAAGAAAAGATTTATTACAATAACATTCTGTTCACCAGGAGTCGTCATTCATTCTGGCTTCATCGCAACATACATGTGGCTCACCATCATGTGCTTCGATATCTGGCGTTATGTTCGGTATGATTAGATACATTAAATGTAGTTTGTTAGGCAATTTAAATTTATATCTTCCAAAATAACATCTCCTGTTTCGAAATCATAATGAAATATTAAAAACGTTCATATCAATGTTTACATTTCTAACATTGATGTGCGGTGTATTCCACATTTCCGACCGTTTCATTCCAGGCTTAGCGTGAAAGGCATCCCGAGTAACCTGCTGCAGCAGGAAGAGAAGAGGCTGTTTGGGTTCTACAGCCTGGCAGTGTGGGGCTCAGTTCTGCTTATCACCATCGTCACTTGCACACTTCAGTTCTTGCCGAAAAATGCTCTCCCGGATTACATAATCAGACCACAGTTCGGCGTCAATAGATGTTTCATCATAGGTATAATTATTACAATACTATTGGAAAATGAGATAGACAATGAAAAAGCATTTTCTGTAATATGGGCGACATGTTATTTTTACTCCGTAATATCTGTTAGCGTTCAGCACAACACGATTAAATTCGATATTTTATGCTGATATTCATGCTGGTACCATTGATGTACTCAATTACAGAGGAGGATCACAATTTGTTGGTCTACTTCTTCCTCATCCTGGCCGTACTTTGCATCCTGAACATCTGCTTCGTGGGGATGACGGTGAACTACCTGTACCAAGGCGGAGCCAGAATCTGTTGTTTCCAGCGTTCCTTGGCGTGTGCAGACTCTGTTGTATTTAATAATAAGCAGCTCGATTTGTGAGTATAATTACTTAGATGATTCTTATTTGATCGTTTAAGTGAATCAGTAATCTATAAGCAGTAAATTGAATTGGTATGTAACTATGCGATGAAGGGCTCTTCTAACGAGGGAAAATAGATTCGAAGATACTAAATCGTATAAACTCAATTTCGTAATGATATTGGGCGATGATTAGATGAAACCAAAAGCCAATCGCCGCATTGAAAATTTACTTACTTTGGAATTCCAACGAACTTGATAAACCTTTTCCTAGGTTCTGGCAACGGTTCCAGATCTTCGTAATGACTATCTGCATCTGGTCGACTGAAGTTCTCTCATGGAAAATTCCTCCCAAAGAACTCTGGTGAGTAAATGAAATCGAAATTCTAAGAAAAAATTCCATAATTCTAAATAGTCTTGTCTCGTACGAAAGTAGTTTTATGTGCCTATCACGTTTAAATTGTCATTGGAATTTCTGTAACAATTCCGTTTTTGATTGAATGCTTAGGATAGACTGCAACTCGTTGCCATATGCAAATGTAACCTATTTTTTATACCCTTGTCACTTGACAGGGATGCAACGGATCTCCTCAACACCTTACAGGGAGTCATCCTTCTCATCATCTTCATGAGGGCCAAGCGAAAACGTGATTTAATTTTAACGCAGGTGCGCAAATTTGCCGGTATTGCCCATTCCGCAGCTCAGAAACTTTCGAGAGACGACGACACATCCATGACAAGCCTCGAAACACATCTCAGCAAACAAGGTAGCGATAAAGAAACCATCGACAAAATACGGAAACTTTCTCGTCAGGAAGAGACCGTCTCAAGCACCATCGTGAAGAGTCTGGCCCAAAGCAAGATTCTTGCCGAAGATGCGCGGTCGCCCCAAGTGCAGGACTGCTTAAAAATGAACCATTCACCTACGCAGCAAAATGCACTGCACCCTCCCGTCAACTGACAACCTGACTAGTTATTGATAATTGTCAACTGTAGCTTATTTGATGAAAGCAACCCTCGTAAGTTTAATATTTGGAAGTACTATAACGTATTAGTAACCGTAAAATATGTGAAACTGTCATAAAGTATTCCATGGATGTTGCGTTCAAATTTAGAGTCTTGGAAAATGTAATTTTAGTATATTTTTAGTATGTATTTGCTTAAAGCAGACAGTATTACTCTGAACTATGTTTGTTGTTTGAGTCAGAAATGCGCCTTAATAATCACAGTGCTTTCTGATATTTCACGAGCTGGTATCATTTTTTTCACTATGCGGAAAAATTTTGAATTTTTTTTGACTGTTGAAAAATGTAGAAAATAAAATAGACTGTGCAATAATTTTACTCGTGCTAATTTTACTAGCCTGTCAAATTACTTTTTCTATTTGCCTAATGCGGTATTATGTCATTGAAACATAGCATAGAGAAAAATTCTTTCAACTGTGAAAGCAAAACGCTTTTCATCCACTAAAAGTAGCAATGAAAGCTGATACACTCTCAACCAAGTATCATAATTTCGGAAGTTCTTCAGTTTTAAATGTGTTGCTGAGTAAGGGAGACAACCTTCAACACGCATTCGAAGTACGTAGTAATAAGTAATCTTTAAAATGTTTCTACAATAATTATATGATGGTGTGAATGGCTCAAGTATTGAAAAAGAAAGAAACGTTACTTAGGAGCGTAGGGAACTATGATGTACAAGTAATTTTACGACGAAAACAGTAAAAATGTAGGCTAACTTCTACCACGTATAATGGCTGTCAATAAATAGTTTTTTTTTTTTCTTAAAATTACTGAGTGGAAAACTGCAAAGTTGCTGAACGTCCGTTTCACACGCTGGTTAAACATGGTTCTTAAGTTAAATTGTTACATATTTATTAAGTATGTGCGTTTTATAGTTTTTTACCCGTTGATATTCTCTGAATAGAAGTGCCAAAATCAAGGGTTATATTATCATTCGTACCTTCTAAACCGTACTCTTATTATTAAAAAGGCTTAATTAATAATGAGAGTTAAAGAAATTTACCTTCAGCGATCGAGAAATGGGAACTGTTTAGGAAACTCTATTTTGGTGTATTATACGAAAGTGCGAAGTTCATTATGTTTGGACAACTTCGCGCTTGTCATATTTTGAAACATAACTTTTACATCGTCTATTCATCACGAGAAGAAAATAACCGATTTTCCTTTGAGTAGATTATTCACAGTTCGCAGTTAGTAGGAAATGTTATTTGGATTTACGAATCACAAGAACCATTACATCGCGCATGATAAGTTGACAAAACACACATGAAAAAAAATAACTTAAAATTTTCGAAGAAATTTTATTGGAATTTAGCACTCGTGGTAGAAGAACGCGGCAGCATGGTGTGCTTGCGCTATAGTGTGTTGGCCCGTTAGCAAGCACACCTTACAATAATTATTTGTTAACAGCAATATTCTTCATTCAAAGTTTTCATTTTATTCAAAGAATATATTGTGCCAGATGGTTATTTAAAATATGGTAAATTGTGTTTACCAAATACTATCGCCTGCATCTTTAATTCCTATCTTCTCGAGTTGCAATTGTTAATGCACAATATGGAATCTAATTCTGAGTATCTTAGGGCCTTTAGAGAAAAAGTTTGCCAACGTGCGCACTAACTTGCGTACGTGATTGCGTTGGTTGTTGCAGGCCATGTAGGGTATGTCATATGTGTGTCATTTAGCTCAATTGCATCTGTCACCGACCATAGCTGCTGCAAGTTAACTGAACATTATAGGGAATATAATTTACCACTGTCGCTGAGGCTGAGTTCAGGGGCGGGCGCTCCCAGCTCAAAGGCAAGACAATATATAAATTATTCCAGGCAACTGTGCTGTTATTTAACCTTCAATGCATTCCAAAACTCCCTGTCATCTGTCAGTAGCATGCCTGTTCAATGGCAATGGATTAAAATCATAAAGAACGGACCCTTAAAATGGTTTTCTAAACTCACTTTTGGTTAATATCTTAATTACACAAAAAGGATCAAATAGTTTATTTGGTATCACTTTTTGTTAACATTGTAATTCCGCAAAATTAAAATAGTTTATTAAGCTCAAGTTCCGACTAAAATCATTTTATTAAACGAGACGCTCAACTGTCTGTATTGCATAGCATTAAAGCACGTAATTCAGCGACTGCTCGTGAGTGACTGCTTGCTACATCACGACCAGCAGCGAATAAAGGATCATCTGTCGTGTGTATGACACGATTACTAGACGCATGCGGTCTCGAAAATTTTTGTGAGCAATAATAATAGTTTAGCAGATAACACATTTAACAATCCTACACGCGAATAGTTTGAGGCAAGTCAATTTTGGAACGTTATGGAGTGCTAATGTTGACGGTTCCTTACGTGCGATGTAGCAAGATCGTGGGCGTGTAAATTATGTTGAACTATGATTCTGTCAGATCCTATCACCAGGTATTAACTGTAACTCATAAGTTACGAGCACGTGCATATATTAACTATTTCCGCGGAGGGAGTGTCATACCATCAGAATGTCATGTTACTCAGAAGTTACGAGCCGTCCAAATTTTCTTCATACATATAAAGGCCGGTCCACACGTTCAGTTTTCACAACGATTTGCCTGCGCGTTTTAGGTACGAATGAAATCGTTGCAATTTTTAGAGCGTCCACATGGTGCCGACTTATCCGAGTAGTTTGCTCAGTTTTGCGCGATCTCGCCATGGAGACGTCTCGGACAAATTTACGGCCGGACTTGCGGCCGGTCTCCCCAAATTCGGTGAGCATGGAATATGCGCCTAGTTTAAAAAGAGATGGATCATTTAGGGAATTTATTCCCAATTATTTACGGTAAATGCTCCTCAACTTATTTTGCAGCTGTTACTCTGTTTGCGCTTTCATCGATTTCTTTGAATTTTTCTTAAGCCCTCGTATGTCTCCACCTTTTTTGTCCCTGTTACTATAGTCCACGAATTTTACTCGCCAAATGCAAGAAAAACTTTCGCATAGAAGAGCAATAAATTCCCGAGAACATTACGGAAGGTCCGCCATTTTCGCTAGAATCATTGAAACTGAGTACAACTTGAATCGGAAAACTGTTCTACCGTCCACACGTTCCGACTTGTCTGCGCAGTTCATCGAAATCTATACTCTGTAGTTAAATTTTGATGCAACTGCGCAGGTTTCCCGGCGGCTCCAAAACTGCGCAGTTTTCCCGTCCACACGCAACGTTTTAACTGCAACGATTAGAACTGCGCAGACAAATCGTTGTGTAAAACTGAGCGTGTGGACCGGCCTTAATAATAAGAAAGGTAGATTCACTATTTCTCTTGAATTCTACATTAAATAAGAAACCAAAATGCCTAACAAAATGTTAAAATTATCTCATGGTCTCCGATCACTCATTTATTCACGAATATCTCGCTCCTTAAGTAAACGGAATAAATTTCTTTTCACCTATACAGGCTCATTTTAAATTTTCTATGGTTGAACTAGTATAAGGTTGACCCATGAGAAGCCCATTTTTGCCAATGTGGTTTGTTGTTCGCCTGTGATGTCATTGATCTCAGTGACGTCACAGGCATTAACCATTCATTCGCCTGCGCACTCGAACGCAAAACCTAACCGCTCAGCTCGCCCATCCATAACTCCTTCAATACTAAACCGATTTCATTCAAATTTGAAATATAAGTAGGTATCACCAATGCGCTGTGACAGGAATTATTACAGATTTTTGCATAAATTTGTTTTTTATCAATATGGAAAAACTCAATGTTGGGGCAGCTCGTCCAGGCATAATTTTTTTAATAACAAATGAATACAATTGAAATTTCGAATATAAGTAGGTATCACCAGTGCGCTCTGATAGGAATCATTACAGATTTTACATCCATTTTTTCTTTATCAATATGAAAAAACACAATGTTGAGGCTGCTCGCTCAGGCTTATTTTTTCAATATCGAACGAATTTGCTTGACATTTGAAACTTAAGTATTAGTATTACCAATGTGCTGTGATAGGAATTATTACATATTTTTACATTAATTGGTTTTGATTAATACGGAAAAACGAAATGTCGGAGCAACTCACCCATTCATAATTCTTTCAATACTGAATGAATCGCCATGTTTATCGGAATATAAGCAGAGGTAGGCAGTAGCGCGCTACATGTAGCGACCGCTACTAGCGGCCGCTACATTTTCAGTAGCGGTAGCGGTAGCGTCCGCTACATATTTAAGTAGCGATACGAGGTTTTGCCGCTACAGCGCTATCGCTACATTCATAGATAAAGGCTTTAGATTTTACTTAATAATATTAAATATTATTTAAAAACCAGCATGATACATACATAATATAAATAGCAGAATAAAACTGTACGAGATATTTCGGTGTAATGTTGTCAACCTCAGCCTGTTACTAGTGTCAACATGTTAGTTGTTACAAGAGGTGGGCAGTAGCGCGCTACATGTAGCGGTAACGGTAGCGGCGCTACTATTAAGCAATTGTAGCGGTAGCGGTAGCGCCCGCTACATTTAGACTTTAGAGCATGTAGCGGTAGCGGCCGCTACATTTCAAAGTAGCGCTGCACACCTCTGAATATAAGTACTTACTGTAAATGCTTACTGCAAGTACTTATATTCCTGTTGTAAATGCTTACAGCAAGTACTTATATTCCTATAAACAAGGCGATACGTTCAGTATTGAAGGAGTAATGACTGTGCGAGCTGAGCGTTAAGTTAGGTTTTGCGATCGATTGCGCAGGCGAGTTTGTAAAAGTGTCGAATCGGTCAATACGTCATGGGAATGATCAAGTTGGGAATGATAACATAACATAGTGATCTCGGCGCTGAAGTGTAGGCCTGAAGCGGCCTGTTGACGATTCTTTTCCTTTTCGCGCCTTGTTCACAGAAGATCTAAAATCGTGTCATTTGACCGGATCTTTTCATGACTGACGATAGTTTGAAATAGCTACTAGACTTCCACCGGCAATTGTTTACGTTTCTTCATCCCAATGACGTAACAAGATAGCTGAACTGAAAGACGGATATCCTCGGGAGCCAACCTTATATGGTTCAAACATAAAATTTTCCCTCCTAGTATGACGTCTGACCGGATGTTGCATACGTAACGTATCGCTCGTCAGTTGATTTTCGCTCCCTTTTCAGAGCGCGCAGAAGCCTGCGTGTGCCTAACGCTGATTGGTTGAGTTGTGAATCACAAAAAAAAAAATCGGAGGTTCATCCAGTCTTTTTGACTTGAAAAAGAGTCTAGCTCGCGAACAATGATAAGGAACCACCAATGAATCTCGATTTATCTCATGTTAGACTATGGACATGGGTGTACGATGTAGATCGGTGTGCATTTTAAGAGGAATGTTTGAGAGAAATTATCTCAAGCGTAAATTAAAAAATTTTAAACTAATTTTTTTTTTAGGCGTAAATCATTTCAGCCATGGAAACAAGCCTCGTAATATTTATGCTCCGCCCATGGAGCTTCCAGCAGTTGACGGGGTTCAAGAAGTGCCGGTATCTCTCAGTCTAATAGTTAATATAGATGCATGTCAATATGATTGCCATGATTATGAAGGATGCTACTTTTTGATGTTGCAATCTAAAAATGAAAATAGAGTCGTTCAGTAGGAGTGCTCTGTTTATTAGTACTTACCTTGTTTCGGTGCCCCGGTTTATTACATTCGATTGACAATTGTATACAAAATTATTCGGATGCAATTGGTAAGGTTACGTAGTTGGATTTGCTAATCACGAGCTCCAAATGTTTTCCGTGCCGTGGACACGTTTCTATATACTTTTGAATATTAATAATTTTAATCGTAATATTATGTTGCATAAAATGCATATTTTTTACTATATTTCAGGATATTTTGTTTATCTCATTATAATTTGTTGTGAGCTACTTAAATTTCATTTTTTGTTAGAAATTTTTACCTTTTGAGGCTGTTAGTTGTGCACAAGTTTGAAGGTAGCGCAGTCAAATTATTTGAGCAGTGAAAGAGCCTCATAGTGTCAACCTAACTGTGCATGTACGATCTTCTTGCATGAATAAACGTATCTGAAAATACCATCGAAACTAATTTTTAAATTGACTCTATCTAGGAATTTCAAACCCCGGAAACTTTGAGCCAAACTGTGATCGAACAAACAGTCATGGTCAATTGCATTCAAATGAAGACTAAATGAAGTTCTTCATCACATTCATGCGAGTGTTGAGAGTTCCTGATCTTGGTTGCGAAACGCTTGCACAAAGAACGCATGTATGAAGTAGAGTGACATCTGGGAAAACCATAGATTAGTTTGATTAAATGAATGTACGACCAAACGTATATATATACTAGCTACTAATTTTTAAATCATATTTTAAATGTTTCTGCTTATACAATTGAATATCGCTGTAAAGTCGGCTGATGCGCTGTGGCATGTGCGTAAGTAGCACCATACCAGCACAGCACCATACCAGCGCAGCACCATACCAGCTAATAATAATAATAATAATAATAGCGGTTTCAGCGTTTATTAGGCCGTAGGCCTGTCGCCGATTCTTAACATCGCGGAAAGTTCACAGCTTGTTGCGGTCTTGAATTCGCAACTCACTGCTACAATTCTACTTTGCTTAAACCGCCTCCTCGCCGATTCTGACCTAAACTGGCGCACAGAGCTGGGTTCGAACCCGCATCTTTCTGCTCCCATCTTGGCACTCTGAAACTGAATCCACTTTGAACTTTAACCACTGGGCCGATGCGTTGTACACTATTTTTTGCCTCTTTAGATAAAAGTGAGATCAAGCTTTAATAATTTTAGCAGGAAACTCGTCCACAATGACTATGAAGAAATATGCAATGCATACAATTCTTCTCATATTAACTGAAGAAATACAGTGCCGCATACTCTCTCGCAAATGTTTGCCAAAAAATACTTATAACTATGTAATTATTTGTGCTCTATTTATAATTGGAAGATAATTTTTGAAAATTAATAGTAGTTTGCAAACAAATAATGCTTTGAAACTGTTCAGTGTTGAATTAAAGATCACGTGTGAGTAGAATTATTTTTTACATACGAAATACTATACTCGGACAGTTTGTGTTTAATTTTGTAATTTTTCGTTTTTATTCTCTAAGTAACTTCACTATAAACAGACAGCATAATTACATCACTCAGCAATAGGTGAAAGCAATGCACCGCCAGCACAGCGACCAGAGCAACGGATGCTCATGGGGAATTTTGCACCGCAGTACGTTTGTGAGGCGAGTCAAGATTTGAGCGACTAGCGGGCCAGCGGCTGAGCGACGGGTGGCGAGTGCGGCGATTACAAGCACTAGACACTATTTAGTCAATGGTTGACCTGCGACGTGCAAGGGTGGTTCAGAACTGGCTGAGCTACGGGTTCGGAAATGGCGCAGCTATCCTGTCTCTGATTTCGGAGTTTCTGCTTGGTTGTGTCCTACACTTTTTTTTGGCTGTGGTGCCACGAGAATTCCACGTGGAATCATATAACAACTGGTTCGCTTCAGAATTTCATCGACATCATAGTTACGCCATTATAACTTGATGGCCATGGAAGAGTTCAAGTGTTAGCAGCATCGGCGACACAGACGAGATATATTGTATCCAAACAACAGAAATATTTGATGTGGCATGATTCAATCATAGTCGATGGCACGATAACTGAGTCGTATATCGTGAATGTATAAGGCATTGAGAAAACTCTATGTTGAAATGTAATGTTTGATTCGGTCTGTAGATTTTTCGCTGGTTAGGTTCCACTAATATGTCTTTTCCACTTACAGCCAACATGTTACCTCCAGTATGAAGGTCCTTTTATTAAGCTACTTATATTCGCTCTCATGTGAGGGGCTTTGAGGTTGGTCGTGTCACTAGTGAGCTGCCATGTCACTTTCCCTCCACAGTTATCTAGTACATAATAGTTACGGAAATCAATGTTTGGATAACCAGTGGAGTTTGCGAAACATCTTTGTGAACTCGGAAAAGTTAAAAATTTGCGATACGCTGATTCACTATTCAGCGGGTTTGCGTTAGCTATCGCCTATCGTTGTCAGTTCTCTCATAGACAGTCCCTGATCACTTGATCAGTTCAGTATTCAGACTATCCTTGCCTGATGCATTTTTGTTTTTCAAGGAATTAATCGCTTCTATGATTTCCCGGTTCACTCATATGAATGCTGTGTACTGTACACTATTGGTTCGATGGGTGTGAATGAAACTAATACGATGTCGTTGGAGATGCGCCTCGTCTACCTAATTTGGGTATCCATGAGCCGTTTCCTCGGCCTTGAGTAGAACCGGTGTTACAATCGTCGAACGTCGACGGGCTTCTCTTTGAGACATCGATGTCTCTGGGTCTGGTGTAACGTTGTCATAGTATAGTATAGTATCTTCGGCATTAAAGAATAGGCCTGCCGCCGATTCTTGTACTTTTCTTGACTAGACTGGCCTTTTGATAAGATCTTTTCAACGGACGGTAGATTAAAAATCGCTTCTAGATATCAGTTGTTGGTTAAAGTTATCAGTCATGACGGATAACTTTAACTTTTGAAGGAAGCTTACAAAAAAGTGACTCCCTTGCGCATACTCGGCCTAACTTCCAAGTATTAACCAATTCTGCGCTCAGGAACATAGGAGGCTCCATATTTTAATTACGTGCTTGTTTCATCCTATTCCTCGTTAAAAATGAATTGCGTTTTGAAAATAACTTAGCGACTCGCAAAATCAAACATGTGAAAACTGGCATTTAATCACTGACCGGAAGTGACGTGGGTATACCGGAAAGTCGTCATTTACATGTAAGTACAATATTGACAAATGAGACTACGATAAATTAGTTCATCACCGTTTCACATCATCACAGTTGGCTCATTAGCACTGCGGAATCGTGTGTTTGACAATGCATAATAATGATTTTCCAACTTTTAAGTAGCTGACGATAACAAAAAAATTTAGAAGAGATAAGGGAACTATAGTTACAATTCAGCCATCGTACAATGTAATATAAATGATAAGTAAATGCTGGAAATTGTCAACCAAACGTTCCACTCGACATCTCAAATGCTATGAAAACACAAATATACCGGAAAACCAATTCCGTTCAAATTGTTCTCGGTGAAGTAATTCAGAAAATAGCGTATGCTGTAATCATTGTTATAATTTTGCTTTTTAATTCAAGCATTAAGGTACTGCTCGATTTTTGTTAGGCGATTTATTTGACCAGTGACAGCGTACTATAACTACATGCTCACCGGCTTTGTGAATGCAGTGCATAAATTTATTTTGCGCTTTTACCCTATGCGCTGACACGTAACTTGTATCTGCTGCGTTGTTATGTACAGTAGGAATCATGCAACGCTCCCATTTATATGTCGATAATATCTTTCGATTCCCAGAATGAAGTTGTTAAAATATTAAGGATATAAATTGCATCTATGTGAACTTCCAGAAACAATGCGTTACAACGGCATGAATTGACGTTCGCGGTACCAATTGTTTTCTGGACCAAGCTCTCCTAACCTCCTTGATCTTCCTGACATCCCTGGTTCGGCCGAAAAACGTTTTGCGCTGGGCTCTGTCTCAAGAAAACAAGCTGCATTTTCTTCTTGTGATGACAAAGCAACTGATGGCTGATGCTGCTTAGCCACTGATTGCCCCCTGGTTAATTGAAGACGTGAAGATACTCGTGTAACTGTAAACGCAAAATAGATTAATTATCTTGAAATGTGTGTAAAAGTTTGGGGAAATTGAACTTTAAGGAGAACGTTACTCGACAAATCTCTTCGGAACATTTCGGGGTCAACCTATACATGCGTTAACCCAGTGGTTCCCAAACTTTTTCAGGCTGGCGCCCCCTTTGGCTCCCTAGTGAATTTCTAGCGCCCCCCACAGACATACGCCTCTTTCTTGAAATTTAGTGCGCTGCGATTTTAAAAGATAAAGGTTAAACACAAGTGTGTATTTCACAAAAAGAACCCCATTTAGTGAATCGATATGTTTTTCAGCTGTCTTAACTATTTCAGCACTAGAAACCTAGGACGTCTCGATCGAATTTACGGCCGGACTCGTGGCCGGTCTCACGAAAAATCTCCAATTTCAATTATCAAAAAATATCTTTCAAACTAATGGACGCAGCTCTATAAAACTTAGAACACGTATTCATCAGAACCTAACTGTGATGTTTAGCTCGTATTTTTTTTTAAATTTCACCTTCATTCATGAGTTACGCGTACATTGCGAAACATGCCGAAATTCGCAGTGATCAAAGAATTTATTCCAAACTATTGAACAGATTTGAACAAAATTTTGAATATACATTCCTAACTACCAAACGGTGATTTTTAGCTTATAAAGTTTTTTTTCGATTTTACCTTCGTTTGCGAGTTTTTTTTTTTCATTTCACCGTCATTCTTGATCACACATTTCCTTATATTCGGCCCGTATCGCCGGGTAATTTGAAACTTCAATTCGCGGCGATCAAGAAATTTCTTCTAAACTACAGAACAGATTTCAAGGATACTTTTTACATAAATACGTAACCTCTCAACGAAGATGTTTAGCTCGTGACAATTTTTCTATTTTGCTTTCGTTCGCTAGCTATACAGATATAGGAGGAAAGACCGGATTTTCTACCGGCCGGTTTAACCAAGAGCCTTATACGTACGTATAGACGTATAACTCGCAAACGAAGGCAAAAAGAAAAAAATTGCAAACATCACCATTGCTGAGATTAGGTATTTAAATACTAAGTTTCGTTCAAATCTGTTCAGAAGTTTAGACAAAATTTCTTGATTACTGCGAATTTAAGCACGTATTGCTGTTTATATCACGAATGAAGGTGAAATAAAAAAATTCGCGAACGAAGGCACGATCGAAAAAATTGTCACGAGCTAAACATTACCGTTCGGTAGTTAGGACTGTAAATTCAGAATTTCGTTCGAATCTGTTCAGTAGTTTGGAAGAAATTACTTGATCACTGTGAATTTCGGCCCGTATTGCCATATAACAATGGCAAAAACAAACGATGGCAAAATTAAAAAAAAATTTACGAGCAAAACATTATCGTTAAGTCCTAGTGAATACGTGTACCAAGATTCATCGAGTTAAGTTCATTAGTTTGAGAGATATTCCTTGATCATAGAATTTGGAAATTGGCCGTGAGACCGGCCGCGAGTCCGGCCGTTAATTTGTCCGTGACGTAAACCCAGGAGAGGTTAAAAAACAACAGATCTGGGTGAAAAAACCATCGCTGGGAGTCGTATGCTGCACGTGTTGTGTACATATCGTCAAACAAACGTTAGAATTCTGACATCGACTTCGGACTACCGCCCCCCTACCGCCCTCTTCTTCCTTACCGCCCCCAAAATCTTTCCACCGCCCTAGGGGGGCGATATCGCCCACTTTGGGAATCACTGCGTTAACCTCACTATTGTTGTTTATTATTGAACTGCTATAACATATTTTTTTCTATTTCAGATTATTGAGAATAAGATTCCTTAAGAAATTAAATGACTTTTATGAAAGTTCCACCGCCTGAGTATAAGAATTTTCTCAAGCAAATTTTTGTTCAGCGCTCGAAGTTGAACTGAACTTCCTACAAGATTGTAAGATAATTTGAATCTTGTTTCGAGAACTTATCTTTAATTTTAAACGATGAATGCGGAGCTTCAAAAATTTCTCACTGCTATAATTAATTGAAGCAGTTATGAATAAAACACACCTGTAAGTTTCTTTTAATTATATATCTTTGCCGGAATCAAGTCTACAATTATGAAGAATTTCGCATATATACTAAGCATTTCGTCCTACCTTCTAGCTTACATACCATATATCGCGTCACAAACCGGCACGTATGGAAACGAAATGATATCTTTCTCCGATAATACAATGGATTATGACGACGAATTTTACTATTCAGACGACAGTGCTATCGAAGAGCAGTGGAACAACACGAAAGAACTGGAACAGTGCGAGAACTCAACTTGCGTCCGGAAATGTTGTCCTGAGGATCAATTCTTTTCTCTTGGTGACGCTTTCGGATGCATTAATAGTAGTGATGAAGTTCCTAAGTTTGAAGTGCAGTTTAGATTCAAAGATGGACGCCCAACATACCCAGACAAGCCCCTTAAGTTGCTCACGGGAATGAAAGGCATGAAGCCAGGATGCTCTCAAGGCGCTCTTCCTGAACACCGGAGGGCCGAACTCATCAGTGACGGACAGCTGTACACCGCGTACGATAAGATCTACCGCAACCACAGCGAGTATTGTCTCGACGTCATCCGTGAGTGCCATGGGTTTGAAGCAGGGTTATATTAGTACTTGAAAGTTCAAAGTGGTATTCCATTAATAATTGCGAGAAACAAACTACATGCTAAAAATTATGCCCCTATAATCATTGCTGATGTATCCTCTTGTGTGGAAACTCATCCATTATAAACTTGAATTTCTATCATGTACCTGAATCACCCGTTACCTGTTGTGTGAAACTAGTCTTAGTAAAGGTTTACTATAACATTTTGGGTGCAGGGTGGATCTGTGGTTATACTCCAGAGTATCAGGATTGGAGCAGAGAGGTGCAGGTTCGATCCCAGCTCTCTGCAATAGTTTCTGGTCAGAATCCGCGGCGATGAGGCAGGGCGGTTAATCACAGCAAAATTGGAGCATTGAGTTGCGTGTATGAGACCGCAACTTCGCTGATCTTGCATTGGTCATCGTCACTCTATGGCAATCCATCTCCGTCAACTTATGCGTATTCTTTGGTAGGATGCTGTACGAATTTTAAGCAGTTCGGAAATTTTCGATTCTCCCTATACTATTATGATTTGCTTCTTCCCGATTTATATATCAACTTGAAAGTCGATGATTTAAGTATAACATTACAGCCGACTGGTCTAGAAATAAGAAAAGATATACCATACATATTACATAACAATAACATTCTGTTCATCAGGAGTCGTCATTCATTCTGGCTTCATCGCAACATACATGTGGCTCACCATCATGTGCTTCGATGTGTGGCGTTATGTTCGGTATGATTAGATACATTAAATGTATTTTTTAAGGTAATTTAAATTTTTCTATTTATTTCTATTTCTTTGCAACATGTGTAATAGATAAATCTTTTAGCTCCGAAAACTGGTCCCCATTTCCATGTAAAATTCAGGATTTAAAAACTATATATTATATACCAGTTTGCTTATTACCGTACTATCGTGGATATTATTGTCACTATATGCTTAAATTTTGCAGGCATGAAAAATCTGAAACATTCGAAAATAGCAACTCTTGTTTCGACATCATGTTGAAATTTGAAAATGGTTCATATCAATGTTCTTATTTCCAACATTGATGTGCGGTTTATTCCACATTTCCGACCGTTTCATTCCAGGCTTAGCGTGAAAGGCATCCCTAGCAGTAAATTGAATTGGCATGTAACGACTCGATGAAAGGCTCTCCGTTCTAGGGTAAATGGATTAAAAGAAACTAAATCGTATAAACTCTATTTCGTAAACCGTAATGATATTGGGCCCTGATTTAATAAAACAAAAAGCAATAGACGCAGTGAAAATGTACTTTTATGCATTCTTTGGAATTCCAATGAACTTGATAAAACTTTTTTTTCTAGGTTCTGGCAACGGTTCCAGATCTTCGTAATGACTATCTGCATCTGGTCGACAGAAGTTCTTTCGTGGAAAATTCCTCCCAAAGAACTCTGGTGAGTAAATGACATGGAAATTCCCAAATTTTTTTCTATAATACTGAATAGTCTCGCACGAAAGTAGTTTCAAGTGCCTGTCATGTTTAAATTAATATTTCACTTTCTGTAAAAATTCTGTTTGTGATTGAATGCTTTTGATAGATTGCAACCTGTCGCCATATGCAAATGTAACATTTTTTATACCTTTGTCACTTGACAGGGATGCAACGGATCTCCTCAACACCTTACAGGGAGTCATCCTTCTCATCATCTTCTTGAGGGCCAAGCGAAAACGTGATTTAATTTCAACGCAGGTATTGCCGGTATGCCGCAAATTTGCCGGTTTTGCCCATTCCGCAGCTCAGAAACTTTCGAGCCATGACGAAACATCCATGACAAGCCTTGAAACACATCTCAGCAAACTAGGAAATGCTAAAGAAACTATCGACAGAATACGGAAACTTTCTTGTCAGGAAGAGACCGTCTCGAGCACCATCGTGAAGAGGTGAAGAGTCTGGCGCAAAGCAAGATTCTTGCTGAAGATTCGCGGTCGCCCCAAGTGCAGGACGGCTTATAAATGAACCATTCACCTACGCAACAAAATGCCCTGCACCCTCCCGCCAACTGACAACATGACAAGTTGAGAATTGTCAACTGTCGCTTATTTAATTAAAGCAAGCCTCTTAAGTTTAATATTTGGAAGTACTATAACGTAATCGTAACCGTAAAGTATTTGAAACTACCATAAAGTATTCGATGGATGTTGCGTTCAAATTTCGAGCTTTGGAAAATGTAATTTTAATAAATTTTCAGTATGTATTACTCTGTAATACTGTAGTGTAAAACAGACAGTACGTATTACTCTGAATTATGTTTGTTGTTCGAGTCAGAATGCGCCCTAATGCCGTCATAGCAAAAAGTGAGTGGAGACAATGTCCAAACTGCTTTATGATATTTTGCGAGTTGATACCAATTTTTCCACCCTGCGGAAAAATGATGCTAATTACCCCACCCTCGGATGCTAATTTTACTAGCCTCTCAAGTTACTTATTCCATTAGCCTAACTTTAATGCCGTATTATATCTTTGAAACATTGCACAGAGAAAAGTTCTTTCTATGAAAGCAAGACGCTTTTCATCCACTACAAGTAGCAATGAAGCTGATACCCTCTCAACCAAGTATCACAATTTCGGAAATTCTTCAGTTTTAATTGTGCCGTTGAGTAAAGGAGACAACTTGCAACATAATTGCAAATACATTCGATGTAATAATAAGTCCCCTTTAAAATCTTTCTACAATAGTTATAAGATGGTGTGAATGGCTCAAGTATAGTGAAAAAGGATACGTTACTTAAGAGCGTTGGGAACTATGATGTACAAGTAATTTTATGACGAAATTAGTAAAAATGTAGGCTAACTACTTCCACTACCTATCCTCGCTGTCAATAACTTTTTTTTTAATTACTGAGAGGAAAACTGCAAAGTTGCTGAACGTGCGTTCCTCACGCTGGTTAAGCCTGATTCTTAAGTTAAATTGTAATATAGTATTAAGGTATGAACGTTTTATAGTTTTTTACCTGTTGACAATCTCTAAATAGAAGTGCCAAAATCAAGGGTTATATTATCATTCGTATCTTCTAAGCCGTACGCTAATTTTTAAAGAGGGTTAATTAATAATGAGAGTTGAAGAAATTTACCTTCAGCGATCGAGAAATGGGAACTGTGTAGAGAACTCTATTTTGGCGTATTATACAAAAGATTGCAGTTCATTAAGTTTAGATTACTTCGAGTTTGTTATGTTTTGAAATAAAACTTTTACATCGTCCATTCATCTCGAGAAGAAAATAACCAATTTTCCTTTAATTAAATTATTCGCAGTTCGTAGTCAGTAAGAAATGTTAATTGGATTTACGAATCAAAAGACGCTTTGAATCGCGCATGATAATTTGTCCAAGGATGTAAAAAAAGGAATGTAAAAATTTCGCAGAAATCTTATTGGAATTCCGTACTCTTTCAATGAGGCAGTAGGTGAGCATGCGGCAGCAAGTTGTGCTTGGCGCTTACCCAATCGACACTTCTCCGGACCTGCCTGCGAACTCGCCTGCGGACTCAAACGCAAAACCTAACTACACGCTCAACCGAAACACTCATAACTCCTACAATACTGAACAGATTTGCTTGAATTTTGGAATATAAGTAGTTATTATCGATGCGCTGCGGTANCCTATTGCATAGCATCAAAGCAAGAAATTCAGGGATTCATTAATTAACATAGGCGAAACTACAGTAGCGAACACTAGTTATTGTCAGCACGACTCAATTAGTTAGCAAAATTAGACTGACATGATAGTCAGTAGTCACTGCCACCAGCTTCAAGCTAGTCCTCTTTACGGGCGGAGCGATGTAGCAAGATCGTGGGCGTGTAAATTTGATGTTGAACTATGATTCTGTGAGATCAAATCACCAAGTATAAGTGTAACTCATAAGTTATGAGCACGTGCATATATTCCCTATTTTGTTAAAATTTATTGTCTAATTAATTCGTTAACGTTTATGCGCTTGTCGTTTGTCTCGTGTCCGGAGACATAGTAGAAGTAGACGCTCTGTAGCTCGTTCTAGAGGACTATTGCCTTAGGACCTTACCTGAGTGAAGACCTCTGGCTCAAACAGTATTACCAATTTTGTTAACTCTTGATTATCTATATTCTAATTCAATGGATGTGATCTGTCAGGTGGCGTGCGGCTGATAATGTTACAGTCAAGAAGTGTTATAGGCTAGGTTCTTCAGGGAAGGGATCATGATAGCCCATTCGAAGCAGGGCAGTGGTGCTCTCCGACATGCGTCCCTTATTCGTTCGTTTTTTTTTTGCGCAATCTTTTAATCAAATCATCGTTCAAACGTGGATCGAGTTGCCGACCTCAATGACAGTTACTGCAGTTAGAGAAACGTTCGCTACATGATGGACGTCGAACGCTTTCCCAATGCGTCGTGCGCAATATTTAGCCTCTTTATATAAAGAGTGAGAGCCAGCTATAATAATTCCAGCAGGAAACTCTTCCAAATGACAATGAAGAAATAAGCGATGAATACAGATATTTCCACATTAACTGAAGAGGACACAGAGGCCGCATTTTCGCACGTAGCCAACGTTTGTCAGAAAAATATTTATAACTAATTGACTATATAACTATAACTTTGTGATTTATTGATTAGATCATTTTTTTGAAAATTTATAATATTTTTTAAACAAATAAAACTTTGAAACTGTTCAGTATTGAAGTAGAGATTGCGTGGATGCGAATAGAATTATTGTTTACTTATGAAGTACTGTACTGCTTGTACATTTTGTGTTTAATTTCGTAATTATTCGTTTTTATTGTCCAAGTAACTTAACTACAGACAACGAAATTACATCACTCAGTGTCAGTGATAGATGCAAGCCATGCACCGCCTGCGAAGTGATCACTGCAACAGATGCCCATGAGGAATGTCGCACCGCAGTACGTTGGCACTTGGCGACTGCCAGTTAGTTACCGGTTGAACTGCGACGAGAATGGGTGGTGCATTTTCACAGCTGGCTCAACTATCTTGTAACTGATTTCAGAGTTTCTCCTTGCTTGTGTCCTACACGTTTTTGGCCGTGGTGCCACAATAATTCAACGTAGAATTATAAAACAACTGTAACGCCTCAGAATTTCACAGACATCATATGTTGAGTCATCATGTCATGTTTACTTGATGACCATTGAAGAGTTCAGGTTTTAGCAGCATCGGCGACACAGACGAGATGCATTGTATCCCAACAAAAGAAATATTTGATGTGGCATGATTCAGTCATCGTCGATGACACGATAACCGAGTCGTATTTCGTGAATGCGTAAGACATTGAGAAAACTGTGTTGAAATGTACTGTTTGATTCGGTCCATGGATTTTTCGCTGGTTAGGTTTCACTAATATGTCTAATCCACTACAGCTACAGCACAGGTTACCTCTAATGTGAAGGTCCATCGATTAAGCTACTTTTTTTCAGCTCTCGTGTCAAAGATTGTAAAGGGTTTGAATATTAGTAATCTCATTATCACTGGTGGGCTGGCATATCTCTTATCCCCCACAGTTATCTAGTCCTTAATAGTTACGTAATTCAATGTTTGAAGCATCATTCGATTCTACAAAATATATTAATAAACTCATAAAATGTTAAAAATTTGCGATCTGCTTTTTCAGCGAGTTTACATTTTAGCTATCGTTTTCAGTTCTCTCGTCGACAGGCTCTGATCACCCATCTGAATTCCGTCTGCACTCTTGGTTCGATGAGTGTGAATGAAACTAAAGCCCCGTCCACACGCTCAAACTTATCGTCAGTCTTGCATGTCATGCCAGGTTTGACGACATGACGGAGCGCGTGTGGACGCTCAAAGTTTGGCGTCTTGCATGACCGGTGGGCGGAGTTTGAGGTTTGACAAACCTGGAAAAGACGGACGGGCGAGACCTTTGGGTTCATGCAAGACTGACGATAAGTTTGAGCGTGTGGACGGGCAACCGACTAATTGGTCAAACTTTTACTCTATCACAGTCTATATTGATGTTGAGAGCTGTGCCATTGTTCTTCGCTATGTTTAGTTTTCCATATCCCAGGATATCCGACACTGATTTCACGATTTCTTTTGGTGAGTTTATCGAATTATATAGTAGTTTCCCTTATAATTATATAGTAGTTTATCGTAAATTTAATCAAAAATCTACAGTCACAAGAACAAGAGAGCACTGGCCTATGCGGCATTGATTGCTAAGTTCAAAGAAGTTGATCCTACAGCAAACAAGATTTTGTAACGAAGAACATAAACTCTTTATCGAAAAGAATGTGCCGAAATGAAGTCATCAATGTTGTCTGGTGCTGTTAGGGATGCTGTCTACCAACCCTCACTGTGCTTTTTTTAAACCATTTTCGGGACCACCGAGTACGTTTGCATCGCTAATTATGGTGGCACAAACTGCGATCACTGCAGCGAGACTCACTGCCTCCCCTCCATTGCCACGAGCGCACAAGACAAGAAAAGTTTGAACGTGTGGACGCTCGTCAGTCTTCCGTCTTGTCGGTCAAACTTTGGCATGACATGCAAGACTGACGATAAATTTGAGCGTGTGGACGGGGCTTTTAATACGATGTCGTTGGAGATGCGTCTCGTCTACCCTTCTTGGGGTATCCATGAGCCGTTCCCTCGGTCTTGAGTAAAACCGGTGTTACAATCGTCGAACGTCGACGGGCTTCTCTTCGAGACATCGATGTCTCTGAGACTCTGAGTCTGAGGTAACGTTGCCATGACGAGTAACGTTAACCTCTACGCATCACTATTTGTTATGAGAGGCGTTTGAAAGACACAAAAAATGTAATAAAGAAGTGACTCCCAGGTGCAAACTCGGTCTAACTTTCAAGTATTATTTTTGAAGTATTAACCAAATCTGCGGACAAGAACATAGGATGCTCTCTATTTTAATTGCTTGCTTGTTTCATCCTATTCCTAGGTAATAAATTGCGTGTTTTAAAATAACGCTGCAACTCGCAAAACCAAACTTGGGAAAACTGTTATTTTATCACTGACCGGAAATGAAGTGGGTATACCGGAAATTCGTCAATGACAACATTTACATAGTATATTGACAAACGAGACTTCGATAAATTAGTTATCACCGTTTCACATCGAGTATTAAGTTACAGCTCGATTTCTGTAATGCGATATATTTGCTGAGTGACCATACAAAATCGTAGTCATCCATTTTTGTGGAACTCGTGCCCGGCTGCAGTCATTCCTAGAAACACGGGCTGATCAGGTTTAATTTACTCAAGAAAAGAAAAAGAGTTGCATTTTCTTCTTGTGATGGCAAAGCAACTGTGTTGGCTGATGCTACTTAGCCACTGATTGCCCCCTGGTTTATTGAAGACTTAATAACTATTGAAGTCTCGAGTAACTGTAAACTCAAATTTGATTAAATCTCGAAATGTTTTTGAAAGTTTTGGGAAATTGGAACTTTAGGGAGAGAGAGCAATACTTGAGATGAAGTCACTTCAGAAGATTCCACTGGATCCAACTATACATGCGTTAACTTTGATATTGTATATTGGATAAATGATTCATAGCAATTTTTTTTCTATTTCAGATTATTTAGAATCAGATTCATTTGATAATTAAATGAATTTTATGTAAGCTTCTCCGCATCAGTAAGGATTTTTTCAACAAAAAATTTTCTTCAGACTTTGACTGAACTTCCTTCAACAATACATCATAATCTGATTCGTATTTCGGGGAGTTATCATTAGTTTCTACTTTCTAACGATGAATGTGGGGGTTGAAAATTTTTTTACTGCTATAATTAATTGAAACAGTTGTGAATAAAACAACTCCGTTAGTTTCGTTTAATTATATATATTTGCGGGATTCAAATCTGAATATGAAGAAATTCGCATTTATACTAAGCATTTCCTCCTATCTCCTAGCTTACATACCACATATAGCGTCACAAAGCGGCACATATGGAAACGAAACGATATCGTTCTCCAACAATACAACGGATTATGGCGGTGACGACGAATATTACTCTTCAGACGACAATGCTATCGAAGAGCAGTGGAACAACACGAAAGAACTGGAAGAGTGCGAGAACTCAACTTGCGTCCGGAAATGTTGTCCTGAGGGTCAATTCTTTTCTCTTCATGGTGACGCTTTCGGATGCATTAATAGTAGTGATGAAGTTCCTAAATTTGAAGTACAGTTTAGATTCAAAGATGGACGTCCAACATACCCAGACAAGCCTCTTAAGTTGCTCACGGGAATGAAAGGCATGAAGCCAGGATGCACTCAAGGCGTTCTTCCTGAACACAGGAGGGCCGAACTCCTCAGTGACGGACAGCTGTACACCGCGTACGATAAGATCTACCGCAACCACAGCGAGTATTGTCTCGACGTCATCCGTGAGTGCTTTGGGTTTTAAACAGGGTTATATTAATACTTGAAAGTACAAAGTGCTATTCCATTAATAACTGCGAGGAAAAAATTACGTGCTAACAATTTTGCACCTATAATCATTGCTGCTTAACCTCTTGTGTGGAAACTAATGTGACTCATCCATTTTATACTTGAATTTCTACCAAGTACTAGAATCACCCGTTGCTTGTTTTGTGAAACTAGACTTAGTATAGGTTTATTATAACATTTGGGGTGCTGGGTGGCTCTGTGGTTATACTACGGAGTATCAGGATCGGAGCTAAGTGGTGGGGGTTCGATCCCAGCTCTCTGCAAAATTCCTGATCAGAATCCGCGATGAGGCCGGGCGGTTGAACATAGCAAAATTGGAGCATTGAGTTGCTTGTTTTAGACCGCAACAAGCTGTAAATGTTCTGGGATGTTAAGAATCGGCGACAGGACCAACGGCCAAGTCAACACTGAATCCGCAATTGCATAGAGAGCTTGAAAGAGTGTCAGCTGGGCATCAGACTCTAAATATATAACTTTTAACAGGTCGTGACGACGAGCACTTCGGCATGTGGTCCATCACGTGCTACGACGAGTACGAGGAAACTCCTCGCTCCATCTTCCGCTTCTACAGCCACTCGATCTTCCTGACGATGTCGTGCGTCGCGTTGTCGGTCATCATCGTCTGTCACGTATCCTTGCCTCAGCTCAGGGACCTCTCTGGCATGTGTCTCTTGTCGCACGTCACGAGCCTCTTCTTCGCTGATCTTGCATTGGTCACCGTCACTCTGTGGCAATCCATCTCCGTCAACTTATGCGTATTCTTTGGTAGGATGCTGTACGAATTTAAGCAATTCGGAAATTTCCGACTTCCTTCTATTCTTCCCTTCTTCCCGACGTGATATTTCAATTTAAAAGCTGATGCTTTGAGTATGATATTACAGCCATCTGGTATAAGAATAAGAAAAGATATATTACAATAACATTCTGTTTACCAGGAATCGTCATGCATTCTGGCTTCATCGCAACATACATGTGGCTCACCATCATGTGCTTCGATATCTGGCGTTATGTTCGGTAAGATTAGATACATTAAATGTAGTTTTACACCTTACAGGGAGTCATCCTTCTCATCATCTTCATGAGGGCCAAGCGAAAACGTGATTTAATTTTAACGCAGGTGCGCAAATTTGCCGGTATTGCCCATTCCGCAGCTCAGAAACTTCCGAGCCAAGACGACACATCCATGACAAGCCTCGAAACACATCTCAGCAAACAAGGTAGTGATAAAGAAACCATCGACAAAATACGGAAACTTTCTCATCAGGAAGAGACCGTCTCAAGTACCATTGTGAAGAGTCTGGCCCAAAGCAATAGTCTTGCGGAAGATTCGCGGTCGCCCCAAGCGCAGTACGGCTTAAAATGAACCATTCACCTACGCAGCAAAATGCACTGCACCCTCCCGTCAACTGACAACCTGACTAGTTGTTGATAATTGTCAACTGTCGCTTATTTGATTAAAGCAAGCCTCGTAAGTTTAATATTTGGAAGTACTATAACGTATTCGTAACCGTAAAGTATTTGAAACTACAATAAAGTATTCGATAAACGTTGCGTTCAAATTTCCAGTATTGAAAAATGTAAATTTAGTACATTTTTAGTATGCATTTTCTTAAAACAGACAGTATTACTCTAAACTATGTTTGTTGTTCAAGTCAGAAATGCGCCTTAATGCCGTCATTGCAAAATGTGAGTGGAGAGAATGATCACACTGCTTTCTGATGTTTTACGAGCTGGTACCATTTTTTTCACTTTGCAGAAAAATATGAGTATTTTTTCACTGCGTGGAAAAATGCGGAAAATAAAATGGACGGTGCGATAAGGTACGTCGGGTACTAATTTTACTAGCCTGTCAAGTTACTTTTCCCATTTGCTTAACTTTAATGCGGTATTATGTCATTGAAGCATTGCATAAAGAAAAGTTCTTTCAACTATGAAAGCGAAACGCTTTTCATCCACTAGAAGTAGCAATGAAAGCTGATACACTCTCAACCAAGTATCACAATTTCGGAAGTTCTTCAGTTTTAATTGTGTTGCTGAGTAAGGGAGTCAACCTTCAACATATAGTTAAATGTGGCAAGACAGGATCACAGCCTTCATGGGGTAAGAAAGGACCAGCCCATGGCATGCATTCTAAATCCACTGAATATAATTTGATGGAAGAATATGTTACAGCAAAATTTACACCAGTATATTGTACTTTCAATTAGACGAACCACATTGTACTTTCAATTAGACGACATTGCTAACATTGAGGGCAGTGGACAAAGGCAATATTGGAAATTATTTTGACTCTAGAATCAAGTTTGACTTATCAGAGTCATGAGGAGAAATTTTCCGTGAGAGAACCTCAGTTGACCTGGTGAAATGTGCCCAGTGGTTAAAGTTCAGAGTATCAAGATTGGAGCAGAGAGGTGCGGATTCGATCCCAGCTCTATGCGTCAGCTTCTGGTCAGAACCGGCGAGGAGGCCGGGCGGTTAAGCACAGCAGAATTGTAGCAGTGCGTTGCGAGTTCGAGACCGCAAAATGCTGTGAATATTCTGCGATGTTTAGAATCGGCGACAGGCCTACGGCCTAATGAACGCTGAAACCGCAATGACGAAGATCTGGAGACGCTGTCAAAAGCTGGAGAAGTAATAATTTTTGTTCAGCAAGGATTATTTAAATAGATAAATTTTTATCAAACGAACACATTTTTATCCTCATCCACTGATTTCGAAAAATTTCTTTCTTCATTCACTCAGAACAAGATGCATGAACTTTGATCAATTTTAAGTTCAAGTGCAAATATTGATTCCGTCTGTGTTGAGAATTCCATTTCCATGCATGATGATATCATCAGAAGATAATATTAAAGAAATTTACATGAACTTGCACATCGAGATGCTTGTTATTGAACACAGTAAAGCCATTACGCTGGAAGCAGCAGATTTTAATACCTCCCAGTGGACAGTTAGTGCAGTCTTGCCTACGAAGCAGGCATTCAGCACGCAGAGCGCGGTCAGGATCACAAAGAAGAACTTCATCACGAAAAATATCTAGATTTTATTTAAACTAGAGAGCGCCATATCAACTTCAATAACTTGCACGAGGGAATGTTATAAATAATAGTCAACTTGTAATTGATTTTGCAGCGCCGAGAATCCTCTATTGATAAAATAGCACAAGTCATATGACTAAACAAACGACTGCAAGGAGCAAATTGCGATCGTGAAATCGAGCGAAGTGCGTGGAATTTCATCTTCTTATCCGTTGATGAGGATCACGTCTCTAAAGAGATGCAACTTTCAAGTTTCACCTCGATTACTTTAAACAAAAAATTCATTCTTTAAACAAGGATCATCACACAATGGTATAATATAATTTACTAAGAACGCTTAAGAAATAGAAACAGTGTAAGAAAACTATCAGTATTTCGATACATGTAATAGATAATAAATATAGGAATGAGGTTGGTCGATAAAGTTTGACGATCATTTAACATTGGCGGTTGTTTGAAGTTAAAAGTAAAAACTTAAATGGAAATAAAACCTTGAGTTTTCAATGCGTCACTAAGATTAGGTCGAGAAAAATAACAATAAACTGTCATCTTGAAGATAAGTTCTTTCAAGTTCTAAGCAAGATAGAAGATTTGAATTTTTATCAAAAGATAGTTTGGTTTAAGTATAAAAAGTCCATAGTTAAACAGTTGAAAAAAATGCCGAAGCCTCAAGTCTCACATTCACTCAGTTTATAAGTAAACGAGAGGTTATTGATTAATCGCCTCGAAAGCAAAACAAAGCGAGGATTAAAAGCCTAAAATATGTCTTCAGCTGGATGACAGAAATAAAATGACTCATGAATTAACTGAACTACTTAGAGATTCCATATTAGTTGTTGTAACAAGAGAAATGACCAACATTGAGGGAGAAAGTAACAACATATGCCAACCGAGGCATTTGAGTTTCTTAGCTCGAAAAAAGCCTTAATACTTAAATCTCCTAAAGCTTGAAAACTGCTTACACATACAAAAATAGCGTTGTCCAGCACAAAAAAATGGCAATAACGAATAAATCCGAAACGACTTAAAGCTACGCTAAAATAAATTTCAACATTAAAGCACACGAGACCACCGCTAATGACCCCAATGTACTCGTGACTGATGGTAAGAGCGACTTCAAGCAAATCGGCTTTTTCGACTGGAGAGCAACGTAACGAGATTTGGTTTCAACTGGAAACGACGTTTCTTCCACTAGTGAATCAGAAGATCTGATAAAGTAACAACGACTAAGTCTACAAGCAGCGCAACCAGATGCAGAGCTTCCAATTTTAAGGCCGTGGCCATAGTCCACTAACGATAGTATCTGACGCTCGCTCTAACGCCTATGGGTCACCGTACCCACGCTACCATCTCCTACAAGGCAAGCATTTCTGTCCTGAGCCGACGCGTCGGATCCAATTGAATCAACTACCGGGACATAAGTTTCTTCAAGGGGATTGTTCTCAAAATACTGTTTGGATAGACGGTTAGTTTTTGCACGAGAATTGTGATTTGGACGATTTGCACCCTCGGAGTCGAGATTCTCGGCGTAATCAGTCGCTCGTCCTCGGCTTGAATTACGAAAAGCCGATAACCGAAATGGAGATCTCGTATCAGAGCTACGGTCTGTCGTTCCGCTAGGCTGCGGTCGACGAGAAGGCAAATGGCGTGAGTTTGAAATCACTGGGGTGGCGTGGTGGGCTTCCACAGAGGGTCTAGAGCGGCGCCAGCTGACTTCGTGCGGAGCGGCTGAGTTGTCGTGCTGCAAAGTTAATGGTTTCTGTGGAGAGTGATATTTTATTTAATAATGGAATAATCGCATTCAAGGGGAATACTAAACAAGCAATGGACTGATGACAGACCTCTCACCTTACAACAGTGTTCGATCATAAAATATGAAAAAATTCGAAGCCGAATTCTGGATGTTTATATTGAAATTCCTAATTATTCAGAGCGTTATACATTACCTAGCCATGATTTAGACGCGCAAGGAACGGTTTGGCGATCTGGTTATGGAGCACGGTCATCCCAACTTCCTTTTCATCTACAGATATGCATGCACAATCAGCGACAAAAGATAGAACAACAATATTTTTCAAAACATTAACAAGCTTGTAAAAAAAATTTCCAATTCAGTTAAGCCCATCATATATTGATATTGAATTACGTATACCATAAAATCAATAAAATAAATACATGCTCATGCTTACTGCTGGCAGTTGGCGAGAGGCTTCTTCTTTTGAGTTACTTCTCTTGTATCGTTTGTGCAACGAATCGCTGGTGGCAGGTGTTGGTCTCTTCACATGCATTAGGTTCGATATGTTGCGAAGAGATTCAATTTTAGGAGGTTCGGTGAACTGAGAATCTGGTATAACAGAACTATCATCAGACGAATTATCGTGATCATTCTTTAATGAGGTCGGATGGTTAAGTTTCACTGACACGTTCGACAAGTCACGCTGCAAAACATTCGTTGCGACTTCGGCCATCTTCGTGTCTTTGACTACGAGATGAAAGGCAGCAAGCGGCTCGTTCACTGAAGCTACGGCTGTATTTTGGGGCACATTCGTTCCGTAACTTTTCTTGGTCGACGAGGTACGATCAAGCAACAAGCCTGCGGTATGAACTTCAGCACTGTCACTTTGGCTTGGGATATTCGTCACGTTTTTATTATTAGGCGCAGCGAAATTGTCCGTTAGCGGAGAATCTCGCTTTCTCATCTGAAAAGGGAGATGTCGTTCAATCCTCGTAGACAGGTGACCAATAGAGAGATTTTCTTTATAAAAAACAAGGTTGAGTTTAGATCTGATACATGCGAGGAAACAACAATGACGGTATTGACAGATCTCTGATACGAAGCGAAAATCAGTGCCAAACATAATCAAAGAGTTAATCGAGTGCGGCATTTTTTCTTACGGAAATAATAATCAAAGACATGGGAAATTAAAAAAAAATGTACATAAGAAAGTACACTTTTCGAACGTTTTTAAAGTAATACAATATTTTCAAAACGACCCGAGTTCGAGTAAAGAATAGAATAAACGTAAAAACTAAAGTAAATTGTAAATTTAAGCTTGCCTGCAAATGCGCCGCTGTGTCGCATTCTTTCGTTTTGTTGAGCCTTTCCAGGTTCGACACTTTCTTAGCCATCACCATGAATCGCACCTTGAGAAGCCGTAGGTTTTCTCTGTATTGCCTCAGCAGCTTGGACACCTTTGCCAACTGCAGGAACATAGCAAATACTTTAGCATCTCTCTAATTGCAGGACAAAAGGTGATGTTTTAGCGTCGTTCTAACTGCTAGGTAAGGGGCGATAATTTCGCATGATTCTTCATGCAGGACCAAAATTGATACTTTTGTTTTTTTTACTACAGGAATAACAGTTAGTTCAGAATCATTTTGGTTGCAATCTTGATATTATACTTTATCATCATTTTTATTACAAGGTCAGAGGCGATGTTTTTAGCGCCATTCTTGTTGCATGACATGAAGTGAGAGCTTGACATTGTTATACGTATGAAAAATTTTTTCTGGACCTCGGGCTCCAGAACAATGGAACAAAGGTGCAGCAATGTCACCAAGCAAGAAATTTAAAGAAACTAACCTTCTTATCCTTCCGTGCTACGTCATCCACCAGCAAATCTCGCATCTGTTCAACGTCCTGTAAGGTTTTTGCCAGCGACTCCATAGCCTCTGTCTTCATATCGAGCAGCTGCGCGCTGCGCTGTTCGTTGCTCTTCACTTCTTGGAGCAGACCTTGGAGCTCTTCAACGAGCGAAGCTTTTTCCTCGAGATCCCGAGTCAGATGAATGCATTCGAGATTCTTCAGCTGGAGGCTGGCTTCAAATGACGAGCGTTCAGTTACTTGGGCATTTTTTTCGTCCTCCAAGAGTTGAACTTTATCCTGCAAAATTAAACATCAGTTAACTTACATAAGAAAACTACTCGATCAGGCAATTTGTCGTACATCAATTATATAGGTTACAATTGTGATGATTTAGTAAACCTTGTTTTTGTTGTTCAACGATACCAAGTGATTTAAAATGAATCGCTTGTGGTTTTTGTGAAGAAGGGTGAAAACGTGAAGCTCAAAGAATTTCAACTCACCTGAAGCGATTTCACAGATTCGCCCATGGCAAAAAGATCCATTTCAGACTGTCTTAATCTTCCACTGAAGTCTTCACCAGCTGCGATCGCACGTTGCAGTTTCTCGCTCAACCCTTTCATGTCCTCTTCTTTCTCTTTAAATAATGCGACGAACTTCTGTACCCATACTTGCAATTCCTTGACAACCGAAAGATCTGATTCACTTTCATTTGTTGAAATGCATTGGAGTCGCTCGTATTCAATGGAGTTTGTTTCCTCAGAATTGTGTGAAATTTTTTCTTCATCTTGTTTCATGTCCAGGTTGTGAGAAATTGTTGAGCTCTTAATATCGGTAGAGTCACATTTCAAGTCGACTTTTTCATGATTTTCTTCATCACTTTTCAAGGTATTAGGGCTGTCAGTATTTTTGACGCTTTTTTTATGATCATCCAGAATTTCACACTCACGGATTTCACTGCGAGGCGAATTTATACCATCACGCTTTTGTGACAAGTCCTGGAGAGAATCATTGCCCTCTTTTCCATGGATGGAGGGAATATTTTCAATATTTGTGCGTTTCAAGTCCTCATCCTTGGGCAGAATGGTGACATAATTTCGATCTGCTTGGACGTTCGCCTGGATAGATTTCACCTCTTTCAGTAGGTTCCGTATTTCATCTCTGAAGAACGCATTAATTTCCAGTGCTTTTTTCTTCTCCTTGCGCTCCACGTCCAGAAGTACTTCCATTTTTTTATTCATCTCGTCACTACGAAGCAATGCCTCATTTTTTTCTGTATTAAGACGATTGATGTCACCTTGTAATGCCAGCACTTTCATTTCAATTTCAACTTTTGCTTGCTCCAATCCCGATCTTGCGTGATCCAATTCTTTAACCAGATTTTCCTGAACCAATCGACAATTTTCTTGCAGTTCCTTCTGTTCCTGTGCAGCTTCTGATAATTTGGTTTTTGAGTCTTCTAGTTCCTCCTTTAACCTCAGTTCACTGTTCTTCATCAATTCTTTCTCAGTATTTTTCTCTTTTTCCAAGCGAGCAATATTCTGCATTAACGCTTGTCGTTCCAGATCACCAATTTCCATAGCTTCGTCAAAACGTTGCTGAATGCAATTTTTTTCCTCTGCAAATGCATTCTTTTCTGCTTGGCAAGCTTCAAGATCTTCAAGAGCCTTACGGTGACGCGTAAAAGCATGTTGGGCCAGAGAAAGCACACACTCCGTTCCAGCAGATGAGTCGGTGATTTGCTCAAGAATGGCCATCACTGACGTCTTTTCGTTCTTAAACTCGGCGAGAAGCTCTTCCAAAGTATTCAATTTCGTAAGCAACAATTCATTTGAATTTTCAACAAGTACTTTTGAGCGATACATTTGTTCGTTGCGAGTTTCCTGAGAACTAAACAGAGACTTTGACCTTGAGATTGAGTTCTTTACCTCAGCGAAAAATTCCGTTAAATTCTTCATGTCTTCCTGAACCTGTAAGACTTCATTAGAAAGCTCTGACTGCTTCTCTAGCAAAAGCTTCTCTCTGTGCAATGACAGATTTAGTTCACGGGTAAGATCTTTCACCTCGGAATTAGCGGCCTCGCATTTAATGGAAGTTTCACGCAAGTTTTGAGCAAGAGTTTGGGCGATCGAGCGATACTCATTATATGATTTTAATGTAAGCTTCACGTCTTCTTTCATGGACTGCACAACATAAGCGCTTTCGATGGCCACACTTTGAATTGCATCAACCGTTGAGAGCATCGTTGCAGAATGTGCTAAAGCATTTTGATTACAATGTTCATGACAGTCTACGATTCTCTCAAGAGATAAATTGGTGTCGCTTTCAGGTAAGCCACTCATCTCGTCTTCATGAGAATCTTGTTCAGTTCCAGATTCTCGTAAACTAATAGAATCTCTTTCTTTCGGGAAGTCGTAAGGTCCATCTTCAGGCACAGATTCAACAGTCACTTTTGCTGGGGTACCAGGGTCACCTGTGACGAAGATCTCTTCATTCACAGGAATGTCGTGCACAAGGTCGCTTTCGGTTAGGGACAGCTCCACAGAGCTGCCCGTAGAAGGTAAGCTGGCTAATTGGTCGGGGGGCGGAGTTGGTAATCCGTTATCTGAAAACATGACTTCTGATAAGGACGGCATAAAATTTTTTCACAAAGATTAAAAATATGAAATGATGGGAGTGTAATGCAAGAAATAGTCGATTTAGGAACGATAATTCGTAACAGCATAACGAAAATCTGAGATAAAATCTGAAGAAAAATTTAATCGTAGTCATTTCTTAAGTCGAGACTGACAATTAGTGATTATTCAGGTGCTGATTCACGCACTCGTTAAAAACGTGAGCATACAACAGTAGGTTAATAGTGAATCTAAGACCAATTTAACCCCTACAATTTCGATCATAATAATCGGAAATTAAGATCAATTTTTTCAAAAAATTAATGTATAGTTTTGGTAAAATTCAAGCATAATACAGCTTAACTGAGACCTTTTATCTGGGTTCTTTGTATGTATACTGAGAATTTTACTAAATAAAAATAAATTTTACGAGTGACGCAGTTTACATACCACAATCGAAGTCCAAACATTGACCCCTGTTCAGGCTGGGGGAATCCGAAGGAAGACCGGCTAGTAATTCTGCATTTCGGATGACAAGAGCGTCCCTTTCCTGAAGAGCCTCCTTGAGTCGTGCTTCCATCAGCTCCAACTGGCTGGTCATTGCTAGTGTTGAGGAGTTGTCCGAACATAAACACTCGCTGGTGCGATTACGCTGTTCTTCTTGACCAGCCAGTGAGTCTAAGCGGTCAATGAGCTCAGCATTGGCAGTGTAGAGTTCTTCGCACGCAGAAACGAGGTTTAGCTTCTGTTGCTCCAGTTCTTTCTTGTTCCTCTCCAGCAACTTGATGCGTGCATTCAACTTTTCGTTCGATTCACAGAGTTCGAAGTTCAAATGGAACATCTCCGTCTGTTTCTTCTGCAGGGACTGGGTCAACTTTTCTTTCTTCTCAAGCTTGCATGCAAGTTGTTGCTGCTCTTTGTCAGAGCTGAGACAGAAATTGCTTGTAAGATCACAACTAAAAAGTGGAATTGTAAATGATAAACTTTGGCCATAGATGAAAATGAGGCTTGTCGGACATTTTTAATAAAAGCCTAAAACTCTCATTCACAATTAGCATTCAAATACATATATACAAAAATCATTTTAAATATTGCCTTCTGAGAATTATGGCTAACATGTTGCAAACAGCAAAACACGTTATCTTGAGATGCACGTGAAACACAGTTTCAACAACAATGCATCACCAAAATACATTCAAATGGAGCTTTGTAAAAGCAATTTTATTTATCATACGCACATAGCGGTTTCAGCGTTTATTAGGCCGTAGGCCTGTCGCCGATTCTTAACATTGCAGAACATTCACAGCATTTCGCGGTCTTGAACTGAACTCGCAACTCACTGCTACAATTCTGCTGTGCTTAACCGCCCGGCCTCCTTGCCGATCATCATCAACATGCCGAACATTCATCACTTACCTTTCGAGTCTATTCTTCATTTCAAGTATCTCATGAGAATGTTTGGAGCGATCCCGGTGACGGTCTTTTTCCAAATTCATATAGGATATTTCCAATTCCTTGAGCTGCCAAAATAATTGCATTATATTTCAGCCAACCCCCGCCTATTCTAGTTACAGTAGTGGTAAATTCACCCATATGCAGAATATATTGGAGAGAAGCATATGAAAACAATTATATATGCCTGGTAACAACAACACATATGTCAGGTAACAGCAACACATTCATTTATATAATGTGTAAATATTACTTTATATACTTTATACTTTAATATTAATAGCTTAGCATTTTTGAAAAGTGCAATCTGAATATCACGAATTAGACAAAAAATATAAAAGAGCAGATATGAAATCATTGCATGAGCAATCAAATTCTAATGGTCACTTAATGAACATCTATGTCTTCGGTAGGTAGTGTTCAGAATATTTGGATAAAACTGTAGTCGACAAGATAGGTGCAGCAAGGTTAAAGGATGATATAACAATTTGGTAAAACCCATTAGCACCTCATGTGCTTAGACTATTTTAAAGTTCTTAATCATGATCCACAGAAACTTGAGTTTTAATTTCTCGAGTGGGTTGTGAATGGAAAATGAGACTAGAAGCAATTGAACCTATCCTGTATCAATGAAAAGATCATTAATTCTCCAGTTAATCCTTTTGTGACTGACAGGACCTAAGTTATCTGATTTCATATATTATTAAAAACTCTTGCAAGTAAATATAACAGTCTCACATTTCAAATCTATAGTACCAACCTTTATTTCCAACTCATGGGCATGTTCTTCAGAACTCTTGAGAAGACTTGCATACTTTTTAGCCAAAGCATTAGCCTGCAAGAACTGGTTCTCTTTATCCTGAAGTGTTGTCTCCCAATCCTGCATGATTGCATATGCTTGGTTACACACATGAGAGTTGGCACGCAAACAGGCGGTCAATTCTAACATTTTTCTTCTGGTGGGCAGGGTTTTTTTTGCTTCATCAGAAAAAATGAAAAATGGTGAATTTTGATCAGGAGAGGATGCAGCCAATGGAGAACTAAATAATTCAAAAGGTGGAAAGCATGCCGTATTCTCAGTTGACAGCAGAGATGTATTAGGTGAACTTGGAGTAAGTTCACCAGAATCTCCATCAGCATGATGATGAAAATTAGTGCTATCCAACATGGTGGTTATCTCAGTTAAACCATTTCTCACCAGCTTTTCTTCTTTCAAATCAATGTCCATTGAGTCCATGGCAGGAATTGTAGACATAAGCGATTCTTCAGAGTCACTCTGCAAGATGAAATTAATATGTAAAGGTATGAGGACAAACAAATGTGACACATTATTGAACAATATAATTATCAACAATATATCTATTAAAATTCATGATGATATGAATCACTTTTCCATCTTAATTAAAAACAAAACACATAAGATCTTTTCATTTTAATTCGAATTATATGCTATGACAAAGTAGCTAATTATGCACATTGCTTACCATCATCAGGTTTTCTTCAGCTTGAGTGAGACTTGCTCCATGATCAGCCATGCCATTTAATGTTTGCAGTGACTTATCAGGGAATTGATTGCTGGGGCTGACTTGCTGCTGTATAAATTCTTCATTGCTCAAAGTTGAAGATATTTCTTCTTTAGTGTTAGACATACTTGAAGTGAAGCAATAATAACTAAAATATTTCAGAATACCAAGAAACTAAAATATTTGAGTCACCACAAGGTAAAACTTGAAACTATTATGATTAACTTGCTCTAAAAAAGATTGCTTTGCTATCTATCGTCCAATAATGTTGATAGAATAGCTGATGTCAATTTAAAACTGAAATTGGAACCAAACAAATGAAACCATCAATAATCCAACTTTTGTTGTTAGACAGCTTGAAAAACGTATAGACAGCATTAATTGGCACAAATATCAGAATCAAATAAATGCTAAAAAAAATCCCACAATACTCTGAAAATCTAGCATAGAAGGCTTGGAGAATAAACATAATTCAGTAGATCGGGAATGAGTTAGCAAACTTGTAGCTACAAGAGAAAAAATGTTGCAAATGCACAGGAATTTCTTTTATTGGTTAATTTGCATGACACTACAAAATTAATTTAATCTACATGGATTGTCACACACTACATTTTTTTCACAAGTCATTTAATCAATCCATGTAATTATTGACTTTTTAGATTAAGAAGTTAAGAACTGGATATACACACCATATAAAATTCTGGTATTGCTCAAAAATAACTTGAACTACATTCAAATGGCTGACAACAGGCAAAAGACAATGTCTACATCCCTATGTGGCATTGCTTTATTAACATGTTGAGTGTTGCCATTACATTAATTGCTGTTGTTATAGGCTGGTCTCAGTTGATGAATCCCAGTCTTCAGACAAGTGAGCAAGGTTGATACATGTTGTTAAACAATTGCATATAATTAATCAGATTATCCTGTACAACTGTTTAGCAAAATGAAATAATTGATTTTGTTTTGAGAAAACTGCATGAGATGTTGGCTCCTTAGACCCAATTTTACATTAGACAAATCCATAAAACATTCACCTAGCCAACTATGGCATAGCTGAATAACTACCATCAAACTGGGTAACATGGGATGGTTTAGAGCATTTTGTGTTAATAACTTACCATGAAAACATTTCACTAACAAGTTTGGGTTATTTTAAACATCTTTGCAAGGGCTATGGTTGAGCATCTCCAAAAATATTCCATATGCTATTCGTAAGGTGCCAGATGCAAAAAAGTCCTGAATTATCCTTGGGATTGGGGTAATCCAGGACACTTTAAATAAAACTTAATTTCAATTTATTTCAAATGTGCAGAGTGTACTCACCTATTACCAGCAGTACTCTAAAGTCCTCCTCTCCCCTTGTAGATGATTTAGATGTATTATAGAGGACATTTTATATGATTTTTACTAGATTTTCCTTTATTTATGTAATATTACTGCTTACATTTCTATTAACAAAAACTATTTTTTCTGTTCTATATCTAACACTATTAAACAAATTTCCTTTTCATACAGTAATGCTTGCACTTAATATATATACAGTATTTTAACTTAAAACTAAACTGTTGTGGTTACTTCTTGGTTGTATAGATTACATCTAACCAAATCTACTATTGGCCAACTTGCTAAGCACGACGTTACTGAAAACGTGCTTCCCACGCTTTGTGCTGAGGAAGGTTAGATTAAGCCTGATGTTCTCTCATCCAACAACAGCCATGTCAGGCCATTTTGTGTCGGTGCTCTTCCTCAAGAATTGAACCATGATGACATTGTAGTCATCTTGTGGTTGTTCTCTGATGCAAGCAACATAAAATTTCTCCTGTTGTACCCTTTCCTCTAAGTTTAACCTTACAGGGATAAAACCATCTTCCTTCAAGCTGATGTTAGAGATGTCCTCAGGTTCCTGCATCTCATCTTGAAAATGGGCCATCTCTTGAGCAATAGCAAGGACAGTTTCATCATTTGATTTAACCTCCTTCTCATCATTTGCATTTTTTATTAACTAATGATTTCCTCACATTTGCTGTCTGCTTCTTTGGCACTGGTGTTGTTGCTGAGCCTGAAGTGCTGGCCCTTGGCCCTGTGTTCAACTTCACAGGAGTAAGCTTGATGGCTTTCCTTTGTTTGGGTGCATTATCCACTTCAGTGGGTGGTGAGCAGATTTGTTGGAGTTTATTCAGCAGGGAATCAGAGACCAACTCCCTCATATTTTCAATATACTCTTGCATGGTCCCTGTGCAAAGTTTCCTGAGTAAGCGCTCCCTGCCAAGTGGACTTGCTGACAACTTGCTCACAACTTCAACTGAGATCTCTGCCCTCTTCTTGTTGAAATTCTGACACGCTCTCCTAGAGAGCAAGTGCCTGTACCGGGTATTAAAATTATTAACCCAGTCGATGCCTGGCAGATTGTTTTTGAAGCAGGTAACCTTCCTGCCACTCTTATTCAAGAAGTTTTTTACAGTCATTTGGATCTCAAGGTGGGTCAGAGGACAACCCCAGTTCGTCAGAACAGCAAAGTAATGGGAAATGGCTTTTCCTCATGTGCAAGAAGTGCAATTTGGTGCCCGACATGAAGGAAGTCATTACATGGATTTCCAGCAGTCCTGCGTTTGCTAAAGTATCTATGCAGCGTATTCCGAGGCACCTTAGGCAGCTGCGCTGCATCTCTAATGGTCATGCCATTGACACACCTTTTCCACAGCTAAATTCATATCACTAAGCATGTAAGTTTTCCTCCACAAGCTTACGTGATGAGGCTTATAATTTCTAACCATCTTAATTGGGTTAATTTAAATCATTGTAACAAAAATAATGATAATAAAAAATCACACTTGAAAAAGGAATATTTTAATGATAAAAATCAATTTTTTTAAAGAAATAAATCATAGTTATGCATCAATATTTCATCAAGTGCAATTTTTTAGTTAACCTGAGCCTTCACTTAACCTGAGCCTTCTGCTGTAAATGCGTTTTTATGGGTGGCCCATATTACCTCGGGCCTCGGGGGTCCCAATATTACCCCAGTTGGGTGTCAATCATTACCTAGTCTTGCAGAAATGTCCAAAACCTGTGTGCAACTTTTATGTAAGTAAAACTTTTTAATACGGTGAATATTTTTTTGCTACAGACCTTAGCAGAGGTACTTTTCCAAAATCTCACTTTTCCCACTTTTAGCAGCTTTTCGGAGATAGTAAAAATGTTGAAGTTTATGCCACTATTTTTAGTTTTGCAATATATTTAAATTAGTTTAGCTGCTACAACATTTCTACAAAAAGTGGGATGACTGTTCCAATTTACCCTGCCTGTCCCCTTTTACCCATTTTGATGGTAGGTTATAAAATCAGAAAATAGCCACTCGAAATAGATTGCATTGTTTAGTTATCATAATCAATGGTCAAGTAGCAACCATCTAGTTCTTCAAGTTTAGAAATATTTTGGATAAACTGGTGCCATTTATTTTTATTGATTGTTTTACTTTTATAAACCATAACTGTCAACAATGTGAGTCTGCTCACAACTAAAAATTGGATAAAAATATGCGTCCAAATCTTTCCTACTACACTTGACTGAAGTTGACTCATTTATTAATAGTAAATAGAAAGTCTTATTGCTACATTTTTCCTCTGCTTGAGAAGATGTCAACATAAATTGCTGGTGCACATGCTTTTCACAGGTAATTTTTTGCAAATTTATATAAAAATAAATTTTACAACTAAAACATGTTGCTCATATGAATTGGCTAAGAAAATCTTTGGGAAATCATGGTTGAATGGGTAAAATAAATTATGGTCAGTTTTGACAAATTTGGCCAATACTGAAATATACAGATACACAGGTTGACTTTTTCTACATTCTTTGTCTGGCAGCTGTGGAAACCAAGTGGACATAATAAATATTTACAGAAGTCTATAATAAATAAATAGCTTTGTAGCTTTACTGGTAATTAGGTCAATATTAGTTTCAAATTGATAAACTTCTGCATGGAAATGAGGCACCCATGGCAGGTGCTAATCATTGGCATTTAGCCTACCAATTGTAAAAAAAATGCGTTTAGAAATTACTTTTTAAAGACAACACTTCTGAAGAATCCAGTGTCTCTGGTGTAAAACATAGGCAATGAATTTCTATTTTCATTATGAAATATAAAAAAATTAATTTTCAATTTAATTTTCAAAATTAAAAAATGTTAATTTTTCAAAATTATTCATTCTGTCAATTAATACATGCATTGTCTCCAACTTTATGCAAGTGTGCAAAATTTCTGATCAATTGGAGAGGTAGAAATGTGTTAAATATTGATTATAAGTTATGTAACAGTCAAATATATATTTTTAAATATCAAAAATAAAATTTTTCAAACTTTCAAAATTATTTATTCTGTCTATTGATTAATGCATTGTCTCCAACTTGACACCAGTGTGCAAATTTTCAGATCAATTGGAGAGGCAGAAGTGTGTTAATTATTGATTATAATATTTGTAGCAGACAGACAAACAATTTGAAACAAACAAATAAGAAGTGAAGTTAATGAGAAGTGTTGTAAATAATATGCGTTTAAAAAATACTTTTTAGAGACAACACTTTTAAAGAATCCAGTGTCTCAGATGTTACACATGTACAATGAATTTCTAATTTTATTTTCATATATTAAAAAATTATATTTTATTTTTTTTTTTTGTAATTAGAATAGTTAAAATTTTCAAAATTATTTATTCTGTCAATAAATACATATACGGTACTATCAGTTATGCATTGTCTATGACTTTACGCAAGTGTGCAAAATTTCAGATGGATTGGACAGGTAGAAGTGTGTTAAATATTGATTATAAGTTAAGTAGCAGACAAAATTATTTTTTTAATTTTCTTAATGTAAATTTTTTTTTTTTTCAAAATTATTATTCTGTCAATTTATTCATGCATTGTCTCCAACTTTACGCAAGTGTGCAAAGTTTCAGATCAATTGGAGAGATAGAAGTGTGTTAAATATCAATTATAAGATTTGCAGCAGTCTAGCAGGCAGACAAACAAACAGACAAGAAGTGAAGTTAAAGAGAAGTGTTGTCAAATAATATACATTTAAAAATTACTTTTTAAAGACAACACTTCTAAAGAATCCAGTGTCTCCAATGTTAAAGATGTACAATGAATTTCTCATTTTATTTTCGGATATTAAAAAAAGTTAATTTTTAATTTGTTTATTTATAATTTTTTTTAAATTATTTATTCTGTCAATTGATTCATGCATTGCCACCAACTTCACACAAGTGTGCAAAATTTCAGATCAATTGGACAGGTAAAAGTGTGTCATAGGCCTATATCAGTTAGGCTATAAGATTTGTAGCTGACAAAATTATTTTTTCAATTTTTTAATATTAGAAAAAAATTTTTTTTACATCATTTATTTTGACATTTTATTCTTGGATTGTCTCCGACTTTATGCAAGTGTGCAAAATTTCAGATCAATAGGATAAGTAGAAGTGTGTTAAATTTTGATTATAAGATTTGTAGCAGTCAGACAGACAGACAAACAAACAAGAAGTGAAGTTAAAGAGAAGTGTTGTAATAAACAAATTCTGAGAAGCTTATAAATGGAAAACCTGAATGGAAATTTGTTCTAATATGATCAATGAGGTATTGCAGTCTACAGTCCACCAGACTGACCAGAGAGGAATTTGGGACTGGAACTGGAAGGGGCAATATATTAGCATAAGCTTGTGCACTGTGCACATAATGCACAATTTATTGCACATATCATATTAGATTGGAATTGGATCAAAAATGTTTAATTGAATTTTACCTTATATTTGGCTAATATTTTGGAAATGATCATGCTACTACACTGGATCAATCTTGAATACAGGAACCCACATTCCCAGAATTCTACCCTGCCACTGCCGGTCTGAGTGCAGACTCCAGGTTGGAATTCCCAAACTTTAGGATGCTTGTGTAATCTTGTGGCCCAAAACATTGCGTGATCTATTTTTCCATCCACTTAGCCTAGAATCTTGCAACTCAGTTGTGCTAAGTGCAGACAGTGCAGTTTTTCAACAATGATATAATTTGTCTACCAATCAAATATCATAATAGCACTAGCACTAGCAGACCTGTAGCAGCTCCCAAAAATGCAGGGAGAGCTCCAGTCATGGAAATGACAAATGATACTAGATATTTTCCAAGCCACTTGCCAGTGTCCATCTAAACCTAATGCCGTCAAATAACGTCAATAAAAAGACTGTCAATACTGATCATAAATATAATACCTACTCAAATAACTCAATTCAAATTCAAACAGATTATAGCAATTTAGCCTATTATCAATGTTACAAGTTCCAACAAGTATTCCTAGACTCCTAAGTACCTAGTAACTAAAATGTTTTAGAATAATCCAGTTCTTAAAATTGATTGTTTCAATTAATTCAATAGCAATTTACATGCCAAATTTTATTGATTTAATCATATTCATAGGTAATGGCATTTTGATTATTTCAGTTATCAGGCTATGTCGGCAATCGGCATAATGCCGGGCTTTATGCCGCTTAGCCGCTATGCTATGATTTTTTTACTATCATGCTATGGCCTAGTAGTAGTAGCTAGGGCTGATTTTCCACGTTTTTGAGACACTTTCAGCTATTTGCGTCAGAAGAAGCTATGACTTTTACAAATTTAAATTAAATGACGGTATGACACATTTCAAGTTATTGGCACTAATTATTACGTAGCTACTAAACACATCATGTTATGTAGCCTAGTTTCGTTTCGGACTTTCAGCCGGCTTCCAGATCTGTCTAAGCAAAGACATCTCCGAACACCAATCACGTTCTAATTGTACCGTAGCAGCCACTAGCAGGAGTAGGTAGCTTAATAATTTGATTCCATTAAATAACTATGATTGATTTTATATCTGATTAAGTTTTTTCTGCATACCTAATAGTATTTTGTACAGAATGGATAAGGACAAGAATGTGCCGTTATCGAACTTACACGGCTGCACCATGATTTCACCACCACTCAATGTTCGACAGTTCGAATGTTCGACGTCTTGCAGTTGCAAGTGCAACTTTTCGTATCAACTAGCTATCAACGCTGCCGCTGGCTTAATTAGGACGTCATATGTGACGTCATACGTCACTTGATTTCAAGGAGTTCACGTCTCGCTGATCGGCTGATGTGCTGTTTTAAGTGCGCTGTGTATTACTCGACTCTAACGTAAATTGATGAAATAATTATCATTGGAACTCGTCTTGCTGTAACTTTCCGTTTAATAGTGAACCCTTGGGTATTGGATGCATCAACCGCCGTCGGTGACTAGGCGTGAAAGGATACTCGTAAAATTTTGTTAGGTAATACGATTTATTGAATGTCAGGTAAAAATTAGGTAAAGGCCGGTCCTCACGCTCAGTTTTACACAACGACATTCTGCGCAGTTTTGAGTCGGAATGAAATCGTTGCAATTTTTAGAGCGTCCACACGGTGCCGACTCATGGTTGAACCATGAGTCGACTCATGGTTGAACCAATATATTGTATTTGTACAACCATGGTGCCGGTCGTGCCGACTTATCTGTGTAGTTTGCTCAGTTTTGCGCGATCTCGCCATGGAGGAGGCAGTATTTTGATCAATTTTGACATTGTGCCTTGTTAAAAAGATGGGATCATTTAGGAAATGCAAGGAATCATAATACCAGAGAGATGGCTTGTAGATGTTTATTAATTTTTCCCAATTATTTACGGTAAATACTACTAAAATTAGTATTTTTTACAATCGTTTCTTTGTTTGCGCTTCTATCGATTTCTTTGAATTTTTCTACTAGCTCTCACATGTCTCCATTTTTTTTTGTCCCTGTTACTATAGTCCTTGAATTTTACTTGCCAAATGCAAGAAAAATTTTCGCAGCGAGCAATAAATTCTCGAGAACATTACCGAAGGTCAGCCATCGTCGCCAGAATCATTGAAACTGTGCCCAAATTGAAACGGGAAACAGTGCTACCCGTCTACACGTTCCGACTTATCTGCGCAGGTCATCGAAATCCATGGTTAATTATATACTAGTTCAAGTATTATCGAAATCTATGCTTTGTAACACAGATATCGCTGCAACTGTGCAGTCATCCCGCCGGCTTCAAAACTGCGCAGTTTTCCCGTCTAAATAACCGTAAATTAATAATAACCTTAGTAGTCATAGACAAATAAATGGTTTACATATAGAAATGCAGCAACGAAGAGTCTTTTTTCGAACTGCATTGAAGTTCATTTGCCTCCCCCATTATGCAAATTAAACCTTTCAGAAGCTTATTCCTTATTATCATATATTATTTCTGTTAGCGGAATATTTTTTACCATGAAAAGAAGAAAAAACTTATTCGGACTCCTCTCATTAATATCAACACCGTGGGATGTGAACAAACGTTTACAGTCAGATACACGGAACCACAGTTTGCCTGTTATACAGTACTGTGCAAATTAGTTCGGACAGTGCTATTTTGGAGAGTCATTTGCTTCCTAGTATGACAAGGGACTTTCCTGATGGAGATGGCATTTTTTCAGCAGGATCACGCACCATGCCATACTTCACGTAATATGCGCACATTCTTTGAAGAAAGTGGACTGGAGATTTTATACTGGCCTGGAAATTCTCCAGACCATTGAAAACTCATGGGCTCTAATCAAACAAAGACTCCTGAGAGAAGACTGTTCGACAATGGCAAAGCTAATTTGTGCTGTAATTAGGTCCTGGGATCATGATGAGCAAGTGACTAAAATGTGTTCAACTTTGGTCGAATACATGCCAAATTGTGTTCAAATGCTTGTGAAAGCAGGAGTAGGTCATGACTGCTATTAATTATATAATATTTTGCACCATTGGTATGTTTTTTCAAACAAAACTTCAATGTGGCAAATAATTGTGTTATTTCAACCATTGTCCGAACTAATTTGCACAGTACTGTACCTTGAAAGCACTCAATGTTATTCATTTATAGTAGAAAGATGAGTAATGAAGATCTAGAGGTGTTCGTGAAAATGAACATCTACTTTCGCATACAAGACTCATCTTTGTAAATGCAATTGTGGAGCAATGCGTTTGATTCAAAATATTAGAACGCGTGATTTTCATGACACCGACAATATGGAATATCCAGTCTCTCCATAAATATTATTCGCACTAACTTGGTAATTTCAGGCTCTAAAGTCTAAAACTTTGCCGTATATTCTACCTACACGCTATAACGGAATACAACAAATCCTTAATCTGTGAAGTGAAATGTTATTCTAAAAGAAACGAGCTTTTTTCATATATAAAATAACATAATTTTTGGTGAAATGAAAACAATCGCAAATGCCGATATCATTTATTGGAAGTCGCAATAAATCTTGCTACAAGAGATGCTGTCACATCGGGTCAACCACATGTCATGAAAAGAGTTAACGGGCAAATATGTACCGTAATTGAACAGTAACAAGAAGACAGAATTACCATTTGATAACCTAACAAATAAATTGAGCCATTATCTTTTTTAACCTGTTCTCAAGTAAAAATTATAACACGAGGATTAGCTACAAAGCTTCGCAAACTATTATGTATTACGAGCCATAACATCTATTTTCATCCAATGTGGGGTCGGCAGAAGTTACCGCCTCAAACGCGTGAAACACTCACTTCAGGTTTTTCGTAGCGAAGGCCACTCCATCAAATAGAATAGAAGTGTCGGCGTTGAAGAAATAGGCCCATGGCCTGAGCTGTTGCCGATTCTTGAACTTTTTGTGACTTGATTCACAAGGGATCCGGCTTTTGGAACCCGATCTTTCCATAGCTGACGATTGATTGAGATAGCTGCTGGACTTATTGCCTGGTCAAATATTCGAACAAAGATCGTTGGGGATACCATGATCGTTCATCAACAAGTAAAATACGGTAATTAATTAGGTATTATAGAATACAGGCAAAATAAAGTACAGTAATTGATTAATCACGTACAGTCATTGGGAATCTTTAACGTGATTTATGAACAAACTGCTATATTATTTATAATATTAATTGTTTTGTAAGTCATAAGACAGGAATACACATGACAGAATTTATTACTATTTGAAATAATATCAGAATTTTCAGATATGGAACAGAGAAATTTGCCTAGATGATTTAAAAACAGAATCTTGAAATCAAAATGTTTTGCGGTTGTCTTGAAAACAACTTGCAACGAAATAACATTAAATTTAGCAACGCGTTTCGGGCAGCACCCCGTCCTCGTAAATGTAACCCGGCATAGACAGCGTACTCGGCCGACCCAAGACCTCCCAGTCGAAGCCTTTAGTCACATCGATTTTCCCCATCAGTTTCCCCTCATAGTTCTCAGGACAAGGTTCCTCTCCGTACCTCCAAGTTTTCTCCCTTCTCAGTGGCTTTCTCGATTTCGGAAGGTGATTAGGTTTGCCGAATGTCTCAAAAGTATTTTTTTCGAATCTGGAGCAAAGTTCGACTATACCTCGGCAGGCGCGATCGTGCTGCGCTGCAGCGCCAATTGTTTTGGCCTCGAATTTACTGCATCTGCCATCAGGCTGTTTTCCGTCATTTGGCTCAACATGATACGCCATGTCATGTACGCCTGCTTTGTCACTGTCGGATGAAATTTCATTCTCAGGAGACGATCGTCGAGCGAGAACAGTGCTGGACCATTTGCTGGTGGCCAGCACTGCTGGCACAATGCTGGATACGAACTCTCCAGCTGATAGCTCTGAAGCTGGTGCCTCTGCGAGCCAGTCGTTATAGGCAACAACTTTACTCGCAGGAGTACTGACACTGAAACTTCCACTTTCGACTTCCACAGACGTGACGTTTTCTCCTGACAAGTCTTCGTGTTGAACAGAAATACCGTTTCTGTTAATCTGATTGCCGTTAGAATTTGCGTCACTTCTCAGTTCGGTGATGGCACCTTTTACTTGGAGCGAAATAGTTTCTTTTTTCAACATTGGTGGAATAGATGAAGTCGATGGCAAATTTGGAAGAGGCTTGGATATAACATGAGAGTTATAATTACGATCAGTTTCAATTTTTATTACCGGTTCAGGCATAAACTCGGCTGCAGCATTACAATGCCGAGGATCGGCGTCAGCCTTGGGAACAATACTTACTTCAGGGTAAAGGGTCTTAGATAATTTTTTTTTCAGTACGAGTTTCTTCGTATTCTTCTCGTAATTACATTTGGTATTGTTAGAAAAATGAGAAATTTTGCTCGGCAAAGAAGGAATGTTGCTGTTGGGTTGAGAATTGTTTCTGAAATTTTCGCTAGTGATATTGGGGGAGAGATGAGACGAAGTGTTAGATAGAACAGTCGAGGATGGAATCTCTTTAAGATGGGACTGAGGAACGAAGGATTTTGGACTCCTTCTCTTCGGAGGAACCACAGACCGCAGATCTTGTTTAATATCGTCGGCGTAGTGGGTTAGATATCGTCGCGATTGCATGACACGACGATTTTCCAGCAAGTCTTCTATCACTTGGCTCACTCTACTCTCAATTTCAGATTCACCACCGGAATCATCAAGACAATTACTAATTCCGACCTGATTCAAGGCACTGCATCCAACATCATATCGACGATTTAAAAAATTATTTTCCTGACAGCTGAGCATACCGAGATTTTCCGATTGAACTTTTTCAACATCATGATTAAAACTTAGCGCTTGAAGACGCCTCTCTGCGTCCTTGACCTGTTCTGGAACTGGCTTCATACATTGTAACGACTCTTTATTTTGTCCTATAATTTCTTCATTTACTTTTTCCTTAGCTGGAGTCTTCACTGGAATGCAGCCTTCTTTCTGGACAGCTCTGTAGAGGGCGATATATCGGGCAGCTGCGTAAGCCTGCGGCACAACAAATGAAGAACAAAACGAAACTTTGCTCAGCGGGAAGCCACTCAGTGCTGGGGGCTCAAGAGTCCGCAGGAACTCGATAACAAACGAATAACAGTTGTACGTTGACTCGTCGTAACTGAAAAACAGATATCAAATGCTTGAAAAACATCAGATTAAAATCAGAGAGACGGAATACACTAGAAGATTTGCTAAAAAATGGTACGTACAATTTTGTTTTCTACACATTTCTCAGTACTATGTTTTTTCAGTATACAACGATCAAGGCGACAAACTCTGATATGTTTAGTATTTGTTCAAAATTTTAATAGTTTTACCAGTTTCATAACTATTACAATTAATTGAATAAAAATGAAACAAGGATTGTTTTTGCAGTCCCATGAAGAAGGCTGGGAGCTTTGCTTCACTTGAAAAATTTGCACAGCAGTTAAAACCTGTTTATCATGACCATCCATGCGATGTAGACTGATCTCTGTTCGGACCAGTCGTGGAAAACTATGGCGCTTTGGCCATACTATCAAAAATAGTTGGTCCGTCGGCCAATCATTGGCGGCCTCTAAACTTAAACCTCGTCTGTAAAGTTACACCCATCAATCATAGACGAGTAATCGGCCGTTACGTGTACTTAGGCAAGTTTTGATTGTATACGGCTCTTGAAGACTAACCTATGCCTTTTGACGGAATAACGGCTTTTCAATCAAGAGAAGTAATACTGCTGTAGCCTGACCTCTGAGCGGATCAGTCTTCGGAATTAAAGTTAGCCATATTGAAGACTAACCTCTGTTCGGACCAGTCGTGAGAATATATGGTGCTGTAGCCTGACCTTTGAGCGGATCAGTCTTTGGAATTAAAGTTAGCTATACTGAATACTAACCTCTGCTCGGACCAGTCGTGAGAAGAAATGGTGCTGGAGAGCGCAGTGTTCCAGTACTCCTGCCACACGGGATCATCGGGATCCTCAAGGATGTTTACCACAAGGCACCCGTCAAAAGAGTTGCTAGTCTCACTCTGCAGGCCGTCACCACCGAATGCGTGCACGCAGCCCTCGCTGTCCGTTATGCCGATGTGCAGATCGTCGCCGCTCTCGTAGTCGCTGCTCAATTTCAATATATCAGTGTTGTATGCCAACCAGTTCTTTGTAGTACACGAAAACGTCAACAGTTATTTTGGAACTAATATTTTTTCATGAATTGAAAGTTATTCCAACGATGTAAGGATGGCTTCTAACAAAGTGTAAAGCTCCTCATGTGACCTCCGTCACGTCAAAACAAGTCTTCTATAACCCTATTATAAAAAATATTACTATACTCACTGCAGTGAGTGACAGAGAGCGCATTTTCTCGTTCGTCCGTGACGTGGAGTCACGGACGGACATGACGAGCACAATAGCGCCTTTTTTTCCATAAATGAGAAAATGCGCTTTCTGAACAGCACTAAAACGTTAATAGGCTCAAATTGTTCATGAAAACCCTCTGCATCGGTTGGTAGATTCATTTATAAAACTATCTATATAATATTAAAATTTTAAAGATCCGTTAGAGCAAGGAACTTACTGCAGGAAATCTCCTCTTGTAGGTTTGATGACGAGTGTACACGGACTCTGCGAGGCGCGCCTGAAGGGGAACGGCAGCCTGAAAATGATAATTAAATATCAAATGATAATTACTGGCTGATAAAAAATACTTAATAAGGTATACAAGAGGATCAAAACTATGATAAATTATACACGTCTCCAAGCTCTGAAACATTGGTTGATCTCGTAACACGGCGTGCCGCAAAGCCCGCAAAAAATGAAGTATAAAATCAGACATCACGCATCAAGGTCTCAAAATTAATTATTTGAACAATTTTTTATGGACGCAATGAATTCTCTCAAAGATGCGTTGCTATGTTAACATTTAACAATAGAGAACAACATTAAAATAAGTAATCTACAAAAAAGTTATTTGATTAGTTGCACCTGTAGGGCGTGTCTTGGAGGGAAGCGGCTGTGTGCAACGGGGAGTTGCAGTGTAGACATACGTTTGGCAACTGGGCCGCAATGAGCAGTCCCTTTGAACAATGGCTATAGCAAACCAAGCCTGGATCAAGCTCCATTCCTTTTCAGTCAAGCATAAAAAATTATTCAAAATTCTGTATAAAAATAGTTTGACCGACATTAAATTAGCAATTAAACGTAGCAATTATTATGAAACTTGAAATTCAAGAATTGAGACACATAATAAATGACAAATGCACGTTAACATTAGTCGTTTTAATTCTGTCAAAAAGCAAGAGGATCCTCGCTCTTTATCTGATTTACACTTCCTCCTCAAATGAGCGACCTAATCTCTGAATTCCAAATAGACGTACGTGTTCAGTGTGTACTAATTCAATCATACCAGGTATAAAAAATGTAAAATATCTATACTTTTGTCGTAGGAATAAAACGAAACTTATTAATTTTTTCAATACTGTATAGATTTATTCATACATATAAGCTCGACTACAGCTGCGGAATGTTAGTGGTAACTATAAGTATAGGATGCAATTTTAATAATCTTTTTGAGGCGCGCCAAGTCTAAAACTGGATTAATAATCAGTTAAGTTTTTATTGAACGCTATAGTTGTGATATGTTTACAAAATAGCTTACTTAGTAATTTGTGAAAGTTCATAAAAAATATTTAATATTTGATCCCTGCCTTTAATTACGATTTATGTATAGATAAAAATTTCTCCAGCTTGCGACGGACATCCAAATTAGCACATGTTTTAGTAACAATTCAATATAAAAAAAATTAGAATGGATGCGAGATAGGTTCATGGATGCATGAACGTACATAATTTTGCTCATCAAATGATCAAGAGTCATAACGAACTCGGATACGCAGGGTCCAACACGGAGGGTTCAAGCGAATTCTTGTACAACTTCATTCACAAAACTGACCTTCGGCTTCACGCATGTACTATTTAACTTCCTGTTTTAGTGTTTACATTATATATGAATTGCAATTCGGCGTGTCTTCCAGCAGTAATTGAAATTAACTGGTGTTAAAAGTTTAAGTTCCATCACTGTAAATAATCGGGATTGGGTGAGTTAGAAAATATCGCGCACGCATGGACTGAAACATGATTTCGCTGACAGCGCGAAAGAGCAGATAGAGCAAAGAAAAAAAGAGCTTATGTATAGGTAAAATTTTTAGGACTGAACACTGAAGCAAAGGTAAAAAATTGATCTAAATATAGTCTTTACAAGTACAAATACAGTCTTTAAAGTACTTTAGGAATGTCTCTATGAAAAAAGATATCCAAGACCAATTTATAGCACTTTCCAGTAAATGCAGGTCAATCTCGAAACTACTTGACTACACAGACAACGGACCCATAACCGGTTCCACTAATTAGGTCATAGGGATTATCAGCGTTATTTGCATCCATAGAAAACAGTATTAAACAAATTAAGCTAACATACGTATATCAGAAAATATTATTTAATAATCACAAATAAGTTTCACGCGGTATAACCCTATTTTTGAAAGTGTTCATCGTGCCACGTTCAAAATCCTTTGGAAATTCAACCAATTCCTTGTGCCTACTCGCTACTGCCTAGCATTCTCAACTTCTCAAGAGGCACCTAAGGCTAAGGATCAAGTTAATAAAAAAAAGCAAATATGGTATTTGCTACATTCGAAGATAGATTATTTCACGTGTACGTGAAAAATTTCTTTGAACAGAGGACAACAGATAACACGGCACCACCTTCTCTACAGCTTGCGGTAAACTGCCTCCCGTCATCCAGCATTAGTGGTGGTTTACGCAAGTATACATAGTGCATACCGCGTTTTCTCCACAGGATGTAGCGCGCCATGTTTAAAGTCTGATCCCAGCTAGCTACAGTAGAGATGACGCGCGCCGTAATTTCAGAATGATCAGATAATCAAACAGACTTATATTTGTTACTTTTATTTAACTTTTATATTTTTTCATCGAACTAAAACATTTCTTGCAGTGAATCACCTACATTTCTCAAATTCTCAAGATGAAGAAAAATTGTAATAAAATCGCCTCGAGCGCCCCACAAAAAGTGAGTTGAATGAATGTAGATTGGCATAAGCATTCTAATATCTGTTACATTCATTTTGCTTGTAAAAATGTGTGAAAAGTGCGATTTTGGAAAAGTACCTCTGCTAAGGTCTGTAGAAAAAAAAATTTGCGATATTAAAAATTTTACTTGCATAAAAGTTGCCTACAGTTACAAGTGTTGGCTTAAATATGCGATTCACGGAATTTGCCTATCTCATTCCAAGAAAAATGAGCGGCCATTAAGGGACACCCCTAAAAATGCATTTACAGTAGGACTTCAGTTAGCAAAGGCTCCAGTTAACCAAAAAATCAATTAACAAAAAAATTTGATTGCATTTACCTCGCTTAATGGAAAAAATTTTACTTAACAAAAAATTAATGCATTACCAGTCATCAGGAAATTGTGCATAGAATGTCATAGATGGAATTGTGCACTGGGCAACATAGAATGAAAAGTAATTACCCTAAATTATGATTTATTTCTCCAAAAAATATGATGGTTGTCACTAAAATATTCCTTTTTGTTTCAGGTACGGTATGTATATATGATCTTGTTTTGTTAAAATGAATTCACTTGAACTAATTAAACTGGTGAGAAATTAAAAGCCATCCTGTTAGCTTACAGATGCTGAAAAAATGCTACATCAGTACTGGTACATGGCTGCTGATATGAAGCTTGCATTGGACAAGGTTGTTGTAAATGCACAATGGCATGTCCATGCCCCATGGATACGGTAATATCATATCAATAAAAGAAAAGCAAGTAAAAATCACAGAAAATGTCATTTATTCTACATCTACATCATCTTCAAAGGAAGGGATAGCTTCAGAGTACTGTTAGTAATGGATGAGTACACTCTGCAATCTGCATGCTACAAAATATTTTAAAAGTTTGTTTTATTTTAAATGTCCTGGATTAACCCATTTCCAGGGGTAATTCGGGACGCTTTTATTTTGCGTCTGGCACCTAACGAATAGTATATGGATTTTTTTTGGAGATGCCATATGATAGCCCTCACAAAGAGTGTAGGCTAAAACGAGCCTAAACTTGTTTATGAAATGTTTCATGGTAAGAAGTTATAAACAAAAAATGCTCAAAACCGTCCCTTATTATCCTGTTCAAATACGGTTCAATGGTAAATCTCATGTCTATTAAGTAATAGTAAACTGATGTACTATTCTTAATTATTTTAATTCAAGATTGGAAAATCTGACTTCACTGAAACATTCTTATTGATATTGCAGCTAAAATATTGTATAATTTTTGTGCTAAGTTTCTTTCAAATAGAAATATTATTATTATCTTAGAAAAATGTTCATATATATCTGTATGATGAAGTTTTGACAAATCTTTGACATTAAACTTTAAAGAATGACTTGAAAAATTCAAATAAAAATGAGCCAAAACAAACTTAGAATCTTAGAATCAGTCATCAATATAAAATGTAAAGTTAAATTTTTTGCAAGATTGCTAGTGCATTTAATGGCATTTTATTTATAATTACAAGAATGAACTTTATTTTTTGAAATTCAGAGATTGGATACAATATTTGTAAAACTAATTACACTTGATTTCCCTGTAACCTTTGGATAAAATTTCTGACTATTTTTCAAATTTCCATACAAGATTCTGATAGAAATCTGGTAAATACTTTTCTGCTATTAAGAATTTAAGATAGAATTAGTTATTTTTTTATGTCTGCAATCCACCATAATGTTTACATACAATATCATGTTGCATTTGTGTTCATCTAGCACATTCCATAGCTGCTAAATGCAGCTAAAAAGATAACCCATCTTCAGAGTTTTGTGCCAGAATTGTAACAAGAGGGATTAGAGTTTGACTATGCAAAGAATAGACCTACTGATGTCATTTTAGATGCACAGTAGGCAGCACTTTTTGTCTTGTCACCTAGCTTAACTGAGTCGAATCTAGGCCACTAATTCACTGGTTAGAAACTAGTGAAAAAATCCTACCATGAACTAATGAAAGTTTCAGAGTACCAGGATTGGGGCAGAGAGGCGCGGGTTCAATTCCCACTCAGTGCACCAGTTTCTGGTAAAAATTGGCAAGGAGGCTGGGTGGTTAAGCAAAGCAAAATTGTAGTGGTTGGTTGCCAGTTTGAGGCTGCCGAATGCTGTGAATGTTCTGCAATGTTAAGAATCGGCAACAGTCCTACATAAGAATCGTCAACAGGCCTATAATAAACATTGAAACTGCTATTATTATATTTATTATTTTATCCCAAAGGGTACTAGCCAGAAAATTTATTTATTTTTTTCCTCAGCCATGATTTATTGTGATGCCAGTAAGTGTGTGAGTTTTCTTTTATTGTATACCAATGAAATATAATAGGGTGCAATTTCATGATATTTTTATAGTATTCCATTGATATTGATATATTTGTTTGTTCCTTCCATCCCTTGAGTGGTCTATGCTATATAATTTTCTAAGATGAATGCAAAAGATTGCAACATTGTATACATATATTTGTAGAGAAAAAAATTCCTGAAACTGAGAGGTTGCACTCTGCCTTTGGAGGTATTTCTATCAACAAAATGTACCTAACTTGGGACAGTTGCAACTCGTGTGCTACTAGGGATAACCTGAGAATGAAACCTTTCTTCGATGGGATGTGGTGTGGCTGCTATATGCGTGCTCATAATTGACAATTACAGCAAGTTTATGTGCCCATTTATGGCCCTGAATTATTTTTCAATTTCAAAAGGATTCTAGTCTTTAAAACATTCGATAGCTTGTTTTTATGACCTATCATTGAAATTGAAAACACTAGTTGATTTGTACATACTGTACAAATTTGATGTGTATATATATATATATATACTACAAGAATTATGGTGTAGAAGAGTTGCTTTTTCATTTGATATTTTTTTATAAATCATTGTGTCAGGCTAGAAATTGCAAATTACCAAAACAGACTTCCTATTTAACATCATTTTGAACTTTCAACAATAGTCTTTGACAAGGTCATCATGTTTTACTTTTATTTACATGGAGTTTTCTACTAGGGTATGGTATGTCTTAAATTGTTACCAAATTTTCTTTTAAACATATATTTTCTTATTCTCAGAGCACCCTAATGGCTGGGCAATCAAAGATATCTTCATTTTTCTCATCAAAGAGGAGCCAAGTAATAAAAACTCAAGATATTAACTCCAATGGCGTGAAAGAATTTGATATAATTACGATTGAAAATTCACCTCAAAAACAAAATTTTGGTAAAGATCATCCTGACAAATCTCTTTCTCTCAATGTTTCGTCAAGAAAAAATGAACCACCTGCATCACAATCATCATCAGCCACTATTTCCCATGCTGATCAATCATTGAAAGGCTCCCAGAGAATTTCTCCTTCCTTACTGAGACCATGTAGCTCTATCCCTAAGCCTAGTGAAGATTGTGACTGGAATTCTGAGTCTAGTGATGAAATTATAGGTGAAACTCCTGAGAAGGCATCAATATTTAACAAGTTAAAAATGAAGTCTAAAATTGTACATGCTGAAAATGTAAACCAGAAATGTAGACGTTCCAATAATGGGCCAAGTAAATTATCTGCAAGCAACAAATCAAAGTTAAAATCAGCAATATCTGCAAAGCAAGATTCTTTAATGAATGCTGACCAAAGTTGTATTCCTCCTTTTGACTCAAGAGAAAAGACTCTGCCAAACAAGCGCCTAGCTGATCAACCAACTGGCCTTTCTCCCAATTCTAAAAAATGTGATCAAATTTTATCAAGAGAAGTAAATATTAAATCATGTCAGTCAAGTTTATTGTCAAGATTGAATGATGTATCTGAAATGCAGAAAAGTGTCCCACCACCACAAGTTTCTCATAAAGGTCAGTTGAGTCCTTATAGCATTAATATTGCTCCAGCCATCAAGAACAAAAGTTCAAGCATCTTAATGGATGTGGATGAAACTTTAGTTGATATTCTGAATGAATATGGTTATGGTTCAAATAAAAATCTTAAAGCAACATCACAGGAATCTCCTCATTCTGAGGATAATTCTTCAAGCAAGAAAACCCTTCCAAAAATTAACCAAAGTAGAGTATCTGAAATTAACAGTCACAATAAAATTCCTAATAATTCAAGCCCTGCTCAAGCTACTGATGATGCTGGCAATGATATAAGCGAAATTCCTGAAGAAAATGATGATACAGTTCAAGAAAAAAGTACAAACCAGGATCCTATTGCAGACTTCATGGATGACTCAGAATTAGAGTATGAAAAGCTGGCCTGTGAAATGGAATTCATGTCACCATTCAAATTCAGTGCTAAGTCATGTGAAGAAATTCCTCAAAGCAAGTGAGTGCAAGAATGACTTTCATGCATTCAAAGAATACCATAGTTTTTCATCTTAAGTTGTGAATGTTTTTTTTTTGTGATTTGTTGAAGTTGATTCATGCAAAAATGTCCTTAATGCATACAAAATAATCACAGGATATTCATTTGGGTCTGATCAATAGCAATAAGCTTATTTTCTATGAAGTATTTGAAGTTTAAAATTAGACTTTACTGGGAGACTGTATTCTATTTTATGCCTTATAATTCTAACATTTCATTCTTCTAGATTTGTGGGTGAGTTACTAAGTGAAGGAATTGGTGCTGATTCCTACTGCTCAGCTGGCAATTTTGGCCGTCATGTTGTTACAAGCGTCAAGCGTGATTTGTATGAACCAATCCTGCGTTTGTCTCTTCTCCAGCTGTCTTCAAACTGCCCCAAAACATGCAGTTTACATGGCTCATGGTGAGATTTGGAGCTTTAATAGAGTACAATCTACAATTTTACTTTATATTTTACTACATAGTTTAATATTGCCTGGTCCATTTGTTTACCATTTTGATGATAAAAATGCTGATATTGCTTAAAAAATGAATTGTGGTTGTATTCATGCACATGTTCTTCATTATTAGAAGTAACTATTGCACACCCTATTTGAATTCCAGTAACTTACTGTTTCAGTGATGAAATATCAGTTTAATTTCAATACTTAATGGAAACCTTGTACAGCAATCCATTTGTTTAAATTAAGGTCCATAATTCTGGGTTTTATCTAACTCACGATATGAACATTGACAATTTGTGTAGAACCATACATAAAGACGAAGGTATTTAAAAAAGTAATTGATCAAAAATGATTCATTTTAATAATTTTCATATCAATTTGTGATGGTTTTGAAGAAATTCTAAATATTCTGGATTGTGATTATATGCAAATGAGTTCAAGGAATGGAAATAAGAATTTCTATTCCTAAATTTTCCAGTACTTAACAATCTATAGGTTGTTGTGACTGTTTCCTCCAAATTTGTATGGATTTGTTCAACATTTATTCTACAGGAGTGAATCCGTGCTACAGGAGGACGACATTGTGCACATCCTCTTCTGTTCAGAAGTGAATGGTCATTACTCAGTTACAGATCAAGAGGTTTGTATAACTAATCATATCCACTTGTATAAATTAAAGACAATTTTAATTTCTTCTATCAAATATAAATTCTTTTGAAGACTGATTCTTGGATTCATAAATTTTTACATCATGTGAGTCTTGATTTTGAGGAATTTTTCTTTTTGCTGAATTTACAACATAATTGTAACAAAATTTGATTCTTAGCAAAATAAATGTTCATTTGGCATGTTGGTTTTCAGAAATGCTTTCATATTCTAAAATTTGGGAGCACAAAGAAAATTTTTTCTCATATATTAAATATGTGAATTTTTTCTAAGAAAGATGCAGTGATTGAAAATTCAAATAAATGTAACCATTCTGAATATAATAAATTAGGTTTCAGTTATTATATTTTATTTACTCATTACTAGTCCATTTTTATCAAGATATCCAATTATTTAATTCATGATCTTTATATCAAACAAGGCATTGTTGTTTTGCTATTATTACATTACAGCATTTCCAAACCTGATGTGTAGTTGTGTTACTCTGACTTCTGTATAATTCAGTGTGAAAATTTTTAACTTCAATAACATAGGATAGTAATAAATAAACCATTATTTTGACAGGGTATTGTAATCATCAACCCTGACGTGCTGTTGTCAGGGACAAGCATAGTGGCAGGTTGCTTTTGTAGGCGCAAAGCAACACTTGCCGAGACCTTCAAAGGCATCGATGGATGCAACCAAGTCATGCTTGTGGGATCACTGGTCCATCAACTTTTTCAGGATGTGAGACATTCTACCAACTGGCAATTTTAATTATTTTGCATTCATAACATGAGCAATGACATGCCTTTGGACCACAATAATTTTTGTATGTGTGTTTGATATTCATGGTTATGATGAAAACACATGTAAGCAGCTTTGCCTAACCCAATTATAAAATTTACTCCATCTAATCAGCCTCAAAAATATTTCCAGGTTGTGGAGAAGAAGCAGGCTGTGTCAAGCAGTGAGCTGCAGTCATTACTACAAGCCTTGCTGCAGCAGTCATGGGTTGTGCGTGATATGTATGGCCTCGGTCTAACACCACAAATTCTACATGCTGAGATGAGCAAGTTTCTTCCTCACATTGAACAATTTCTCCGGAATTATATGCCGTCTGCTGCCTCTCTGTCACTTAAAAGTGAGCATTTGTTTGCTGAATATTAGTAACTTTTATTACTTTTAGAATTTGTATAACAAGATTCATTAATCTTTTATGGCTTATTCAACTGTCATGTGCTTTTATGTTGAAATACTGCTCGATTTTTTATGATGCATTCCTAAGGCCTGCAAGTGTTTGCTTGTTTATCTAAATGGACTGGGCAATTTTTTTTTTTTGCAGATGGTTGCCCCGCTATAAAGCCTAGACAGTCTGTTGGTTTAACCCGTGGGTGGTCTGGAACGATCAAACAAGTGCTTGACTGTGAAGAGAATTTCTGGTCTCCGAGATTTGGCCTCAAAGGAAAAGTTGATCTCACCCTTGCTGTGCAAGATCATTTAGGAGACCGAGTAAGACATTATGTTCTGTTACTTATTTGGTAATTTGTTTCTTGTACTTCATTGATGCTCGTTGCTCAGTTTAAGTGTATTTATTCTCGAAAATCTTTGTGTATTGATGAGGCTTGTTTACTGTGTTGCCCCTTAAACTCGTCTCCCAACTCCGACGGTAGTGTTTTCATGTCTCAGAAAAATTGGTTTGCAATTGCATGCTGAAATTTCAAGAACTTGAATTTCATCTCTTCAGTTGTTTATTTCTCAAGTTTTTGTCTATATTATTAGATGGAACTAACGGTACCAAAAGATCGCCTACTGAAAATGTCTTATTTAAAAAGTCCGTGAGAAATTTCTCAGTTTTTTAAGATGTTACAAAAAGAGGAGAATATATTATGCATATGTGTATTGTAACTTCATGTTGCGCTTTAAGTAGTAAAGCACCATATGTTTGTACCTATTTATAGCATTGCTAATTGTGTGTTCAGAGTATGATGTTAACTCTATAAGAGGAGAGTTAAGCTGAAAAAGTACAAGATATCAGCTCAAAAAAATGTCTGTAAACAGGTGCTGCCCCTGGAGCTCAAAACCGGGCGTGCGACGTTCTCGTCGGAGCACAGAGGCCAGCTCATGCTGTATACGCTCATGATGACCGATCGTCGGCCACTGCCCTCCGGCTCCGGTCTCCTATTGTACCTCAGGTCTGTCTTTGCTTCCTCATGTTCTGTAGGATAGGTTGCAGTGTTGGATTATGTCTCTCTTTACCACCTCATGTTCTGGAGGTTGCAGTGTTAGATCATGTAGGTATATCCTATTGTATCTAAGGTCTCTCTTTGCCGCCTCATGTTCTGTAGGATAGGTTGCAGTGTTGGATTATGTCTCTCTTAACCACCTCATGTTCTGGAGGTTGCAGTGTTAGATCATGTATAGCCTAATGGATCTCAGGCCTGTCTATACCGCGTCATGTTCCGTGGCATGCATTGCAGTGTTCGATCATGTATCCAATTGTATCTCAGGTCTCTCTTTACCGCCTCATGTTCCGTGGTATGCGTTGCAGTGTACGATCAAGTGACAGTAATAAACATGCTGAACAAGCTTCCTGGGTTGCTAGGTTATTCTAGTTGCTGTGTGTAAGCACATGGACTGCATTTTGAGTTTATCACGTGAAACCCTTCAATAAAAAGATTGGTATTTCTGATTTGACATTCGCTAACATGAAAGGCTAACATTTAAATTAACAAATTAAAATTGTACTCAACGTCACATTTAGTACCTATACTTACTTATCATTTAGTTCACCTGACACTAGGTGCAATAAGAATGGAATCATATGATTTTTAGTTTTTACCGACTCCGACCCACTTGTGCACTGACGGCAGTGAGGTTTCCCTCGATACTTTAAAATTTTTTGTGCTTCTGAATATAGAGTAGATATTGCATTCATCTCTCCACTGGAAGTCGCACTCGGTGCGTAAAGTTACAACATTGTTTTCCATAATGAATTAACTGACACGAAAATCCCATTGATAATCTGTGCATTGTGATATGTTGCACTATGCTGATTAAAAAATTGAACACAAAGCACCGAGTCTCATATTTATTTCTTAACTCCATTTTTATCTCCTCAAAAACTAGTAAAATTACTTATCAGAATGAAAAATTTTCCACTGCACAGGTCTGGCGACATGGAAGAAGTCACCACTGGTCACCTGGAGAAGCGTGAACTCCTGCAGCTGCGTAACGAGATGGCATCATACTTTGCCAGGCCACCTGCTGTGCAGGTAATTTCGAAATCTCGGTATTCCACTTCGATAAAATTCAATTAACATCTCAATTGGCAAATGTGTGTGTACTGCTGCCCAATATTTTTCAAATTTTCTTGCTGATTTGGCTTTAAACATTGATTTTGTTAATATTGGCTTTAATACAATTATTCCTCAAATTGCGTTCTAGTTTCAATCTAGTTGCGTTCAGAATTTGATAAGATAAGAACGATCTGGAAGATAAAATAAAATAAGAATACATTGCAACCATCATATAAACTAAGATAAAATAGAATAACAAGAATCAATCCCTGCAGAAGGATGGGAAACTGGCCTTACCCTCGTTGCCCTCACCCATCGACCGTGAGAGGGCATGTCAGGGCTGCCCTCACCTGCTGGTATGCACTGCCCTCAACACAGCTCCTCCCTCACCACCTCATGCCATGGCTTCCCTCGTGCCCGCTACCCTCGCACATCTACAACCTGTCAGTTCTTTTATGATTTACAGTTTTTTCCATTTTTATTCATTTTCATTTCATATTTTCTACCGGCTACCTACACACTGTAGTGACTGTACAGCAAACTGAGCTTAGTGTCTGTCCAACCACAGCTTTTTTTATAATTGTTTCTTTTTTAATTTCCTCTTCTACTTAAAATTTAGGCTGATATCTTTTGTATGATAATGCTTGCATCAATGAGAATTTACTAGCCTCAGCTCTGACCCTATCCCTATGCTACATTGCTACATGCTACTTGATACTTATTATTGCTAGCCATGCTAGGACTAGGTACACACTACACACCTACACAGTACACACTCACAGTGCCAGTGGATAGCTAATTCTATAACACTAATGTGGTTCAAAACTAGAATTTTCCTCCTTTTAACTAAAATCCTGTTGCTCTAAACCTAAAGACCAACTGACTGTGACTGCATCTGCATGGACTTTTTTCAGCAATTAGATTGGATCATTTGAGCCTTTGGAGTTTGGACTACCGGCTACCTACACACTGTAGTGACTGTACAGCAAACTGAGCTTAGTGTCTGTCCAACCACAGCTTTTTTTATAATTGTTTCTTTTTTAATTTCCTTTTCTACTTAAAATTTAGGCTGATATCTTTTGTATGATAATGCTTGCATCAATGAGAATTTACTAGCCTCAGCTCTGACCCTATCCCTATGCTACATTGCTACATGCTACTTGATACTTATTATTGCTAGCCATGCTAGGACTAGGTACACACTACACACCTACACAGTACACACTCACAGTGCCAGTGGATAGCTAATTCTATAACACTAATGTGGTTCAAAACTAGAATTTTCCTCCTTTTAACTAAAATCCTGTTNAGAAATGTTGTAGCAGCTAAACTAATCAAAATATTGCAAAACTAAAAATAGTTGCTAAAAGTTCAACATTTTTACTATCTCTGTAGCATAAAGCAAGTTAGGAAATCATACATTTACTACCTCTAAAAAATTCCTGAAAAATGTGTGAAAAGTGTGATTTTGGAAAAGTACCTCTGCTAAGGTCTGTAGAAAAAAAATTTGCCATATTAAAAATTTTACTTGCATAAAAGTTGCCTACAGTTACAAGTGTTGGCTTAAATATGCGATTCACGGAATTTGCCTATCTCATTCGTCATTTCAAGAAAAATTAGCGGCCATTAAGGGACACCCCTAAAAATGCATTTAGAGTATAGGACTTCAGTTAGCAAAGGCTCCAGTTAACCAAAAAATCAATTATCAACAAAAAAATTTAATTGCATTTACCTCGCTTAATGGAAAAAATTTTACTTAACAAAAAATTAATGCATTACTGGTCATCAGGAAATTGTACATAGAATGTCATAGATGGAATTGTGCACTGGGCAACATAGAATGAAAAGTAATTACCCTAAATTATGATTTATTTCTCCAAAAAAATATGATGGTTGTCACTAAAATATTCCTTTTTGTTTCAGGTATGTATATATGATCTTGTTTTGTTAAAATGAATTCACTTGACCTAATTAAAATGGTGTGGAATTACAAGCCATCCTGTTAGCTTACAGATGCTGAAAAAATGCTACATCAGTACTGGTACATGGCTGCTGATATGAAGCTTGCATTGGACATGGTTGTTGTAAATGCACAATGGCATGTCCATGCCCCATGCATACGGTAATATCATCAATAAAAGAAAAACAAGTAAAAATCAGAGAAAATATCATTTATTCTACATCTACATTATCTACAAAAGGAGGGGAAGCTTCAGAGTACTGTTAGTAATGGATGAATACACTTTGCATGCTACAAAACGTTTTAAAATTTTGTTTTATTTCAAGTGTCCCGGATTAACCCATTTCCAGGGGTAATTTGGGATGCTTTTATTTTGCGTCTGGCACCTCATGAATAGTATATGGATTTTTTTTTGAGATGCCATATGATAGCCCTCACTAAGAGTTTAGGCTAAAATGAGCCTAAACTTGTTTATGAAATGTTTCATGGTAAGAAGTTATAAACAAAAAATGCTCAAAACCCTCCCTTATTATCCCGTTCAATGGTAAATCTCATGTCTATTAAGTAATAGTAAACTGATGTATAGTCAGATGGGGTAAGACAGGACCGAAATCACTAACAAGCCTGTAGCATCTATACCAAGAATAACTAAAAACCATAAACCTATCACAAGGTGTAGTTATGCAATGGGCTTCTAAGCTACAACTCAGATGTTTTGCATCTAACATAGTTTTCTATACAGATTAAAAATGGTGAGCTGGTCCCATCTTACCCCACTGGGGTAAGATGGGACCAGGCATGGGGTAAGACAGGACCAACTGCTAATTCTTATGTTACAAGGTTTTTAATAAAAGTACAAATCTGATATTCAATATTATCCATCTAAACATGCATTATTTGATTAAACAACCACTTGTTACTGTTTTGTGTTGCAGGAAGTCAACTCTAATATCAGTCACATTGAAGTTTTTGTCACGAGAAAACTTTGTTAAGCATAGTAATAGTGGGTTGGCTTTGGTTCATTGTAGAGCACCGCTAAATGCTTCATGATATTCCATTAGTGTCATTGTCTGAAAAATTGATCAAATTGGTAATAAAACCAATGGATAATAACTTGAGTACCTATCAGACATCATGTGTTTTCTTGCTAACTGCATTTGTGGTGCACTTCTTCAAACTTAACTCCTGCCCTCTCACAGAGTTGTGATCATAATTATTTTTCATGTTTCACACAGTGATTTTTCCCCCAGCCAATCTTGCACATACTCGTTCTGCAGCTCACTAATGGGAAGAGACATCCCTATTTTCTATATCCCTTTGATGCAATTTAAAATAGTGCACTAAATTTCTCTAATTAAAAAAGCTAACAAGTTATAATGAAGTTTGAGCAAAAGATAAAAATTTTGACCAAAATACTCCATGTACCTGTCTCTTATACACATCTAGATGTGTATAAGAGACAGGTGTTGATGTAGAAGAAGTGAAGGAAATAGCTAGTGCTGGCGACTTTGTTATTGAGGATATCATCCGTTTAACTAGATTCCGCAATGGAGGACGAGAGCAATCCGCTACGCTTAAGGTTGTCTTTCAGGGAAGAACTTTGCCTAGCAGGGTAAGAATTGGATATGTGTCATACCCTGTGAGACCATTTGTGGCTCCTGCAATGCGATGCTACAGGTGTCAACAGGTGGGGCACCTTGCTGAGGGATGTGATGGACCCAGAAGGTGTCTTCTATGTGCTGGTCCCCACGAACACACTGTGTGTACATCGGCTGAAAAACGTTGTGCCAACTGCAAGGGACCTCATCCTGCAAATTCTTTGGAGTGCCCATTTATTGCAAAAGCCACTGCAGTAGAGAAACTTCGGGCAAATGGTCGTTCATATGCCCAGGCTGTTAGGGAAGTTGAGTTGTCAGTAGAAAGACAAGCTCCTGGTCTGGTTGCGCCAGGCTCGCATACTTCCTATGCTTCTATTGTGGCAGACTCAAGCCCTCCTAGTTCCTCACCGGTAGCTCTTACCACTGTGACAATCCCAGTGGAGGTTCATCAATCACAAGGCAGCTGCTCAGGTGTAGTATCTACCAAGCAGTCTCAGCCTCTTGTGAGGCAACAGGGTCAAGTTAGTTCCACGGTTGTTGCTGCAGAGAAGCGGGGGAATGTGGACACCTTTGCAGACTTGAGAGGGATCATCAAGGAGGAGCTGGCTTCTAGTGAGAAACGACTGGACAATATTATTCGTGCATCTCTTACTGGTTTTTCTATCAGATTGGGTCAATTTTTGAATGAAGTGTTTAAGCTGAATCTAATGAATNGGTCTAAGTTACCCCAAGAGCTGGGGTAACAAAGACCATCACTTTTTTTGAAATTACATAAAGACTATGAGAGGTAGGAGCCAGCAATTTATGGTGAGTGAAGCTAGAGTATAGACCTGTATTTTGCATGTTTCAATTCAAGTTTAATTTAGCTAGTAAAAAAATGGCATCATTTATAAAAAAAAGTGGTCTAAGTTACCCCATTTTACGGTACCTATCATGTAGAAATTATGCAAGGGCTTAGGGCTATCACAGCTATGGGAAATACTTAGGAATACCACAGGTCATACTGTCATTATTATTATTGCGTCATACATGATACAGTGGTATCCTAAAGCTCCAGGTGGCAGGAGTATGGCATTTTTACTGAGCTGGCATGGTATACATGATACATCTACATACATTTTCAGCCATAACTAGTGCATTCCTGCCATTTTTGAAGCTGCAACTAACTTGCAAGTTTTCAGCTAGATTGATAGTGTATGATCAAACCAAGATATTTCAAATGTACAGGGTCATAAATATTTAGCATTACAACTTTAAGTGGTTAGAACTATGAAATGAAACACAATTGTGAATGTTTGAAAATGTATTTATGTAGGCATAGGTTCAGAGATACAATTCCCACAATTTCATTTAACATGTCCACCATCTGCATCAATAACGAGTTGTAGACGCTTAGAGAAAGCCTTACACAAGTCACGAATGACACTCTGCGTGATTTTGGCCCACTCCTTCAGCAGTTTGACCTTTAGGGCGTCCAAACTGTGATGGCGAACGGTCGAGACCTTGCTCTCAAGGTATGACCAGATCCCAAAATCCAGAGGATTCAGATCGGGTGAATGGTGATGATGGGGGCCATTCATCTTAGGTAATGAAGTGGGGAGCTTTCTTGGACAGCCACTCCTGAATCAATTAGCCCCAAGGGATGGTGAAGAGTCCTGCTGTAACGACCAGGGACGTTTTTTGAAGTGCTTTTGTGCCCCGGGCAACAATGCACCAACAAGGATGGCATCTCGATAGTTCTTCCGATTCAATTTCATCCATTTGTCAACAAAAAAGATGGGACTACTTGAGGGCTCTGTTACGGTTGCCCAGACCATCACTGAGGTCGGGCATTGCTTCTTAGTCACCACACGGGATCCTTTGTTCCCATTCTTTGACCAAATTTGATCATTTTGGGAGTTGAAGTGGTGTTCAAGATTGAATATCTTCTCATCACTAAAAACGAGGTTTGGCAGCGTGCTATCATGAATGAGGGAAAGAAGAATCTTGGATCTTTGGAGGTGTTTGTCAACAACTTGAGCAGACAGTTGGTGTTTTTTGACACCATAAAGATGATAAATGATAAATAGTGATAAAGATTAATGAGAAGGTGTAAACAAATGACAATGGGTAAACGCGGTATATTCCAACACTTTAAGGATGTAGCAAAAAATGAATGGCTATAAAAAAAATCACAGTACGCGCAACTCGAGTTCTGTTTGCTTTACGTCACTCTCAAAACACCGCACTACACGCCAGCAACAATGAAATGTCACAAAATGTTTCCATATTTATTTAAAAGCCTTTAGAATGCAAACCTACCAAATCCATATAGGGTAAACGCGGTATATTCCAACACATTAAGGATGCATTGAGAAATGAGAAACTATAAAAAAAACTGTATGCGTTAAGTAACTTCTGTTGGCTTCACGTGACTCACAAAACACCGGACTACGTGTCAGCAACAATGAAACGTCACAAAATGTTGCCATATTTATTAAAAAGCCTTTAGAATGGAAACCTACCAAATCCCTATATTCCGTCACTNAAAACTCGAGAAGTGTCGGAATTATCCACAATGTTGGAATATACCACGTTTACCCAATATTGTCATATTGAGGACAATTATCAACAATTGATTTTGAAAAAAAATGTAACGGTAAATATTGATGACTCTGTATTGAAAACTTCTCAATTAGAGTCAAGTTTCTGTACTGTAGAATGTAGAAGTGTTGTAGGTAGAATGTAGATTAGAAATGAGATGTGGAGTAATAAACTGTCAAGTGTGGAGCAAAATAGCAAATCGAAACATTTCGAGACACTTCAAAACTAAAATAAAGTGAGGACTGAGGAGAATTTTTAAAGTAGAAAATGATTAGCAATTTACTTTTACCATATTGATAAGTGCCAACTAGTACACAGTACACACCCTATGCCTACGGGCCACGACCAACACAGTGAATAGCAATTACATGCGCTAGCAGTTCCTGAGTTAGCTGATGCCTACTGCTGTACTATGTACTAAACAATAAACATTACACAAGCCGGCGTTAGACTTTTCTACGTTGTTTGTTTACATGCAAGTGGAGTGCCATTCCGCGATTTGTACCGGACTCAACAGATTTAAAAAAAAACATAAAAACTTTTCAAGACAATTTTGAAAATTTAAGTTATTTCAAGTAGTCGAGTTGTTATACAGGGTCCGCCATATTTTTGGCAACACATGTTTTTTGTTATCCGTTTTGAGGTGACAGGAGTTCCTCTCAACAGGGCACTTGTTGCACCTGGATTATTATTTTCTTGTTATTTTTCAATGAAACAATCAGGTGCATTATTTTTTATTGGATGAGCTAGTAGCCAAGAATTACCTAAAAAATTCTCAGACATATCTATTCAATATGACCACCCTTATTTTTAATGATGTCCTCCAATATACGAGGGAAAGCTTCACAGGAGACACGCAGCATTTCTTGAGGGATCAAGTCCCATTCTCGTGTCAATTTAGACTTCAAACTATCCAAAAGGCAGGGTGGCCCAGTGGTTAAAGTTCAGAGTACCAGGATTGGCGCAGAGAGGCACGGGTTCGATCCCAGCTCTGTGCGTCAGTTTCTGGTCAGAATCGGCAAGGAGGCCGGACGATTAAGCAAAGCAAAATTGAAGCAGTGAGTTGCGAGTTCAAGCCCGCAACAAGCTGTGGATGTTCTGCAATGTTAAGAATCGGCGACTTCCTCCGGCCTAATAAACGCCGACATCGCTGTATTATATATTATTATAAAGAATCATGAGGTGTTCTGCAGACCCTACTCTTTAAAATAGCCCACACAGAAAATTTTTTTTTTTAACCGTGACCTCCAAGACGTACGTGGAGTAAAGAAAATTAATGAAAACGACGTCTAGATCAATTACAATATAAATCATTAACGCGTCTTGGCAAGAAACAACTTCCGTCTGAACAATTAAATCTCAGAAATAATTACCATTCTTAAATAGAAAGTTTATCAAAAATATAAAAGCAAAGGTAACGCCAAGGCAGATATAATTTCCTTAGTTTATAATATATATTTATTTATTATATATACAAATAATCATATTCATATTAATTGTAATGCAAAAAACCGGTTTATTACCTCACGAAAGGCAGGAAAAAGAAATCAATGCCGCGATAGTTTAGTTCTGGTTATATTTGTACTCAACCATTCCTCAAGAATATATATTGAGCTCAGCCATGCGGGTAACTAAGCCATTATTCCTTGCCTGGGCCTATACTTTAAAAAAAGTTAAGAGATCGTATGTTTATGAACCAATAATTGACGGCCTTTCAAGCAAAATCCACCAATCATGGACAAGAAAATAGAGCGTGAGTACTCACGTTCATTTAGCGATTTTTTGATAGTATGGCCCCTGACTTCAAAGTGCCTGATTTATCTGCTGGGCTCGCCATAATCTTTAGTAAGTTCGGCCATAGCTTTACCCTTATTCTTGGGCATCTTCTTGGTATTTGAATCATTGACCTCACTATCCTTATAATAGTGCGGAGCAACCTCCATCAACCACTTCCCCTCCACGGTAGTAACCGTCCTCATATACTCTTTGGTAGTCATAACCAGTTCATGGTACACAACCCAGCGTGGTAGATCCTCAACCAAGCAAGACTGTGGGTGCATAAGGACGGTCTGGGACTTCTTAGCAGTTTTGTACATTCCGCCTTTACTGAACTTGGCGATGTGGTAGAAGTAGCCGGCGGTGATGCACTTGCGTATCGCTTCTGAGTCCCCAACGTTGCTGGTCAAGGGGATCTCGACCCGCTCCATGAGACCCACCAGCTGGTCCCGAATGTCCCGTGCTCGTTTCAGGGACCTACGGGGACATAAAATTGGTTATTCACATGTACCATAAGGAATTCATATGGTACACTTTACATATGGAATGCAATATATAGAATATAAATGTTACATTTCATTACTTACGCCTCAGATCTCATGTGAATGTGAAGCCATCAGTACTAATGTAAACAGCACATATATGTAAATAGTATATATATATGTGTATACAGTAATAAACAGTAAATATGTAAACAGTACATAAACTAAGTAACGGTACATATAAGTAAACAATACATATACCAGAATTATATTCAACTTCACTAGAAAGACCACTGTAAAAAAAATTCTATATTTACTTTTAGAGGCAAATTCACACCATTTCAAAAGCCCGTTACAGGTTGAGTTAACTAATATTAAGTTTGGAGGCCAGCGAAATGTTATAATTATATGTATTAAAATGGTTATGACTGTACTGACTGTACCTGCTATGTCCATCCACTGACTGTGCCCACTTACTGTACTTGCAGTGTCCACCCACTGACTGTACCCCTGCTGTGTCCACCCACAGACTGTACCCACTGTACCACAGCACCTGTAATGGATGAAGACTTCGTAGCACCACTGACTGTACCCACTGTACCACTGCACCTGTACTGGATGAAGATCTCGTAGCACCACTGACTGTACCCACTGTGAAACAACACCTGTACTGGATGAAGACCTCGTAGCACCACTGACTGTACCCACTGAGCCACAGCACCTGTACTGGATGAAGACCTCGTAGCACCACTGACTGTACCCACAGTACCACAGCACCTGTACTGGATGAAGACCTCGTAGCACCACTGACTGTACCCACTGTACCACAGCACCTGTACTGTATGAAGACCTCGTAGCACCACTGACTGTACCCAC